>NC_133452.1:144794172-145109172 GCF_048565385.1 Saimiri boliviensis
AACCTCCAGTATTTAGCTATGTACTTGTCTGCAAGAAGAATCCTACTTTCCAACTTTTCTTGTATCTGGTTATGGCCAGATAACTAAACTGTAGACAAAGGGGTGTAAATTGAGTTATGCATGTGGTGAAATTTCTGGCATGAGGCCTTAAAATGTGGAGGTGTGCTCATTCTTGCCTTATTTTCCTTTCTGCTGGCTATAATGTGAACATGATGGCTGGGGCTAAAGCAGCCACATGGATCACACCGCAAAAGCCTTAAGGATGGTGTATGATGCAGCCAATCAGAAGGAGCCTGAGTTCGTTCCAGGCCTGGATCACCTCCTCAACCTCTTAAGTGAGAGTTAAATAAACATTTGATCAGTTTTTAAGAAGCATTGTTATTCTTGTTTTTTAATCACTTGTAACCAAACCTAATTGTAACTAATAAAACACCAAAACAATCAAATGTCAAGGAATAAATTTGGCATTGTCCTTTAAAAAGATGGAAGGAGCATTCATGCCATATAGGATGCTTAAATCCATGCAGAAGCATATTCACCAGAGCCTCAAATAGTCGCTCACCATGGTCAGTCTTTATTGAGTTAGAGCTGCTCATACATGCAGGATAGTGCAGAGGTCTTATTTCCAGTCACTCATGTTTCCCTTTGTGTCATCACCAAGAATAAAACAATGTCAAGTATGATAATGTTAAGCAGATAAGACATCATAGCACCCCAAAAAAATCTCAGTTTAGAAATGATAGAAAGATGCATTTTCTTAAAACGACTAAAACACCAAAAGCATTGGCAACAAAAACCAAAATAGACAAATGGGATCTAATTAAACTCCAGAGCTTCTGTACAGCAAAAGAAACAATCATTAGAGTGAACTGGCAACCAACAGAATGGGAAAAAATTTTTGCAGTCTACCCATCTGACAAAAGGCTAATATCCAGAATCTACAAAGAACTAAAACAGATTTACAAGAAAAAAAAACAAACAAACCCATTCGAAAGTGAGTAAAGGACATGAACAGACACTTTTCAAAAGAAGACATTTATGAGGCCAACAAACATATAAAAAAATGCTCATCATCACTGGTCATTAGAGAAATGCAAATCAAAACCACATTAAGATACCATCTCACTCAAGTTAGAATGGCGATCATTGAAAAATCTGGAGACTACAGATGCCGGAAAGGATGTGGAGAAATAGGAACACTTTTACACTGTTGGTGAGAGTGTAAATTAGTTCAACCATTGTGGAAGACAGTGTGGCGATTCCTCAAGGACCTAGAAATAGAAATTCCATTTGACACAGCAATCCCATTACTGGATATATATCCAAAGGATTATAAATCATTCTATTATAAAGAGACATGCACATATATGTTCATTGCATCACTGTTTACAATAGTAAAGACTTGGAATCAACTCAAATGCCAATCAATGATAGACTGAACAGGGAAAATGTGGCACATATACACCATGGAATACTATGCAGCCATAAAAAACGATGAATTCAAGTCCTTTGTAGGGACATGGATGAACCTGGAAACCATCATTCTCAGCAAACTGACACAACATAGAAAAATAAACACAGCATGCTCTCACTCATAGGCGGGTGTTGAACAATGAGAACACATGGACACAGGGAGGGGAGCATCACACACTGGGGTCAGTTGGGGGGAATAGGGGAGGGACAGCAGGGGGTAGGGAGCTTGGGGAGGGATAATATGGGGAGAAATGCCAGATACAGGTGACGGGGGGATCGAGGCAGCAAACCACATTGCCATGTATGTACCTATGCAACAATCCTATATGTTCTGCACAGGTACCCCAGAACCTAAAATGCAATTTATATATATATATATATATATAAAATAAAATTAGATTTAAGTTAAGAAAGGATAATACGCAGGCAACATAGACCATATGCAGATAGACTAACAGCCGTTCTTCCCAACAACCCACACAAAATTAAAAAGCTCAAAAACAATTACATAAAATCAGGATTTATGGCGATGCCTCGAGTTAACAATCCACTCACTTGGTTAAAGCTCCCTTTAATTTACACAGGTGACGTGATTCTGAAAGTTATTAAGACTGCATCTGTTCCCTTCAAGCGCTAATTTGATTATTGACAAGTCTAAAGCATTATTTCGTAGATCGATTTTCAAACGGGCTATACTGGCACACTGACAGAGCTGACAAAGCTGACAAGAGTTCAGAAAAGGAAATGCATTTTCCTAGAACATTATTCTTTTTCCAGTGTGTAGCATTGTACCTGAATTAACATTACTTAGCTAGAAAAACATAGATAATTTCATTTGGGTTGGGAAAAGAACAGGAATATTGAAGATACTATGAGAAACTATATACTAGAAAAGGGGGACAGAAAATGAGCCACAAATCTTAAATTTATTATTGCATTCTTCACTTGTGAGCTATCTTCACTCTAGTGAAGAGAGACAGCATATAAAAAAATTTGTCAAAGAAGCTCAATTTATGGGAATCAACATATCGACACCTAAAAGGAGACAAAACATAGCTCAGTAGCATCAGCCCAATTTCTCACATCTCCACTGTGGGACAGATGGAGAAACAAATTGACATCCAAAAGGTCACCGATGTTGATATTCCTAGGACAGAAATGCCTCCAACTGGGAGTAAATTCACAAGTCACTGAAGTGTAGAAGACTAATCCACTTTATCGCCTTCATCAAATATTTAGAAATGGTACGTTACTCATTGGAAAACCACTAAAGAGATAAGAAAGGAATGTTTAGATCCTATGGTTTAATACATGCACAAGCTGGACACTTTTTTATTAAAACGTTAGAATTGTTTTCCCTCGAAAACAAAAGCCTTCTAGTGGGAATTTGAGAAACAGAGTCGATGGGACTGTGTCTCCCAAAGATACTGAAAGCTTTATATATGTCTTCGTATGAAAACACTAAAATCTCATGTACACAGATCACAGTTGAAGAGACCTGCAGTCACAGGCCAGATGAAAATGCTTGGTCTGCCAGCCCAGTGACTGATTTTTTACATTAAGGATTGGATTTTAAAGATTTACCTTAAAGACTGAGTTGCTGGCCTGAAACAGAATACCAGTGAGGCTTCCTACTGGAATCTCTTCATCCCAGAAAATTGTTTCAGGGACATGAACCCAAAAAAGGAACACTAAACTGTATGCAGCTGTTTTGGGAATAATTAAATACAAGCCCTTCTAAATGTAGATTGGTTACTAAAATAAGTGTTGTCCTGGGATCCACTACAAACATTACACAATTAAATAGCCCACTAAGCACAAGCTTCAAAACAGAAACTTCTTTCTAATCATTGTGTAGTTTTGCACAACTAAACATGAAAGCCAAATAATCCACCCACAGTAAAACCTGGCTCGATAAGATACAGAAAGTTACGCTAGGAAAAATCAGTCATCACAAATTAATACAGTTTTGCTCCCCAAGTACTATAGTTCTTTTTCAGAATGTTAGATGCCCTTTTAAAATTTTATTGGTAAGGAACGAAACAACTACACAAGACCAGGATGTTGAAAGGTAATCTATATCCTTAAAATACACTAAAGGGCATTGTAAACAATTTATATTACATAAACTGCATTTACCTTTCTCCTTTACAAGTTACAGTACCCACCAGCTGCTGGAATCCCAAAGCAATGAAAAAACAATCAGAATTTTGTGCCTTGGTTTTGTTTTTATTAGTCAGGATGAAGAAAAAAATAGCCTGGTGTTGAAAGCACAATGGATTTAAAATAATACTTAAGTCAGAGTCATAGCTGTGCCACCTTCAGCTGTGCAACTTGGGAAACTTAATTTATTTGTTGTCTTGAGTTCCTTTTCTATAAATTGAGGAATTAGAATAGATTATCTCTAAAAGCTTTTGAAGATCTGACATTAGTATAGTGATGAGCAGCTATTCTTTCCTTTAGGAATTCCTGAAGGGCTTTCCTGTCATTTCTTCATAACACCTACTGGGGACACTATTGCTTTCTCCCTTAGTATCTTTCTAATGACAGCCATATGCCTAGAGGTAATCAATTTCCTTGCTGGTTAGCGGTTCATAAACGGGCATGGGACTCAAGTTAGGGACTCTAAGATCAGGGGTTCTGGGAAAGTTCATTCTTATTTTTCTGTTTCTTTGAACCTGGCTGAGTGCAAAATGCAAAATATGAAATGTTAGTACTATCTCTCTACCGCTCTAGAGGTGAAGCCAAATGCTGAGTCCAAAGACCCACATCTAGAACCACACATCCAGACCCACAGGACTGAGTCAGCACGGAAGCCAGCCTTCGAGCTGTGTGAGCCAACACATTTTCTATTGCTCCAGCCACTTGGAGTTGATGTTTTATATAACCAAATAGAAATTTGAAATTTCTATTTCATTGTACTTGAAATATTTGTTTCTGCTTATCTTTCCTCTGCACCCACTCTGCATGCCATGGTAGAAGTCCTAAGAGTGATTCACCTGCAATGTGTTAACTTGATTTAGAATCTCAGAGGGCTCTTTTTATGTGCATCAGTAAAGGAAAGTGATAGATTTGAAACTCATCTGAAAATGGCAAAATAAATGAAGAGCACATATAACTTAAAATAAAGCTGAGGGAGATAATAAATGTCAATTTGGAATTTATCCCTTTCTGTCATGATATAATTTGAGTTCTGCCAGAAATGAGGGGTTTTTTTTCCCACAAATTAAAAGATGTTTCTTTTAATTTCTTAATAATGGTGGGAGCATTGTCAGATGTCTATTCTTAGCCTTCATCTTTTTTTTGCTTCTTCTTTGGAAACTAAATCACTTATAAAAATATAACAAGACAGACCCTCATCTCTACTTTGCAAACAAAGAAGAAAATTAGCTTGTTCTCCATTCAACTGTACTTTTCAAGAGAGAAGGAAGACAGTAGAGAACAAATCTTAATTGAATTAAAAATCACATGTTATCCTTGTAGATGTGAGTTTAAATCATTTTTATTTAAGAATTTTTAATATTCATTTGGAAAGTCATATATAAACTGAGGAATTAAAGTAGATTATCTCTAAAAGCTTTTCAAGCTCTTAGACAGATTTTTGTAAACAAGGACATTAGCTTAAACATCAATTCACTTATACACGAAGCACCAAACAGTTAAAACCATCTTCACTTTTTGCCATAAGTCTTAGATACCTAGAACTTTCCGAGGTTACCCTGAGTGCCTTCCAATGGCCACCTTTGACATTTTCTGACATGCTTTCCAGAACTTGGGGACAAAGGAACATCTGGCACCACATATAAAATTTATCATTACGTAAACCAAAGACGTGGAGAGCACTCAGATGAAAGCAGTGCACTGCAAAGAAATTGAGTTTCAGCGGTGATCACAATTTGATTTGTGCTGTTAACTCTTCCAAGAAATTCTATAAACAAGGCAAGATCACACTTATATAACATTTTATCATCTACAGATCCCTTTTATATGCATGATTTCATCTGTCTTCTATACAAATTCTGTGAGAGAAACAGCCATACCCAAAATACTTTTTAGATGAAAACAACGTAGGCTTAGAAAGATGAAGGGCTCTGACAGGTCACACAGCTAGTAAGGGTAACACCAGACGTTCTCCAGTGCTCTTTTCACCTGTCTGATCTAACTCCCATTTTATGCCTCCCATTACCCTCACAACCTCCTTTTCAAATAATTAGGGGAGACACTATAATGGATAATATATTTAGATTAATATTATAATTAGGATGGAGCTTCAGGTTGGAATGAATGGCTTCTTCAGGGATCCACTTCTGGGTTACAGAGAAAAAGAAGTGGTACCTGATTTGAGTTCTCTGGGAACAGTACGTTCACAGACCCCAGGAACAAAGAAATGAAGGAAACTTTAATGGCAGGCATGTGGCGAGGAAGAGCACTGAATGACAGGGTCAAGACCAGGTGAAGGTAGAGCTACTTCCAGAGAAATATGTGGGACAAGCATTAACTTTAAGGACATTTGGGCCAAATACTGTGTGAGGTGCCCAAAGTCCTCATATAATTTTCTTAAAAGCTTGTTTCCCAAGTGAGGAAAGATTCACTAACTTTCCCAGATCTACATAAATGGGAAAGAGAATTGGCATATTTGGCTTTTAAGCCCTGCCTGACCTCAGTGTCCTCACTGACTTTGTTGATTTCTAACAGTCTCTTCCATCTCTTAAATTCTGAGCTGACTTTAGTACCACTGATTTGGCTTGGCTGTGTCCCCACCCAAGTCTCATCTTGAATTGCAATCCCCATAGTACCCACATGTTGTAGGAGGGACCTGGTGAGAGGTAACTGAATTATGGGGGCAGTTCCCCCATGCTGTTCTTGTGATGGTGAGTGAGCTCTCACAAGGTCTGATGGTTTTATAAGTGTCTAATGTTTCCCCTGCTGTCTCTCATTCTCTTTCCTGTCACCCCGTGAAGAGGTGCCTTCCACCATGACTGTAAGTTTCCTGAGGCCTCCCCAGCCGTGAAGAACTGTAAGTCAATTAAATCTCTTTTCTTTATAAATTACCCAGTCCTGGATATTTCTTCACAGGAGCAGGACAACAGACTAATGCCACTATAGCTCACTAACAAATCAAACTCTCCCAGTTGGCTTCATACCCCTGTAATGTGGTTCTTTGATAATTTGAAATTTAAACTAGTCAATTGTGAGGTATCTTACAGATTATGGTTCAGTAGTATTCACTTCCTGCTGTTACTGCAGTTATTAAGGTTTCAGTTTCATCTGTTTTCTTTTTGGCTTTAGGTTTTCTAATTGTTTACTAATATCTAATTTAGATATTCTTTATTTCACCAAATCATGCATTTTGAAAGACTACTCATATTTTGCCTGTTGCCTTGCTATCCAAATAACATACGATTAGGCAATCAGAAAAGCATCTTTTCTTTTTATAAAGAAGGCTGGCCTGGCAAGTTGGAGTTATCATCCAGGTTTTAGTTATCTTCAAGTAAGTGAATATGGTCTGCAGTAGGAAACATAAACACTTTTTGGTTTGTACCAAACTTGGAAAATTTGCAGCCTCTAGTTCTTTAAATATTTTTTTCTGCCCCATTGTCTCTTTCCTTTCATGTTAGGATCTTAATTAAATATATTTTATGACTCTGGATATTGTTCCACTAAAGCCTTTTCATTTTCCTCCTAATCTTTTTGTTTCTGTTCTTCAGATTGAATAATTTCTATTAATCTGTTCCTGTTTTTCTTTTTCTTATGTTACCTCTAATCTGCTGTTAAGCCCACCAGTGAATTTATTGTTTGAAATTTTATTTTATTTATTTTTGTCCTAGAATTTCCATTAATTTCTTTTTTATGCTTCATTTTCCCTACTAAGATTTTCCATATGTTCCTATTTTAGATTTCCTATGTATTCTTTCATTATGACCAAAACAGTCTTTTATCTTATTGAGCATGTTTATAATAACTGCTTTAAAATAATTCTCTAGTAACTTTAACATCCAAGTCATCACAGAGTTGGTCACCATTAATTTCTTTTCTCTGGAGCATGGGCCATGTTTGACTGTTTCTTTGTATGTGTGGTAATCCTACATTGCATCCTGCACATCACAAATAATATTTCATAGGCACCATGAATTTTGTTATGTTTCTCCAAATAGTGTTGATTTGCATGTTTGCTTGTTTTAGCAGTTAGTTCACTTAACTAAGTTTACTCCCATTACAAGAAGTGAAATTCCTAAACCCTTCATTTAAAATGGCTTCTTTGGAGCACGTGAGGAATCTGATACTAATCAGCCACTTCTTTTGAACTTATTACCTGAAAAAATATTATTTCATCTTAAAGCAAACCAAATAGAGGGACCTGAGCAGATGTTTATATTATATTGGGATTCAGGAGTTCAGGGTGCCCTCAGCTCCCCTGAGAGGACATTTCTCCAGGTTCTTGGTCTCCTGCCCTCTCAAGAATGAGAGAGGAGACCACGGTGCCGTGTGCAGTCAATGCCAGACTCAAAAGTGTTTGTAGAAAGTGATTATTTAAAGAGAGAGAGAAACAGGAGAAGGAGAGAGAAGGAAACAGGTAACTCTCACACTGAGTGAGAGAATCCAGAAAGATGGGATCCAGGAGAGGAAAGCAGCTTCCACACTGAGTGGAAGGGAATAGAGAGAGATGGAGTTTAGGAGGAGAAGACAGGCTTCCACGAGAGAGTGTGGAAGGGGACTCCAGAGGGGAAATCCAAGAGAGAGAAAGATGGCTTCCCTGAAGGGAGTGTTCCTGGAAGGGGACCCAAACGTGGAGTCCGAAGGGGTGTGGAAGAAGAAGACTTTTAACCTGGGAGGAACTCTCACCTTCTCTAAGACCCCAGGTCAATGAAAGGAGTTCCTTAGAACTTCCGCTGGAGGGATTGACTCTTAGTTTCTTCCTGTGCCCGGGAAATTCAAACAAAAACTGTTAAATCTCCCAGATGGAGAGAGACGGGAGGGGGAGAAAATATGGCAGTGGGAAGTTCTTGCCCTAGAAACTACACACCCTCATGGACCTGGAAAGAGAACACATTCCCTCAGAGATCTTTAGTTTATAGATATTTCTTGTAAAAAATTAAAAAAATAAAAATAAAAATAAAATTCTCTCATAGCTCTTCTGCTTTCCAAAACTAAGGGAGTTAAAGAATTTGTGAGATTATGAAAGCATACGTATCTGCAATTTTATCAGTCTTCGGGTAGTTATTGAAACTCTATAACCCTGAAAATCCTTTAGGGGATTTGATATGACATTGCACTTAACTGACTTATACTTCGTGGCTGAACCAAATTTGATCTCCAAGCAAAGTCTTTGATCAATGAAACTACATTATTTATTATTACATAAATCATGGAACACAGAAGAGTAGCTTTTAACAAAGTTGGTCTCTGTAACACAGGGTGAAGAACTATAGGGAGTAGATCCAGCAGACAAAAAAATAAATCTACATTCTGGGTTGGCTGCAGAACAGCTCAGACATGGCCAACTCCAGCTTGAGCTCTAGACAGTTCCACCAGTGCTCTGCTGGGAAATTTCAGGATAAAGTAATTTTGCAAGAGAAGGATCATCTTGAGATAGGACTCCGAAGTTTTTATTATTCATAGTACTTAAAGGTCTGGAGTAACATATTTTAAGAGCCCAAAGCAAGATACTCAAGCCAAATCAATATTTACAGTTGATCTCTAAAATAGATACACATAACTGGATGTTAGGATCAGGTTTTCTCCTGTTGCATGGTTTCAATAAGCATTAATGTTACTTTGGACAACAGCTACTCACAAGTGAGTTTATAAGCGCTTTTCTGGTTTCTCTTCAAGAATTGTAATTGACCCATAATTTGACTGGAAATTGTTTTGCTTCTTTTTAGAGAAGTTTCTATTCATCAATGCAAGGAAGAATGCAGAATCTCCACAGAAAGGAATTTAATGTCTAGGAATCACTATTCTAGAAAATGATAAAAATAAAACCACTGGACTTGTAATAGGAGATTACTTAAAACATTTTCATGAATTTCATGTAAAAGAGGCACAATATTTAGAGCTAAAGAAAACTTTACAGGTCACAGAATCAAACCCCTTTTATTTGCAGGCATAGACACTAAGGCCCAAAGCAGAGGTTTGCTTCCGTGTCTATGTGCTAGCAGCTCCACTTTGTGCTTGAAGTTACCTCATAAAAGCTATTTTTTTTCTGAGACAGATACCAAAAAGACAAAGTGCAAGGTCATAGAGAATGCATATTTCTCACCTTAACAGATATTGCCAAAATGCCCATGACGACAGTCACATTGGTTTACGTACCAATAAGCATGTTTGAGAATGCTGGTTTTCCCACAGTTTCATCAGAACATGCTATCAGACAAAACTGATATTAAATCATATCCATTTTTGTAAAAATCATATCTCATTGTTACAATTCCCCTTACCACTAGTGAAGCTAAACAAATGTTAATGTGTTTAATTAGATAACTGTATTTCTTTTTGTGTTTGTTTTTTGAAACAGAGTCCCACTCTGTTGCCTAGGCTGGAGTGCAGTGGCTCGATCTCGGCTCACTGCAACCTCCGCGTCCCTGGTTCAAGCGATTCTCCTGCCTCGGCCTCCTGAGTAGCGGGGATTACAGGCATTCACCACCATGGCTAGCTAATTTTTGTATTTTTTAGTAGAGATGGGGTTTTACCATGTTGGCCACACTGGTCTTGAACTCCTGACCTCAGATGATCTGCCTGCCTCAGCCTCCCAAAGTGCTGGGATTACAGTTGTGAGCCACCCCTCCCAGCTGATAACTGTATTCCTTCTATGAATGTCTCTTTCTTTCTTACTTTCTCTCTTTCTTTCTTTTTCTTTTTGAGATGGAGTTTCATTCTTGTTGCCCAGGCTGGAGTGCAGTGGCCCGATCTCGGCTCACTGCAACACCTGCCTTCCGGGTTCAAGCGATTCTCCTGCCTCAGCCTCCTGAATAGCTGAGATTACAGGCATGTGCCACCATGCCCCACAAATTTTGTATTTTTAGTAGAGATGGGGTTTCTTCATGTTGGTCAGGCTGATCTCAAACTCTTGACCTCAGGTGATCTGCCTGCCTTAGCCTCCAGAAAGTGCTGTGATTACAGGCATGAGCCACAGTGCCTGGCCGTGAATTTCTTATTCTTTGTCCATGTATTATTGGTCATTTGTTTTTACTAATTAACTAGTGTTACTCTGTTACTCTTTACATATTGCAGTTATTAATTCCTTAACTGTTACATATGCTGCAATTTTTTTTGGCTGTTTTCTCTAAGAGTAGCTCAACATAACTTTAATGAAATGTTGATTAACAAAAAAGAGTATCCATGTTTCTGTGGGAACCATTTCATAAGTTCTGCTTCAGAAGGTTCTTTGTATTTTGTTCGGCTTTCACTGTTGCTTGGGCAAGAAAAAATAATTTTATAAAATTAGGTGACTACTTAGTTCACTGTATAGTAAGTGGACAAGTGACAGAATGCAGACATGAATCTTTACTTCAGATCCAAAGATCCCAAGTATCAACAACTCTTATTCTGTAGCTGTCATCTCTGTTTTAAAAATCTAGTTTTCCAAGCATGGCACACTTCTCTAAGGGCCAGAAATGAATTTCAAACCGTCCTATTGTATCTTTTCAACAGGGAAGAAATTGCTTCTTTTTTTTTTTTTTTTTTTGAGATGGAGTCTCACTCTGTTGCCCAGGCTGGAGTGCATTGGTACAGTCTCAGTTCACTGCTACCTGCACCTCTTGAGTTCAAGCAATTCTCCTATCTCAGCTACCTGAGTAGCTGGGATTACAGGTATATGCCACCACACCTAACTAATTTTTGTATTTTTAGTAGAGATGGGGTTTCACCATGTTGACCAGGCTGGTTTTGACCTCCTGATCTCAAGTGATTCACCTGCCTCAGCCTCCCAAAGTGCTGGGATTACAGACATGAGCCACCACGCCAGAGGAGAGCTGCTTCTTTTCTCCGTCACTCTCTAGAAACCAGCAAACTCCGTGATGGCTATTTATCTATAATTTATTTCTAAGAACATTTTACCAGTGATGTCTTAAGTGAGATAGCTCCACAAAGCAGTCTATAGCATACAGTGTGGCTCAATGCCTCTGAGAAGCAGCAACAGCTTTTGCTCTCAGATAGCCCTCAGTCCTTCCCCTGGCCATCTTTCTGTCCTAGACTGTGGCCTAACTGCTCACGTGGATTAAACAGCATGCAAACAGCTGCTAGTTGGCTTTCTTATAAGAGGTGTTGTTGACTGGAAAGACTGGCTCATATTTAAACTCTGCCCTTTTTGCAAATGCTAGACTTACTCAATAGTATTCCAGAGGAAATTTCGTTTTGAACACAGTTACTGAATCTGACCAGATTACAGATATAGCACCACCCATATTGCTCAATGCTAAGACATGGCATCTTTGATTTTCTGTATGTCATAACATTCTGAAGATTGAGTTATTGATGGGGCCATTTTTGCAGCTACACATCTTCCTATAGTTCTTCCTCTCTATTCAAGCAGGCCCTAGGGCCCATGGTAAGATGATTTCCTTGAGGAAAAAGAGCCCGAGACTTAGAAATGTAACTTGTATAATGAACCCTGGCTTTTTCCCTCCTTTAGGAATCTGATTCTTCTTCCTCTTCCTCCTCTTGTTTTGTCCCAGGACTCTGTGCTCCACTCCAGTGTAGGTGGATTGACAGATGCTTCATTGTCTACATGCACCTACATGACATATGACTGTTCAGGCGCAGTTGGAGAAGACAGCATCTCATCCCCTATTCTAGAATCACTGATTGATTGAAGGGTCAATGCTTCAGCCTTGACACGGTTCAGCTGGTCACGTAGGGCTGCCTTCAACAGCAGCAGCGACTCCTCCTCCTTGCGCAGTTCCTGCCCCAGCTCAGCATGTTTCCTGGTCACACTGCTGCCCTCCGCATGGCCCGGTGCTGCAAAGATTTTTATATCATTACATTGGGTCATTTAATTTTTCAGAGTCTTTTTAACAGAGAAAACGATAACTTTATGAGCTCAAAATCTGTAAGTCCTTGGTATTTTTTAAAGACCTTCCTCAATTACAAAAATTCCCCTTATATTTTAGAAATTTTGTTCAGCTTGTCAATTTTGCATCTGAAATTTATGTTACAATAAAATAAAGATAAAATTTAATATTTTCCTTCAGATATATTGCCAAGTCCCAACATAGTTTGTTGAATATTTCTTTTTTCTCTGCTGATTTTAAATGTCAGAATTCTCATACACCAAATTTCCATACAGACACGTGGCTGTGGCTCTATCTGATATTCTTTTCCATTGATCTATTGACATATTCCCATGGCACCATCTATGTTCAATTACTATAGAATGAATATGTATAGATATACATGTATCTATCTATATCACAGCAGTTATCTCTTATTGTTCTTATCTTTTAAAATGATTATAGTTATCCTTGCCCATTTATTCTTTGGTACATTTTGCGTCAAGTAATTGTAAGAGGTGATTGTAATCATTCTTTAACACGGTTCTGATGTTTAAAAGACTGTAAAAAAATGAAGTACACATTGGCCAACTTAGCATACCTTTCAAAAGATACCGTTCAAAATTCTATATTGATCTTGCAAGCTCATTCCAGGGAAATAAGTGTGTGATTGTGGTGGATACATCCGTCACAATCTCACCATTTGAGAATGTATCTCATCATTTTGAGATACATCACTGATGGTTAAAAGACACTGTAAGGTAAAGAAGTGGCATGCACACGTATGTTTATTGCGGCATTGTTCATAATAGCAAAGGCGTGGAGCCAACCCAAATGCCCATCAATGATAGACTGGATAAAGAAAATGTCATCATTTTAAGATACAGCCTCAAAATCACTCCAAAACCACCTTATTCTAACACAAAGTAGACTCTGTAATCACAGTTCTTATCCACCTATTGTGACACATGGTTGGCCTCCCCCTGTTGCTTATGAGGCATTCTTTGAAGTTGCTTCCATTAGGTTTGTGAAATTTGTGAATTGGGAATTTTTACTTAACTTTTAATCTTTCATCATCTTCAAACTATCGAATAGGCTAAACATGCTGCAGACTGTGAAAGGCCCTGTGAACCTCAATGCTGGAGGAAGTCTGTTAAACAGACCCACTGCATGGATTTCATCATTTTACCTCAAGCTTCACCACAAGACTTACAGCTGCTGAATTACAAATAGGGTGATAGTTCTCATTTGCTTCTATCTCAATTGCGACTTAGATAAAGACTTTAAAAACAAAATTACCTTCTTGGTACTCCTTCTTAAGTGGACTCTCCCCATTTTAATCACAAGAGTTACTTATTTTTTTAGGAGTCAAGAGGTGGATTAATAGGAGTTCTTTCACCCTCAACAGACCTCACACCTCATGGTCTTAAACCTGAAAGAGACAGAGTTTAAAATATAATTCATTACTGGGCATGATATTAGTCCTCAAGTATTTCCACAACTACTTGTACTTCAGGGAAACTCCCATCAAGAACCTCATTGATGGTTAAAAGACACTGTAAGGTAAAGAAGTGGCATATATGTTCACTGTGGCACTGTTCACAATAACAAAGACATGGAATCAACCCAAGTGGCCATCAATGATAGACTGGATAAAGACAATCTGAGATATCATCTCATGCCAGTTAGAACGGTGATCATTAAAAAATCTGGAGACAACAGATGCTGGAGAGGATGTGGAGAAACAGAAATGCTTTTACACTGTTGGTGGGAGTGTAAATTAGTTCAACCATTGTGGAAGACAGTGTGGCGATTCCTCAAAGACCTAGAAATAAAAATTCCATTTGACCCAGCAATCCCATTACTGGGTATATACCCAAAGGATTATAAACAGTTCTATTATAAAGACACATGGACACATACGTTCATTGCAGCACTGTTTACAATAGCAAAGACTTGGAACCAACCCAAATGCCTATCAGTGATAGACTGGATAAAGAAAATGTGGCACATATACACCATCGAATGCTATGCAGCAATAAAAAAGCTTTCATGTCTTTTGCAGGTACATGGATGAATCTGTAAACGATTACTCTCAGCAAACTGACACAAGAACAGAAAACCAAACACTACATGTTCTCACTCATAAGTGGGTATTGAACAATGAGAACACATGGACACAGGGAGGGGAACATCACACACTGGGGCCTGATGTTGGGGGTGGGTGGAAGAGCTAGGGGAGGGATAGCAGAAGGTGGGGGGATTGGCGAGGGATAACATTAGGAGAAATACCTAATGTAGATGATGGGGGAATGAATGCAGCAAACAACCATGGCATGTGTATGTGTATACCTATGTGACAATCCTACATGATCTGCACAAGTACTGAAGAACTTGAAGTGTAATTAAAAAAAAAAAAAAGGCCGGGCGCGGTGGCTCAAGCCTGTAATCCCAGCACTTTGGGAGGCCGAGGCGGGTGGATCACGAGGTTGAGAGATCGAGACCATCCTGGTCAACATGGTGAAACCCCGTCTCTACTAAAGATACAAAAAATTAGCTGGGCATGGCGGCACGTGCCTGTAATCCCAGCTACTCAGGAGGCTGAGGCAGGAGAATTGCCTGAACCCAGGAGACGGAGGTTGCGGTGAGCCGAGATCGCGCCATTGCACTCCAGCCTGGGTAACGAGAGCGAAACTCCATCTCAAAAAAAAAAAAAAAAAAAAAGGAAAGAAAATGTGGCACATATACACCATGGAATACTATGCAGCCATTAAAAAGGATGAATTCATGTTCTTTGCAGGGGGCTTGCAAACTGAAACAAGAACAGAAAACCAAACACCACACGTTCTCACTCATAAGTAGATGTTGAACAATGAGAACACATTGACACAGGGAGGGGAACATCACACCCTGGGGCCTGTTGGAGGGGGTTGGGGGCTAGGGAAGGGATAGCATTAGGAGAAATATCTAATATAGATGACGGGGTGACGGATGCAGCAAACCACTATACCTATGTAACAAACCTGCACATTATGCACATGTACCCCAGAACTTAAAATATAATTTAAAAAAAGATACAGTCTGTATTAGTAATTTGGTTCATCTGGGTTACTGGAGCTTCCTTTCATCATTGCCTCTCTTCTGTTTCTATGCATTTATATTGCCTTCCCCAAATACACCATTAGCTTCGAGTTGATTTTGTATAAAGAAAGAGCTGTTTAGCAAAGGTCTTTCGGCCCCTTGCTTGTTTCATTACTGTCAACACAGAGTTAGAAAATGGCTATTTAATAAAGTTGTCAAGACCTTGAAATGATCACTTAGCCAGCTCATCAAAATGATGGAAAAGAAAGAGCAAACTATCTTCGCATGATCCTGTCTTTATTATCTGTTGGTCATCAAACAAGGAGCAGCTGCACAGACAATCCCTAATAACAGTAGCTCTAAAACAAAAAAAAAGCAGGAAAGTAGTAACTATGCAGTGGAGAAACCTGGCAGACACCTCCTTCACCAAGTGGTCAAAGTCCAGTAATGGAACAAATCAAATCCTCTGCCTCCTTATGTGATACGCTGGGGAGAATGCAACACCTGTGTCATGCTCTTGCTGCCCCAACCTGATCCTCATTGTGGGGATGCCTCAAGCAAACCCAAATGGAAGGACATTCTACAAAACATCAGCCTGTCCTCCAAAAATGTCAAGTCATAAAAATCAAGGAAAGACTGAGCAACAACTGTTTCAGACTTAAGGAGACTAAAAAGACAGACAACCTAATATATCTTTCAGGATTTTCTTTTCTTTCTTTTTTTTTTTTTTTTTTTTTTTTTTTTTGAGATGGAGTTTCACTCTTGTTACCCAGGCTGGAGTGCAATGGCGCGATCTCGGCTCACTGCAACCTCCGCCTCCTGGGTTCAGGCAATTCTCCTGCCTCAGCCTCCTGAGTAGCTGGGATTACAGGCACGCGCCACCATGCCTAGCTAATTTTTTGTATTTTTTTTTTTTTTTTAGTAGAGACGGGGTTTCACCATGTTTACCAGGATGGTCTCAATCTCTTGACCTCGTGATCCACCTGCTTCGGCCTCCCAAAGTGCTGGGATTACAGGCTTGAGCCACCGCGCCCAGCCCAGGATTTTCTTTGGTCATCAAGCATATTACCAGGACAACAGGTAGAATCCAAATAAGGTCTATGGATTAGATAATAGAACTGTAACAATGTTAATTTCCTGGAATTTACTATTTGTACTATGGTTATCTATTTTGAAAAAAATTCTTGTTTTGTCAATTCAGTCCCCTGAGCATTCCTAGCTACAAGGGAAAAAAGGGAAATTCAATCTATATACCAAGCCTAGTGAGCTGGTTAAGAATCGGAGTTCTACCACCCGTGATAAAGGAAAGAATCTATACTAGAATAAAACTAGTGGTCTTAGACAGGAAGTATGTGTTCTTGGGAAATGCAGTTGTAAAAAGATAAAGTCCTAGGAGAGGAACACCTGTTTTAAGGCTATCAAGGGCAATCCCACAGATGAGAATGAGATTATACATTCCACAGTCTCATTTGGACTAGAATGAAAACATCAAGGATGGGGTGCCTCGCTCATGTGTTATCTCAGGGGCGAGACCATCTCCTGCACCTCGACTTTCCTTTATCTCGCGCCCACCGGTTTCTTCTCCCTACCTGCCTTGCGAACGTGTGAATCCAAATAACGTCCCCACTTTTCAAGTCTAAATGGCATGACAGGCCCAGTCTTCACTGTCAACTGCCGGTGCTCATTACATCTCAGTTTCTATTGAACTGAATCCACACACACTTTCGTAAAAGGACTTCAGCGACCACCACATGTCTAGAAGTGCTTCGGAACAGCTGTCCAACCCGGGCTAATTCCATGTGGCTTTAAGGAGCCAATGTCACATGCTTATGATTTGAGATTAGAGGACTATGATTATGATTGGAGATTCTCCCAGAAGAATAAATGGTCAAGATGAGAAATGATTGCAATGCCTGGAGGATATTTCAGAATACTTTTCATTTGGGGGAAAAAAAAAAAAGCCAAAATTAAGATGAAATGATCCATTCAGTTTCAGAAGTAAAAAACTGCTAGGATTGATCTTAAGAACAGCAAATCGGCCGGGCACAGTAGCTCATGCCTATAATCCCAGCACTTTGGGAGGCCAAGGCGGGTGGATCACGAGGTCAAGAGATCGAGACCATCCCGGTCAACATGGTGAAACCCCGTCTCTACTAAAAATACAGAAAATTAGCTGGGCATGGTGGCGCGTGCCTGTAATCCCAGCTACTCAGGAGGCTGAGGCAGGAGAATTGCCTGAACCCCGGAGGCGGAGGTTGCGGTGAGCCGAGATGGTGCTATTGCACTCCAGCCTGGGTAACAAGAGCGAAACTCCGTCTCAAAAAAAAAAAAAAAAAAAAAAAAAAGAACAGCAAATCAAGTAAAGTGGAAATGTACAGTAAACATGATGAAGAAAATTACCCCCAGTAAAAAATCCATCTATGGAATTTTTTCAAATACTTTCCCCAAGAGCATACGTATAGAAATAGATGGGACACAGGAGGGGCAAATCGGCAGCAAATCAGAGCAATCTGCAGTGCAATTAAAAGAGAACTGAAGCCTGTGACATTATCCCTCTCCCTAGTAAGCTTTCTGCCTTTACTTGAATCTTTTCCTAAACTTAGGTTGTGGTAAATCTGGCAGCTGTCACAAAATACCATCTGTCCTAAGAAAATGGGTGCAGAGGTGGCCGTGACCCAGAGGATTTTCCCAAATGCTGTCGGCATGTATTTTTGGTCTAATCAAGTCCCTGACAAGAAAGTGAAAAGCCTACAAAGAGAATCTCTGAAGCTGCACTCAAAAGAGGACTGGGTGCACAGTCCCATTGTAAGTTTGGGGCAGGGGCTGCCCACCATGAAAGAAAAGGAAGATGAAGAGGAGTATAACTTAGGACAGCTCACACTCAACTCCAGGGGAGGCAGGGGAGAAGAGAGAGAGACATGCGAATTATATAAAGCAGGTATGGAGTTTGCCGTTTGAGAATCCATCCATATCTGGTTAAATACATGGGCTAGTCAGAATTGCCTGCAACTTTTAGTCTACCGGCTGAGAGTACACTTCTAACCTGAGTAATTTAAATAATGGAATTGCTCGGTCTTTGTGAACTGGGTAAATTGAAAGCTGTTCTCATCAGCTCTGTTTAAGGACATTATCCAAGCATTTGAGAGGAAACCATTTCATCCTCGGTCTTCCGTCATTGGTAGCAGGAGGTGTTCTCCAACTTGCAAAGAAAGCCATTCACCTACGTTTAAGATAACTTCCTGCTATTGTTTCTTTCAGTGGGTAGGAAAATATTTGGCCAGTGCCTGCAGTGGGATTGGGACACCTTTTTGTCATCCAGGCTGGAGTGCAGTGCTATGGTCATGGTTCACTGCAGCCTCCATCACCTGGGGTCAAGCAATCCTCCCTTCTCAGCCTCCCAAGTAGCTGGGGAGCTAGGATTACTGGCACACACCTGCACTACCTAAGGTGTTTTTTAAATTATTTTTTTGGGAGATGGGGTATCACTTTGTTACCCAGGCTGGTCTGTAACTCCTGGCCTCAAGAAATCTTCCTGCTTCAGCCTCTGAGTCACTGGAATTACAGGCGTCAGCCACCACACCACGCTCTGAATGCTTTTTAAACTAAGCCCTTGGCCATTGTGCTGCACAGGTATTAGGAAAACGGCAGACAGGCTGATGAATACTTTAAAGCTTACTTATCCGTGCAATTGTGGGCTCCCCAAACTGATGGAGAAATGTAGCAATAGCATCCTGATTCCCCTAGATGTTTGAGAGGAATGTGGGAGATGCCTCTAAAACCTAAAACCTCATCTAGGCAAAGGCCAGATGCATAAGATAAGAAAAGCACAGAAATAACCTAGGGGTCTCACACGGGAGTGTTCCCCACAAATCCTGCTGATAAACTACTACAATTTTATTCACAGTGCTCTCTTATCTTTCCACAAACCTGCGTTAAATCGCCCTTGCATTCTGCTTCTTTAGCCTTTACTGATGGTTCCTCTTCTGGGATTGCAGCTGGAACGGTCAACAAACAGCCATTTTCCTTCCAGACAAATGAACATTCGGCACAGCGTGTGGAGTTACTGGCAGTCCAGTATGTTTTAGAAAATTGGGATACGCCCTTAAATATCTATTCTGACAGTCAGTATGTGGTTAATCTGATACAAAATTTAGAAACTGCTCCTCTTTCCTTTTCAGATTCCTCTCCAATAATTCATCTCCTCCTTCCCTTGCAGCAAGCGGTGAGAAAACGTTTTCATCCTTTCTTTATAGGACATATCAGGGCTCACTCTACCCTGCCTGGCCCCCTGACTGAGGGTAATTCATTTGCTGATCAACTTACTCAACATGTTTTCCCTGTTTTATCTCCTATCCAACAGGCCGAGGCTTCTCATGCGCTGCATCACCAAAGTGCGCGCAGCCTTCGTTTGCAATTTAAGATAACTAGAGAGCAGGCTCGACAAATTGTTAAAACCTGTACAGCTTGTTTGCCTCACCTGCCTGTTACCCAACATTACGGGGTTAATCCTCGAGGCTTGCAGGCGGGCCATATTTATCAAATGGATGTCACTCATTTTGCACCCTTTGGTAAATTACAATATGTACATGTTACCATTGACACCTATTCTTATTTTGTTGTGGCCTCTGCTCATACAGGTGAAGCTGTGAAGGATGTTATTTCTCACTGCTTACAAGTTTTCTCTATTATAGGACCCCCCCAAGATTTTAAAGACTGATAACGGTCCCGCCTATACCAGCAAAGGTTTTGCTAACTTTTGTTCTCAGTTTCAGATTTGTCATCGCACTGGCATTCCTTTTAATCCTCAGGGTCAGGGCGTTGTGGAACGCTCCCACGCTGTCCTCAAAACTTTACTGCACAAACTCAAACAGGGTAGTACCCTTCACTTTATTCATAAGACGCCCCACAACTGATTGCGTCATTCCTTATATGTCCTAAATTTCTTAACTTTGGATGCCAATGGCTTCTCCGCCGCCGACCGTTTCTGGCACCCTCAGGATAAGGCTACAGCTGAGGTCTTGTGGAAAGATCCTTTAGCCAACCAATGGCATGGCCCAGATCCAGTCCTCATCTGGGGACGAGGACATGTTTGTGTTTTTCCCAGGTCTGCTTCCTCCCCAATTTGGGTGCCTGAACATCTTGTCAAGCATGGACCAGTTCGACGGCAGAGCAAACGCCCTAATTCCTCGATTTCGTCGCCTGACACTGACACCGCCACCCCACCGGAGACGCCGCCGCCTGCGACAGGCACAACGAGTCTGCACACCGCTCCACGGCAGTGCCCTGCCGACCTGGTCTCGACTTCGCCGTCTGACTGCCGAAGCGACCCAGCTTGTTCTTGAACAAGGACACTCCCGTTCCCCTGCAGTCATGTTTATTGCCATGATGGCCATATTGTCCTGCCAGGTTTCCCCCTCCCAAGCTCACTCTGCTGATTCTTCTCAAATCCTTTGGGCTTATGTCCCAGACCCTCCTATTCTCCGTCCTGTTACCTGGACTGACCCTGCTTTTCCTGTTTATTTGAATGATACTTCTCTTTTTGGCTTCCCTTCCTCCACTCATATTACCCCTCAAACTGCCAATTACTCTTATTTTGCCCAAGCTGCTTCTCCCCCTATGTGTTTTTATGCGTCGAAGATATGGGACCAACTCGCTCTCAGTATTCGCATTCCCTTCTTACCTATTCTCCCCTCTACCAATGGTCCCTTTTGCTTTGAATTAGGAATGAAGCATCTCACCACATTTGAAGGCCCTTCTGCCTTCCTTAAGGGTGAAACCTCTTTCTATGCTAGGGACTGGCTTCTCACGTATCTTGGTATCAAAGAGTCATGGAATTCTTCCTCTCCTGATTTCCCATCTATTCCCCGCTCTCGCTGTCATGTTGTTAACTCCTCTTTTGACCCCTCTCCCCCCTGGAAACTCTGCTACCCTAAACAACGCACTGCCCTTACCTATACCCTTTCTACTGGTTTCACTCTTTATGATTGGTCTCTCCCTGCGCCACTCTCTACTTCCTTTGATCGGTACCAGTCCCCTGGCAGCTGGGCCACTCCTATTTTTTCTACCTCCTCTGGCCGCACATATACGTCTCTCTGGCGTCTTTTTACTGCTCTTACCCCTAGTTATTGGAAGGCCGGTACCCGCAGTGTTTCTTACCCCTCTCGCTCCCAACATTATGTTCAAGCCTGTGTTGCTTCTCCTTACTCCTTACTTTATGGTCATATTAACATTTCCGTCTCTTCTGGTCACCACCATATTTCTTGCCCTTCTTGCACTCTTACCAACTGCATTGATTCCTCTATTTTTCCTACCCATACTATTCTCGTCGTTCATCAACCCCCTTATGTTATGCTTCCTGTTAATGTTTCTGGGCCCTGGTATGATGAATACAGCCTGCAAATTTTACATGACATCCGTGATTTAATTGTCCGCCCCAAACGTTTTCTGGGTATTCTTATTGCTAGTATTTTGACTATTGTTAGTGTTGTGGCCACGGCTGCCACAGCAGCTGTAAGTTTAGCTCACAGTATTCAAGCTGCCACATTTGTTAACCATCTAGCCCACAATGTTTCTGTTTCTTTGGGTACTCAAATTGATATTGATTCTAAATTGGAGGCCAAGCTTAATGCTTTAGAACAAACTGTTACTGTTTTGGGTGACAAGGTTCATAATCTTCAGTCTCGTCTCCGTTTCCGTTGTCATGCTGATTATAATTCCATTTGTGTTACTAGTGCTCCTTATAATGACTCAGAATGGGACTGGCCTCTGGTCCGTGCCCATCTACAAGGCATTTGGAGTCACAACAATCTGTCTTTAGACATTTTTCGCTTACAGCGTCAAATTCATGCTATTGACTTTTCTCGAAGACAGCTGCCACAGGATGCCACTATTGCCCGCGACATTGTGGACACGTTGTCCTCTTGGACTCGTGGTTTTCATTTACCTTCCCTTTCCACCTTAATTGGCATTGGAGGTTTTCTCCTTGTACTCATCATTCTCTTGCCGTTCCTCTTCCGCCTTGTGTTCTCCTCCCTCCAGCACCTTCAGCTCAAACTTTTTGAGCTGCATTTAAAAACAAAAAAAGAGGGAATTGTGGGGAACACTCCCGTGTGAGACCCCTAAAAGGCGTGAGTCTCACTATACGGTGAGTTTGATTCCAAACACAGTTTCCTACTGGAGGTAGTCGAGCTATCCGGAATATAGGAACTGAAAGATGAATGATCAGTTTCTAATACCAACCACAATACCATTTGGGCCTAAAACTATGCGTTGCTGCTAGACCGAGTGACCCCCTACCAGCAACCAGTTCCTGCTTTTAACCTTTTTTATGACTCTCTTTTAAGAATAAGTTTTAACCTTTTCTTTACTTACCTGACTGCCTAATGGTTTAACTGTCGATATTTGCAAAGCAAATGCCACCATAAGGGATGGCTTTGATTCCTGACTCAGAGATTCCTGAATGGGGAAATTGAGTTAAGTTGAGTTAGGAGTAGACAAAGGAGAATCCGGTTAAGAGATATTCTGATGAGCAAAACCAGAAAACCTTTTCACATCTCAGTTCTAAAACAAGATCAAACCGGAGATACCTGCAGCCAGGAGGAATAATGTCTGGATGCAAACAAGCTTTGTGATTACAGGAAATTCTGTTACTTTTTACAACCACTGATTGTGTATCTGACTTTTCAATTGTATAGGCCATGTAAGGTATACATTTGCATTTCCTCTTGCAACCATTGTGTATCTGATTTCTCTATTGTATAGGCCATGTGAGGCATACATTTACATTCCTCTTGCTATGACGTAAACCAGAGCCATGAAAGTGTATTCCTGGCATTTGAAAAATAAAATTTGCTGTTTAGGCACAGCCTATCAGCCCTCCAGACACCTCGCTTTCTCTCTCTCTGTCTTTATTATTTTCCCAGGCGCACTCCCTCTTCCAGGTATTGGGACCCTCTTGCAGGTCGAGAGACCCCCAGGCAGACGTGCCTACCCGTCCCGGACGGTCCACGACAATAACCTGCAGAGCTTGGGCGTGGTGACTGACGCCTATAATTCCAGCACTTTGGGAAGCCAAGGTAGGTGGATCACATGAAGGCTGGAGTTCAAGAACAGCCTGGCCAACACGGTGAAATACTGTCTCTACCAGAATATACCAAAAAAAAAAAAAAATTATCCAGACATCGTGGCAGGCACCTGTAGTCCCAGGTACTCGGGAAGCTGAGGTGGGAGAAGCACTTGAACCTGGGAGGTGGAGGTTGCAGTGAACCAAGATCGCAGCACTGCACTCCATCCAGGGCGACAACAGAGAGAGACCCTGTCTCAAAACAAAAACAAAAACAAAGAAATAACCTGCAAAGAAAAAACATGCACACCACACACACTACACACACACACACCACATGTATATATCACACCATGCACGCCACACACACTACACACAAACACACCACATGTATACATCACGCCATGCATACCACACACACTACACACATACACACCACATGTATACATCACGCCATGCACACCACACACACTACACACACACACCACATGTATACATCACACCATGCACACCACACACACTACACACACACACACCACATGTATACATCACACCATGCACACCACACACACTACACACACACACACACCCCACATGTATACATCACACCATGCACACCACACGCACTACACACACACACCCCACATGTATACATCACACCATGCACACCACACACACTACACACACACACCCCCCACATGTATACATCACACCATGCACACCACACACACTACACACGCACACCACATGTCTACATCACACCATGCACACTACACACACACACCACATGTGTACATCACACCATGCACACCACACACACTACACACACACCATACGTATACATCACGCCACACATACACACCACATGCACACGTCACGCCACACATACCACATATATATCCACCAAACACTACACCACACACACTACACACCACCTGCACACACATCCCATGCACAAATTGCACACACACACACACACACACACACACACACCCCATGCACCTCAGGTAGCAGTGGCAGTCCGTGGCTACTTCTTTCTCACACATAAGTGACCCTGTGAATTCATTTCTGCACAGGTGTCTGAGCAGTGGATGGAGTCTGTCCCTGTCAGTGACAGAAGGAACTGCAGACTGGAAACTGTGGGAGTCTCCAGAATTTTCAGCATCAAAGGGGTGGCCTGCAGCCCCTGATGCGAGCAGATCCCTTGACATAAGCTGTGGAACCTGTTCATTTGCTGGGAAAGGAGAAGGAGCACCAGCACACAGTCTGTGCTCATGCTGAGCAGGGTGTCCGGAGACCTGTTGGGGTGCACCAGCCTGTGAGGGAGGCACAGTGCCCTGTTGATGTGAAGGCACACATCCTTCCGAAGTGTGGGGCATCCAGGCTTCACCTTCAGGCACGCTTTGTCTTGTCTCTTACTCTGTCCTCCAGGTACTGAGAAGGACTTCCCTGAAGGTGCTCACTGAGCCGAAATGCCTGAGGAGTGCAGGACTCCCTTGTTACACTGGGTTCTGTGCTTTGCTAAAAGAAAAAAAAAGTACATATATATGTATGTATACATGTAACATATACTATAATGAAAATGTCAGATGTAATGTATGTTCAATATATTTTAGGTGTATTACATATAGTTATAGTGTAATAAATATCTATAACATATTTTAATATATAACACATATATATGGTATGTGCTTATATGTACATGTATGCATGTCTTTTATTTAATTAACAAACACTTACATACCAATTTCTATACACTGTCCCAAGCCCTTTATAAATGATAACTCATTAATTTAACCTTCAAAACAACCCAGTGCTACAGCTAGCTGCCTCCCACCCCCACCTCCACCGTACAGATGTGGAAACCGCACCTGGGATGGTTGGGTAACATGCTCCCAGGTGCACAACTAGCATGTGATGAAGTGGGGTTTAAACCGCCCCTCTGGCTCCTGAGCCTTGTAGTCATGTTCTACTCCAGCACCCTGTCCACGCTCACTCTCACCTGAGCAGGGACCTGCGAGGAAGAATTTAGTCAGGTTTCATTGGGCAGTTTGGTAATATATAAGAATTTTCCCTGGGCATTTTTTCAGGCCACAAACTTCCTAACAGGATTTGAGGGATGTGTATCTACACCTCTGACCTTCACATTCAGCTTTGCAAAGTCTCAGACTTGGGGTGAAGAGAGTTGTGGATAACAAATTTGTTAACACTGTAAAGAAATGTTAATTGTGGTGTAATTTCATACTAAAGAGTGTGAAAAGTCACAAGAAATCTGCTTTCACAAGATATTGTTTAAGCAATGCATTTATTTACAAGAGATGAAAATAGAAATAATCTAAATTCAGATTTTAAAAAAAATGCTACTAAATAACACAAAGAAAAAATATATGTGTGTATGTATATGTGTATGTGTGTGTGTGCATCTTATGGATATAAATGTCTCATTATTTATTTGTCATAAAATTTTAGATGTCACCTTTTTAAGCCCATTATCAACTAGTTATTACTGACCATCACTGACCTTTTGGGCTGTTTTCACCTGCTTTAATTTGTTTTGCTCTTTGTGAGGAAGTTTTACTCATCTAAAGTTAAGTTCTCCATTAGCACTGCTTCTTACTTAGCATTGTTTGAATATAGAACATAGTCAAAGATAGAATTCAAGGATCTCTTTTCTCATAGCAATAGCATTTGCTTGTGGAGTATCTTAAGGACACTTTGAGATGAGTGAGAATGAGATTTTGAAACTGAAGATGAGTTTAGAGCCAGTGCCCTCATCACCCTCCTTCTCTGAATGAGCCTCACGGAGCAAAAATGCCACCGTGGAAATGAAGTGGCACGCAGTGCTGAGAAGGATTTTACAGTTTATAAATTCTTTCCTTCACAGTGTCTCTTGGCATATCTCAAAAAGAGCCGTTGTCCTAACGATGCCCATGATCTCCCAGAAAGAGGTAAAGAGAAATGACACTAGTGTCTAGAGTAGCCCAGAGGTAGGCAGAGCCCAGACCCCCAGGGGGCTGCCCAAGTTAGCAAATAGAAATACAGGAAGCTAAAGTCAAATTTCAGAGTCTAGAGTGCTCACCATTGTACTACAGAACCCAATGCTTTACATTTCAGGCAAGCAATAAATCATTGTCCGATATATGTATGTCACACATATGCCATGGAATGTATTTATACTAAAAGAAAAATCAGATTTAACTGGGCATCTGGGTATTTTATCTGGCAAGAAGGCAGGCACGGCACAGGTATGTGGAGGCCACTTTGCTCTACTGACAGATGAGTACAATATTCTTTGCATCTGTGTTTCCCCAATGAGCATTATGAACTCATGTTTCTGTGCAATCAAGATATAAGTATATTTTAGGCAGTCTCTGCCCAGCCATGAGTGAGAAGGTAGTGTTGATAAAGAAGAAGGAAATGCTTGTAGAAAACGGAGAGACTGGAACAGAAGTGCTTATTTCAAAGCATGCCTTGAACACTAGGCATTTGCCCTCAAACAAGTCAGTAGACGTGTAGGGAAGGGAGAAAGGAAGTAAGACTTTTTCAAGGGGTTTCGCTTTGCCCATGCATTGTGATGCTATCTACCTACTGATGATGGCTTTTGAGAGACTCACATAATACCACCAACCACAGAACTCCTTTATAGAGTACAAAAGATCACACAAATTGTTAGGATCACATTTCCCAACTATATATACTTGTTTTGGAAGGAAGAAAGGGAGGAAAAGGAGCAGGACCCTCTTTCTCCTCTTTTTCTGTATCTATCTGCATGATCCTGAGCTGATGTTCTTTCATGTATTAAGGAATGTCGTATCACTATGACCACCTCAGTTATTGCTAGTTAATTCAATTCAAGCTTACTGCTAAATGGATGACAACAGATTTCGATATTCTGCTAAGTTTCTTTTTAGCTTAGAGCAGCCAGACTACTTTGCAGTAAACCAAATACACATCAAAGAATGTTTAAGTCTCTCTGTGTCACAGATATAATACAGATTTCTTTATAAAACAAAGACGGAGGGTCAATATTCCCTGAGGTAAAAGGCTGAAATACGTAAATTGCCATCCAATATAAAGCAACTGTGTTAACAGGGAACATCCTTGGAGTCAGAAAACCTGGGTTTAAGGACAAATTCTGCCGTGTACTGTGTGGTCTGGGCTAATCCTTTAACCTCTCTGAACTTCAATTTTGTTATTTTTTTAAAAATAACCTTACATTTTATATAGGCTGCTGTGAGGATTAAATGTGATATATATATATATGTATAGATAGATAGCCCTTTGTGAAATATAATATACGATAAAACATAACCTGTTATTCTCAGCTATGTTGTGTTTGTGTTATTACAACTGAGATAGAAGACTAGATCTTCTACAAACACTCACAAGTGTCAAAATCCTAGCGTTGTTTCCATAAGCTAGCTCCTATCCTGATTTTTTGGACTTACATACTTCTCTGAAGTAAAATTGCCCCAACATTCTTTCAACTAAAATTTGAAGTATTTAGGAAACTTACATTCAATTTAGTTTAGCAGCAGTTTGGAAGGATGTTGAATATTGAAAATGTGTCCTGTTTTTCTGAGGTTAAGAGGTCCTCAAGATGATTTGGGGGTATGCAGTTATACCCTCTGATAGCTCAGAATCAGCTTTGTAAAACTCTTCATATTTTATACACAGACAAACACATTAACAGTGCCAACAAATGAGAATTATAGTGCAGTCCAGACAAAGAGTGTAACAAATCCAAGGAAATCTGCTTTGGCAGGAACCACGTGGTAAATGCAGTAAAGCAAGCTTTGAGCTGCAAATGTTACTCCCTGCCCTGTGCTGGTCTCAGTTGAGCAGGTGGATGTCTGCCTTCCTTGAACCACTGAGCAACTAGGAGCCTGACTAATGTTTATTATTCATAAGAAATTGAGCCAGTGCATTTCAGATGTTTGCAGAATGTTGCTTGGGCATTAATGAGGAGGGAGAAGTGATCTGTTCCCTGGTGGACCCCTACTGCACGTATTCAAATGTGTGATTATTAGACTGCAGAAGTCTCTCTGGGGCTCAGTGCCCAGAGTGCATTACACCCTGGAGAATGTGAAAATACTTTAATTAACAACAGGAGTGGGCAGACCTGCTGAGTGCCTTCTGTTACTATCCTTGGGAACTGGAAAGTCAAAACTCATTGGTCAGCCTCATCATTTTTTATTATTGACATAAAGAAAACACTAAGCAATAATTTCATTTAAAATCGATTTGGAAAGGCTGCTAAATATAAGATATTTCACTCCTTCCTGTGGTTCAAATTTATTAGTAACCAACAGTACACCAACACATGCACACATTAGCACGCTCACACACACACATGAGAAATGAACTTGAGATTTCTCTGTATTCCACATGCTCTGCAAATAGTACAGCACTCTGGAGTGTATAGATGGAGAACATGCTAAATTGACTTGGAATATGCATCCATTTGAAAATGCAAATTTGCGTTAGTCAATTACTCAGTCTGATAAAATGCTTTCGTTCATTAATTTAAATAAAATACTGGGAAATTCATAACACCCTAATTGGCTAAGAAATGATGTGTTTTTGTTTGTTTGTTTTTAAAATGTTGAATCGGTGATTTCTGCCTGAACTGGTTGTATTTAAGACCTTGTAGTACCCCACCACAATTTACAGGCCAGGAGACGGGGCCTGCCATGGACACTGTGCAAAGATCAATTCTCATTTTTGAATCTTGTGTCCTATCCAGTACTGATGTGCTGCCACGTGAGAACTAAATCTGAGGAACGTGGCTGTACACACACATGCAAGCCAGCCTTGGGTGTTGCGCCACAGCTGGTCTGCAGGCTGGCTTTTTATTGAATAGAGCCACTTAGCAACATGGACTCTGGTTTGGCCAGAATTCAGAATTTACTTACCAAAGCCCTAATTATCGCATCACTCTACCAATTCTTAATTACTTATTGAGTGGCCACGAGTGCCCCAGATTGGCATAGACCTCCTCAAACAGTGGGCAACCCAGGCAAAAAGAGACCAATATCAGAGACACATTTGGAGAAAATTAAATGCTGATATCTGACACCGAGACTTTAACCTCCTTGAAAGCTTACTATTTTTCCAGAAATATTGGGGAAATTTTATTCTTTGCTTTTTTGATGTACTGAATGAGAGTGGACTGGATGGTGAGGCAAGGAGCCATTTTTTTAAAATAAACTTTTCATTTCAGGAGTTTTTGATTTATAGGAAAATTGTGAAGGCAGAACAGAGAGTTCCCATATGCCCACACACCCAGTTTCCTTATTATTAACATCTTATGTTAGTCTCGTACTTTTGTTATAATTAACAAACCAAGAGTAATATGTTAGTACTACCCAAAGTCATACTTTATTCAGACTTTCTTAGTTTCTGCCTATTGTCATTTTCCCGTCCCAGAACCCCATCCAGTCTTCCACATTACATTTAGCCATTGTATCTCCTCAGGCTCCTCTGGGGACAGTTTCTTAGACTTTCCTAGTTTTCATGACCCTGACAGTTTCGAGAAACACTGGTCAGATATTGTGCAGAATGCCCCTCGGTTGGGATTTGTCTAAAGTTTTCCTCATGAGTAGATGGGGGTGGTGGTTTTGGGGGGAGAAAGACCACAGAGTACAGTGCCCTTTTCATCACGTTGTATCAAGAGTGCATACTAGCAACGTGACCAGTCACAGGTGACATACTTTTCTTCCCAAGAGGATTATTGTCTAAAAGTATTTTGAGACCTTCCTTGCCAAAATAGATGTATAAGGAATTAGTCATATACCAATTCGTATACCTGATTCACTTCTTGGACTATGACCAGCTAAATTAAGAAAGTTTACTCACATGACTTATGGACCCTAATGTTTATCATGCAACACCTGCTTTCCTAGCAAATGTCATTTTCAGCATTAACATTAGATATTTAAAATGTACAGGGACTATGAACTATCTTGAAGAGAATATAGTTTCCACCTCATTCTAGAAAATCAAAGGTGTCTTGATTTACTTGTGAGAAACTTCAGCAATTGTGTATTTTAAGAAAGAGCTGAACCTTTATATTTACTGACATGGTGATTTTACATTTTAAATGTTCCTGTCACAGTTGAGTAGCTATAGGTACAATTTTTTCATGAGCTAACTTGTGAGATTGGGAATAGGACTATTTACTGAGCATCTACTATGTATAGACATTTTACATAGCTTACCTCATTTAATGACCACAGTAACCCTACATTCAGGTCAGGTATAATTGCATGCACTTCACAGACAAGGAAGTGCACACTCTGGTAAACCAGGGCACATGATGATGAGTGAACCGGAATGTCTAAATGACCAATGTTCTTTCTACAGTACACCCCACTTCTGCTGGAGTTGATAATGGTGTTTTCTAAGAGGACACAGATAGGTCTTTCTCTCTTATGCCTGAAGTGTCTCCATGAACGATGCAAGACTTTTGGTCTCCAAGAATTTCTGACTTCAAGAATCTTCTGGAAAAATAAAAAGCTTTATCTTTATAGACATTAAACTTTGTATGCTTAGTAAAAAAGTTCTTCACGTTTCTTCATTTTTTCTGTATTTAGGCAATGTTTCTCACTCTTTTTTGATAATGACATTAAAACAAATGTCTTTAATAAAATTGCTCATAAAATTTATAGGACTTGCCACAGAATCAAAGTGAAGGAAACTCTAATAATAGTGTACAGTAGAAAAATACTTCACTGTAATTAATATATAATCAGTATGGAAATCATTGCAACATATGTAATAAAATGGAGGAGTTTTTTTTTTTCCTGTAAAACACAAGGAGCTCGTATAACTTAATGAGTAAAAGGACAATCCAACATCACCGTGAACAAAGCTCAAGAATAGGCAGTTTTCAAATGAAGAAATAAAAATGGCTAGCAGATATGTGAAAAGATAGACTCTTTATTAATCAAATAAATGCAAATCAAAACAACAATATGGTTTTTACACATCAAATTGGCAAAAATTGAAAATGCCGATTCCCAGAGTTGGCGAGAATTTGAAACAAATAATTTTTTAGCCATACCAATCAAAGCTTAAGTGTATATTTCCTTTAAATCAGAAATTTCCCTTCTAGGAACTTATTCTCTAGAAATGTTTGTCAAGTACAGAAAAATATATTTCCCTGGATGTTAATTGTACCATAGTTTATAAATTACAAACTAGGAAACAATCCAACTGTCAATTAGTGTGAGGTTATTAAAATAAATTATAGCACATACATACAATAGAAAGCTATGAAAATCATTTAAAAAGATATAAAGGAGAGCTACATTGTGTTTTTCAGTGAAAGTATCATGTGGCTGAAGCTTGTATTTTTTATTCAATGTGTGTCACTATGTATGACTTTGCTTATACCTTGCCGTATCTATCTTTTCATGCAGCAGTGATGGGACTTTACAAGAAAGAGAATCCTAAATGAGGCATAATCTTATTTTTGCATGCCACTGATAATGAATCTGCAAATAGACCAGCAATTTAGAAAAATGTTTGTAAGCATAGTCTGGATGGTATAAGCACGAAGGTCAGCCATTCATTGAAAACATGTTGAATTGAGGTCATTGTGTGTTATTAACAGAGTACCGGTTAATAATGTACAATGACCTCAATCTAAGATGTTCTAGGAAATACAAAAACCATGAGAATTATATAAAGTGATTCTTCAAACCTATGCATTTCATTAATTGCATGACTCCAAATTTGATTAGTCTTTTCTCTCATCCCTTTGTCACATGCTGAATGCTATAGAATGAAAAAACATAAATAAACATTATTACAGAAAATGTTCCTATGTTACTAGCTTTAAGTAATTGCTATTCAACTCTGAATAACCCATTTGGAAAAAAAGAAAACACCATTAGTCTGAAATGTCTGCTAACATTTCCTTTCTACTTTGTTAAAGTCCATTTAAGGAGAGACTTATCACAGTCATACTCAAATAATCTGATCCTCTAAAAAATTTTATAGTTAAGTTACACTGATGAAAGTAATGTGTTTACCCAAGAGGCATTCCTGATTGACAAAGGAGTAGGAACTCTGTTGTGTTGGGGGACACACCAATGGTGAGGCTCTGAGACCCTCAGCAGAGAATGAAACTTATAACATCTAGGGTGATGTTCACTCTCTATGTCTACAAAGGCTGAGCATGTACACTGTTGTCTAGCACCTTTTGAACTAAATCTAGAACAATGACACCACCCCCTTTGGACTTTCTTATATACCTCTAGGGCTTTAAGTTCATCTGATATTTGACAAATGCTCAGCATAATTTTGGTTCAGAAAATAGTCACTCTAGCCATATCTAATATGAATGGTTAAAACTGGCTCATTATTATGTTGCTATGGAAAGCTGTCTGAAGGATGCCAGTTGTTCATCATGGCTACTGTGATTTTGAGTGGAAAATGTGGACTGAAAAGTATTTTATTAGGATGCCAGATATGCCACCTCAAGCAACAACCTACTGTAAGCACTAAGAGAAAAGAACAATAAATGAAGCAGCCATGGGAAATATATCACAAAAGTATGGCAATCTGGCTGGACCCAAGGAGTGCTTTGAATAGCAGCAAGCTCTAGAAATAGCAGCAGAACTTAGCCCAGTCTGGTGTGTGGGCTGCTGGTCATGCAGTGTGGTCTTTTTGGTAACCTCTGCTCACAAAGGTACAGTTCAGTGGAACAAGGGACTGTTATAACATCTTTCAACCTGGTATTCATTTCTGAATTGTTGCATAACATTTGCATGGAATAACACATACCAAGTTTTGAATAGTAACAGGCAAAACCTCAAAGGCACCACGACTTGGATAGGCCTTCAAAAGTACAGCAACTTGGTTGACTGAATCATAATCTCTTTGATGTAACATCTGGATGGCAACCTCTTTAAGGATCTCATTTCCCATATAGTCACATCTCTTCCTTGCATAACAATATCCACCCTCAGACACACACAGGCTAAAAGCAGAGAAAAATTTCAGAGTCTAAGCTAAACCCCAATTTGTTTCTTCCAGCATTATGATTCAGCCTTGTGTTTTTACTCCTCAAAAATATTTTAAAAACAAATTGAATACCTTTTATTACTACAGTCCTAATGTTTTACATATTGCTTGGCATGTTATTGACAATAAACAGTTAAGGAAGGAATAATGAAGAAGGGGAAGAAGTTTGTTTGAGAGAATTGGGGCTTAATTATCTGTCATATCTTCAATTCCCAGATTTCCTGCAGCATAAGTCAACTACTAACCCAGTGAGCAACAGAAAATTTCACATCATTTTAAGAAAGGCAGTAGGGCAATCTGGTTTCTACTGCCAGCAACACCCAGGGATGGCAGCAGCAGAGAAAGGTATAAAACATAATTCAGAGGTTAAGAACAGCTGGAGCAATGAGCTGGAAACCCTAGTTGTGCAGGCAGACCCACAAAGTGGAGCATCAGGTTGTGAATTCTATGATTAATGGCTCCACAAAGGGAGAGATTTTTAAAAAGAGTAATATTGTAAGTATCTTCCTAGTGTACCTGTAGGCCCCTGACCAAATCTATCTGATGATAAAAATAGTATTTCCACAATCATAGGTCAATAATCCTGGGTCTCCATTCCTCGATTCTCTGTTAAACTGGCCTTCCTCAAACTCTTCATGCAGAGCCACTGATACACTCAATGAACATCTATGAGCCACCACTAATATGTGCTAGTCATGGTATGAGGAATACAGCTGTGGGCAGGATAGTCACAAGTCCTTCTATGAGGAGCTGATAATGTGGTGAAGGGTTCTGGGCTCTCCCAAAGCTTGTCTCATTTGTATTCTGAGTGCCAGTGCTATTGGCTCTAAGAGACATCGCTTGCTCTTCTTTCCTCATCCCATTTTCCTTGGGGATGGCCCCTACCCGCAGCTGTACCCAACCAGCTCTGCTGTCGTCAGTGCCCAGCAGTCACACTGCTCCTCTGATGGTGCCCATCAAATTGCTCCAAGGCTGGTTGCGCACCTGTTAATCTATTTCCTTGTTTGTCTGAGAATACTCTTGTCTCTAATCTTAATGAAACATCATATACATTTGTGTTATAGTAGGAGTAGAAACAAGTTCTGTTTAGAAATAATTCTATGAAGGTTTTTATATTTTGTTTTCACATTGAAAATCAGTCATATTTGCTTCAGCCTTGAAGAGCATGTTTATGTAAATTAAATGAGCACTGCTAGCAAGCTGCACTTGTTTTAAATGAGAACTAGGAAATGGGCTGAAAATATGGAGGACCATGCTCCGGCTGCCATTGGCTGAGAAAGTCAAAGCCATTGGGGGCATTTCCCATGGCGGCAGAAGATGCCAGGACCCATGTTGGTGGCATCTTATCCTCTCTGTGGCCCAAGAAGACTTGTCGATAGCCTTTGCAATGAGCAACAGTCCTTCTCTCAAGAAGTTCACATTCAAGGCCAGGCACGGTGGCTCACGCCTGTAATCCCAGATCTTTGGGAGGCTGAGGAGGGTGGATCACAAGGTCAGGAGTTCAAGACAAGCCTGGCCAAGATGCTGAAACTCCGTCTCTACTAAAAACACAAAAAATTAGCTGAGTGCAGTGGCAGGCACTTGCAATCCTAGCTAGTCAGGAGGCTGAGGCAGAAGAATTGCTTGAACCCAGGAGGTGGAAGTTGCAGTGAGCCGAGATGGCACCACTACACACTCCAAACTGGGTGACAGAGCAAGACTCCATCTCAAAAAAAAAAAGTTCACATTCTAGAGGGAAAAAATTGGGGAAAGATATATATATATTATATACATATGTATCATATATATATTATATATATATGTATCACATATATATGTGATACATATGTATATCACATATATATGTGATACATATGTATATCACATATATATGTGATACATATATATATAATCAACTCCCATATATATATAATCAACTCCCATCAGCTAGTGATGACCATTATTAAGAAGAAAAAAAAAACAAAGCACAATAAGCAGACAGAAAGTGATAGTAGAGATTGCTTTTATATAGTGATCGGCAGGGGCCACGCTGACAAGATGGCCTTTGAACTGAGACTGAATAAAGTGAGGTGGCCAAATGGATATCCGGGGCAAAGGTATCTCAGCAGAGGGACATACAGTGCAAAGGCCCTGTCATAGGATTGCACCTGACATCTTCAGGCCACCCCTAGGAAATGTGGTGTGATCAAAATGAACGTGGAGGAAATGAAGTCAGGCAATGAAGGAGCTGGATTTCATAGGGTCTTGCAGACCTTGAGAAAGGCTTGGGGTTTACTCCTGAGTTAGGTGAGAAGCCATTGTAGGAGTTTGCACAGAGGAACAGCATAATCTGATCTCGGTTGTAGAATCATTACAGACTGGCTGGTGTGTTGCAGACTGAAGGGTACCGAGAGGGAGATATTTAGGGGTAGGTAAAAGGTGATGGTAACTTGGGTAAAGTTAGTAGTAGTAGTGAGGTTGGAGAGCATACCTGGACTCAGAATTTGCTTTGTGTTGGACATGAGGTGGGAGGAAAAAGCAGTTAAGGACGATTCCAGGATTTTTAGCCTGAAAAACTCTAGAAATAATGCTAGCTATCTTTAATTAGAATGTGAAAGTCTAAGGGGAAGAAGACTTATGGAGCAAGATCAGAACTCCAGTTATGGACATGTTGATTTCAGATGCGTATTAAACATCCGGTGGAGATACTGACTAGGCAGCTGATCATGCAGGTTTGGAACATAGATGCCATCTGGACCAGGGATTTAACATTTGGGAGTGTTCATCTTATAAGTTCATTGGACTCAATGAAATCAGTGAGGCACTAAGCATTAATATTAAATAGCTAAGAGAGAAATTCTGAGGACTTCTTCCGAAGGATCCTGGAGACTTTAGGCATCAAGAGCTAAAGAAAGAGAGTGTGTTTAAAAAAAAAAAAAGAAAAAAGAACCCCAGTAGGAGTAGCCTGTGATAGTGCTATCCTAAAAGCACAATGAAGAAAGTGTGTCAAAGAGAAAAGAGTGGTCAACTGCGCCGAATGCTTTTGACACATCAAGGAAATTGAATGTAGGGGTTGACTAAGAATTGAAGACTAGCGTTGTCAATGTGGAGGTTATCGGTTGGTGAACAATTAATTTATTTTCTAAACTGGGACACTTTTAAGAGTGAAAGAGGATATGTATTACTAATCTATTTCTGTATAACAAATTACCCCCAAAGCTCAGTGCTGTGTTAACGCAGCAAATGTTTATTATCTCCTACAGTGTAGGTGGGTCTAGAATTTGGAAGTGGCTTTGCAGAACCATTCTGGCTCAGCACCTCTCATGAGATGGCAGTCAGATATTGGCTGGGACTGCAGTCATCTAAAGGCTTCACTGGGGCTGTGAGATCTGTTTCCAAGGTGACTCAGTCGCATGGTTGGAAAGTTAGTGCTAGCTGTTGGCAAGGGCTTCAGTGCCTCCCCACACGGGCCTCCCACAGACAGCTTGAGTATTCTAACAACATGACAACTGTCTTACCCCAGGTCAGGCAACCAAGAGAGCAAGGCTGAAGTGGTTACTCATGTCAGCCCTACTCAGTCTGGAAGGGGTCCCAGAAGAGTGTGAGCAATTGGAGGCTAGGATAATTAATTGAGGGCCATCTTCAAGGATGACTACAGCAGGGTGTTATCCGTATGTATGCTCAGGTAGCACATACATACTCGGACCATCTCAGGCAAACTGATATGCATGCTCACCCTGATCTTTGGTGACTTTGGGTAGAACAGTTTCAGGGGAGTGTGGTGACAGAGAGGAGAACCACATCAATGAAATCCAAGCCCAGCTCTATTGCTCAATCACTCAATTTAAAAATGAGCTTATTTCTCATTTCTTTCCACTAGACCTGAAGCTGGTAGAATGGAGAACATGGTGGATGCTCATTTTGCCATTGACTTGGAGTCCAAGAATAAAGCCAACAGAGAGTTAAGCAGAGTTGAAAATGGAAATTTAGATTAGATTTAATTAGATTTATTATCTAACAACATTGTTTTAGTACCCATATCCAGTCAAACTAAAGCTCACATTAACTGTAAGAGTCATCACATTCTCCCCCAACCCCCTTTAAAAATTTTAAGTTAGATTTTTTTTTTTAATTTACAACCAAAGGAATTCAAATTAATATCTCCCTTATTTAAGTGGATTTTTATTGAACACAATCTACTAATCTCCCAGATACACTTGGCATGTCTAAGTGCAGGGTAAACATAGTTTAAACTCAGTCTGGTCTCCCTGGTACACTAAGAAGATTGTTCGGGTCATCTCCTTTAAGAATTTTAACTTGCACTAGCATCTTAGATGGATTTTATATGTAAGAGTATATATTGACATTGAGCTGATATCAGCATTTGAGCAACCCATAAACGTCAATCTTCAAGATGGGCAATGACACAAGTACTTCTTTAGAAATATCTTTACTCTGAAACATTGAGGGATCTTCCTTAAATCATTCCAGTAGCAAAAGCCTTGCCCTGAAAGCTGTTGCCAGAAGAATAGCTGGGCCACCCATCTGGAACCAAATCAAAGTTCATCTCTATAAAGGAAAAGAAAATATCTGTAAATTGCATGCTAGTTCCTTTCTTTTCTGTTACCTTCTAGCCACCCTTCAAGTTCTTGTTTCCTTTAGTCATCTAACAAGAACAGAACTAGATCTTCATACAGCCTCTCAGGATTTATTCTACATCTATTTTTAATGGAAAAGTGATTAAAACTCTGTAGGCGTTAGGGACATAGAAGAGAGGCTAGAGGTGAACAGAAAAAGACAGCAGTGGCTGTAGCCGGCCTAGGGGGCTCTCCCCTGCTGGAGGTTATCCCACGCTGAGGACTGGGGACTTGCAGCCATCTGGAGGTTACTGTAGATCAGTGCGTCTTGGAAATGCACATGCAGAGGCAGGAACAGGACTGAGCTGTGCATGCAGAAAATTGAATGTGTCCATTGATCCGCTAAGCCTAAATAAACTCTTATTCTTGTTAGCACAGCAATTAGTCCTTGTGGTCACTGGAGCACTGAAACAAGGCAGTTTGGCCCACTTGTCTTGTTTTCCTGTGTTTTCAACATGAAACACATCCAGATTAGGACAGAGAAAAACCTCCTTAACTTTCAATCACCACCCGCTTCAAATTAAAAAGTAGACTGAGAAGCAGGAACAGCATGGAGGTGACATTTAATCTCAAGATCTACCCACTGCTGTTGCTCAACATTAGCTTGGTGCTTTCAAAGAACACAGCATGTCCTGGACATCTGCATTTTTTATACATCATCTCACTTAATCCTCACAAGTGAGATTTATATAGCAGCCTCTCTTGCAGAGGCACAGTTCACACTGAACACGTGTATATGTATGTGGTAGAAACACTGGGATGGGAAAAATCTGCTAATGGATTGAACCTAGAGGAAAGAACCAGCAGAGCCAAGTCGTGATCCCAGATCCATGACAAGATAATTTGCGCCTCCGTTTCCCCTAAAACACAATGGACAACATTGAGGTAAGCAGAGGACACGTGTTACCATGTTCGATGTAGAACTCTGAGCTTTCCATGGAAAGGTGTTTAAAATGCATAGTATGACAGCAGTTGAGTAGTCCCTTCACACTCAGGCCTACCCAGTGGGGGTGTGGAGAATAATGTGAATTGAGCCCACTGCTGTCTCTGGGCAGTTCAATGTTCCCAGATGGCATATTCAATTAGAGTTTATTTCAACATCTTAAATGAAACTTATTGAGAAATGACATTCTACACTCAACAAAGGGAAAAAGCATATCAACATCATATCAGCATGTGATTTCTAATATGCTATTACTCTTCCATAGCTTATGGCATAGAACCTGCCGTAACTCTCCCAGTTACACTTAGAGACCCAGACAGGGTCATGTCCTCTTTTGAGTGTCAGCTTCTCCCACTTAAGCAAGGTATCTCAGCCTTGGCACTATTGATATTTGGAACTGAGTAAATTTGCAATGGGGCAGGGTGGCTGTCTTGTGCATTGAAGGAATGTTTAGCCGCATCCCTGGCCTCCATCTGCCAGATGCCAGTAGCAACCTCCACCTCCCCACCTCACCCCCAGTAATGTCTCCGAGGATTGTCAACTGTCTCCTAGGAGTAAAATCACCTCTGGTTGAGAACCACCACCTTACAAAATGCATAGTAACTGAACTACATTGCTTGTTTGAATTAGGAGCTCTAGAGGGCTCATTGATCATTTAGGCAATCATCCATTTTATAGATGAAGGCACTGAAGACAAAGAAATGTGGTGCCTTGTTTTAGGTAACACAGTTAAGTGGTACATCTATCATTAGAAACCCTACTGACTACTCCCTGTCTACCTTATCTAAGTATTAGGAATAACAAAAAAAAAAAAAAAAAAAAAAGAAACAAAAAGAAAAGAAAAGAAAAGTAAAACAAATTCTATTGTCATCTACCTGATCAGCACAGTCTATTTGAAGAAAGCCCACTGAATCTAAATGGGTTAGACCTAGATTCAGTGGGTTAAAACTGCAATTACTTTTTCACCAACCCAATAAGTTAGGTACAGCTGCAGTTCTGGAATAGTCAATAGAATGTGTGACAAATTAATAGAAATGGCAAAAATCGCAATTACTTTTGCACCAACCCAATATTATAAGGTGTAATCCAGGCTCCTTTGATGTCATCCTGATTTGGGTAAAATAACCCTCTATCAATTTTTTTACCTCCTTCTCCTCAGCCCCACTTTTGTGTTCACTCTAGTCCCTGGAGAAGCTGTGCCGTATCTGGGACACACAATCACTGAGTATGTTGTAAGGCTGAACATCTTCAAATCTTCTAATGAGTCCACAGCCTTACACAACCCAACACATTGTTGAATGGTAATGAGTGAAGTCGGTCGGTCTCTACCACTGTGCTTCCTTCTTCAGCTCACTTGATTTTTCGTTCTCTGCCCTTGGAGTCATCCATCCCCTTCCATGTACCAAATTCTCACTCACCTTCAACCAAAAAATCCTAGAATGGCCCCTACTGTCAGAAGAGCCATGCCCTCCAAATCTGAACGGATCATAGACACTTTAGCTGAAGATTCCTTTCTTCTTTAAGTATGTCCACCAAAGTCCTGACCTTGCCCAAGAATCAACAGGTAATGTCCTGAAAAAAAAAGGAAAGAGAGAGAGAGAGAGAAAGAAAGAGACAGAAAAAGAGAGACAGAAAGAAAGAGAAAGAAAGAAAGAAGAAAGAAAGAGGGAAAGAGGGAAAAAAAGGGAGGGAGGGAGGGAGGAAGAGAGGAGAGAGGGAGAAAGATTGTGGAGTATGCAAATGCAGTGACATGGATAGAAATGGCACACAGGGTATTTATTCAGGACATTTTGGGATTTAAGATGTGACTATCAAGTAATGCAATGGATTTTCACTAAGACTTATAGAACCAGGTCTCATTACTCTGTGGGAACTAGAGATTTCAGATACTATCCTTGGGCTTAAAATTACCTCTTCTTATCCTCTAAAACACAGGTCAGTTGTTTGCAAAAATCTTCTCTGATTCTATCTCAGTTGGATATAAATGGTCTCAGACTACGGCCTGATCATAACACATTGATTGACCTTAGCACAGTCTATTTTTCTGAGTTGCAATTAGACACTCTCCAGGAGCAAACAGTGAAACATGCACAGGGTATCCTGCTGTAATTACTACAAATTTACAACAACATTTAAAAAGAATTTTGTATAAATAATGATACTGCATAGAATTTCAGAACAATCAGTTCTCATAGATGACTTTAATTGCACTGTCAAATAAATGGCAACTATTTTTTTTTCCTTTTGACTTAGCAAATTCTATTTTCAGTGTTGGTGATGATGACTTCTCAGATACCATGGAGAAATGTTCACCACAACTGGCACACAGATGCTTACACACCATTTTTCAAAAGTAGGTGCCTAGATTTCCCTTGTCCCACTTCCATGCCCTGCTGAGAATGAGGTTTCCTGTGCTTCACCCCCATCCACACATTCCATTGACCATCCCACTTACACCTCTGGGCTTACAGATCTTGGACAGCCGCTACAGGAGGGTTGGGCTGTGGGAAAGTATGAGTCCCATCCTCAAGGATCTTACAGTCTGGTGAGGACCAAAGGCAGGTAAATCAGTAAATACAATACACAGTAAAAAGTGGGCAGGAACCCCCAGGGAAGGCTGCTAATCCCATCTTGGTGATTGCCCTCACCAAAGAGAAACCTTCACAGGGAAAAAAAAACATCCAAGTCAAAATTTAAAGGTGAGTGGTCCAAGCAAAGTGAGGTGTAGGGAAAGCATCCCATGTAGAAGTATGAGGAACAGAGAATGTCAAGAAACCTCTCAGAGGACATCACATCCCTTCTGATGCAACACATTCCCTATATCGGCAACTGGCTTAAGTGGTTTGTTCTTAGACATGCTTTTTGGACAACATGATATCAGAGCAAGGAGAAAGTCCCCTGAACTTTCCAAGACATCTCCCTGTCTATTCAGTATTGCCTGTAATTAACTGAGATCACAAATATGCCTTCCTATAGTTAGAAATAAAATGCCTCTGGAGAGTTCACTTCTTTCTACACCAAAGAATATAAATGGTGATGTTAGAGCTCTAGTTTCCCAAAGGCAATGGTTCTTAAACATTAAAGGGCATAGAAATTACCTGGGTAGGCTATTTAAAAATTGGGTTTGGGGCTGGGTGTGGTGGCTCACGCCTGTAATCTCAGCACTTTGGGAGGCTGAGGCGGGCAGATCACGAGGTCAAGACATCAAGATCATCCTGGCCATGATGAAACCCCATCTCTACTAAAAATACAAAAATTAGCCAGGTGTGGTGGCACACGCCTGTAGTCCCAGCTACTTGGGAGGCTGAGGAGGAAGAATCGCTTGAACCCAGGAGGTGGAGGTTGCAGTGAGCCAAGATTGTGCCACTGCACTCCAGCCTGGTGACAGAACAAGACTCCGTTTCAAAAAAAAAAAAAAAATTGGGTTTGGATATTTATACAACCATATACATAGCAGCATTATTCACAATCATCAGAAGGTAAAAACAACCCAAATATCGATTGATAGATGAATGAATAAGCAAAATGTGGTCTATCCATGAAATGGAATATTACTCCATCTTAAAAAGGAAGGAAATCTTGTCAGATACTACAACATGGATAAACCTTGAGGACATGATGCTCAGTGAAATAAGCCAACCACAAAAGGACAAATGCTGTATGATTCTACTTACAGGAAGTACTGAGTAGTCAAATTCATAAAGACAAAAAGTAGAATGGTGGGTACCAGGGCCCAGGGAGAGAGGAATGTGGGGTTGCTGTTTAATGGGTATAGCATTTCAGTTTGGGAAAATGGAAGTCCTGGAGATGCAGTGATGTCTGCACCACTGTGTGATCCTGCTTAATGCCTCTGAACTGTACACCTAAAAATGATCAAGGTGATCAATGTTACATGTGTTTTACCACAATAAAAAACAATACTGAAAAAGAAAAAAAAATGCATGCTTCTGGGGTCTGCTACCAGACAGTCCAATTCAATAGGCATATGTTAAGGAGGTACCAGAGAAAGGTGAAGTTCAACTTAAAGAAATTTTTTAAAAAATGATATAGGATGTGAATGGAAAAATCTTCAGTAAAATACACAGCATAAATAAAAAACAATCACAATTTTTGGAAATGAAGGATAGCTACACTAACAGAAAGGCAAAAGGTACTGGAAAGTCTCAGCAATAGAATTGAACAAGCTTGTTCAATTTCAAGCTTTGTCACAGCTTGAAGACAAGCCTTTTGAATTTACTCAATCCAACAAAGACAAAGAAAAAATAATTGTAAGAAATGAGCAAAGCATCCAGGAAGTTTGGAATTTTGTAAAATGACCAAATCTAAGAATACTTGGTGTTCTTGAGAAAGAAAAAAAAATCTAAAAGTTTGGAAAACATATTTGAGAGAATAATTGAAGAAAATTTCCCCAGCCTTGCTAGACATCTAGACATCCAAATACAAAAAGCTCAAAGAATACCCAAGAAATTCATCACAAAAAGATAATCACTATGGCACGTAGTCCTTGGGTTATCTAAAGTCAAGATGAAGGAAAGAATCTTAAAAGCTGTGAGGCAAAAGCATCAGTAACCTATAAAGGAAAACCTATCAGATTAATGGCAGATTTCTTAGCAAAAATTCTACAAGCTAGAAGCTATGGGGACCCTATCTTTAGCCTCCTTAAGCAAAACAATTATCAGCCAAGCATTTTGTATTCAGTGAAACTAAGCTTCGTAAATAAAGGAAAGATACAGTCTTTTTCAGACAATCAAATGCTGAGAGAATTCACCACTAGGAAGCCACCATTAGAACAACTGCTAAAAGGAGCTCTAAATCTTGAAACAAATCCTTGAAATAGAATCTCCTTAAGACATAATATCATGGGACTTATAAAACAATAACACAACGGGAAAAAAAAGCAAGGTATTCAGGCAACCACTGGCATGATGAACAGAATAGCACCTCATATCTCAATACTAATGCTGGACGTTAATGACCTAAATGCTCCACTTAAAAGATACAGAAAAGCAGAATGAAGAATAATTTGCCAACGAAGTATCTGCTGTCTTTGAGAGTCACCTGACAAGTATGGACTCACATAAGCTTAAGGCAAAGGGGTAGGAAAAGACATTCTATGGAAATGGACACCAAAAATGAGCAGGAGTAGCTACTCTTATATCAGACAAAACAAACTTTAAACTAAAACAACATCAGTTAAAAACAACAAAGAGGGACATTATATAACGATAAAGGGACTAGTCCAACAGGAAAATATCACAGTCCTAAATATATATGCAGCTAACACTGGAGCTCTTAATTTATAAAAATAATCACTACTAGATCCAAGGACTGAGATAGACAGTAACACAATAATAGTGGGGGACCTTCAGTACTCCACTGACAGCACTAGACAGGTCATCAAGACAGAAAGTCAACAAAGAAACAGTGGATTTAAACTATATCCTAAAACAAATAAACTTAACAGATATTTATAGAACATTCTACTCAACAACTGCAGCATGTGCATTGTATTCATCAGCACATGGAAATTCTCCAAAATAGACCACATGATAAGCCACAAAACAAGTCTCAACAAATTTAAGAAAACTGAAATTATGTCAAATACTCTCTCCGACCACAGGGAAATGAAATTGAAAATCAACTCCAAAAGGGACCCTCAAAACCATGCAAATACATGGATATAAAATAAGCTGCTCCTGAATGATCATTGGGTCAACAATGAAATCAAGATGGAAACATAAAAATTCTTTGAACTGAACAATAATAATGACGCAACCTCCCAAAGCCTCTGGAATACAGCAAAAGCAGTGTTAAGAGGAAACTTCACAGCATCAAATGCTGCATCAAAAAGCCTGAAAGAGCACAAGCAGATCATGTAAGGTCACGCCTCCGGGAACTAGAGAAACAAGAACAAACCAGACCCAAACCCAGAAGAAGAAATAACCAAGATCAGAGCAGAACTAAATGAAATTGAAACACACAAACAAAATACAAAAGATAAAACCTCAAAAAATACTTTTGCAGGCCCCGCCCCCCAGACACATCTTGAAGATGCTGTCTTGGGGGAAGGAGCCAGAACACCTGGAAGCACTGTGCAGCCAGGAGTGGAGACGAAGATGGAAGTGGAGTAGACTGAGTTGGTAGAAGGGATGCCAAACGCTATGTCACAACTGTGATCCACAGAGTGGTGCTGTTTCTCCCCTTCTGTTCCCACACAGAGTCTGTATAGGACGTCACCTTTGCATACTGCATCACTTCAGCAGGCTCTGAACTGCAAAGCATGTAACTCTGGTTTCTGTGGACAAGTAAGTGCCCAAAATAGATTTCTGTGTCTGGGAAAGTAAACAATGTCTCCTTTGCAGACCCAAATGTGACACGGAGTATACTAAAACCATAAGCATGTACTCTGGTTCCTCTTCAGATCGTATAAATCTTTCACCTTTTACTAAAACCATAAACATCATTATTCTAAAGACTACATCCACTTTCAGCTGATCACTCAGAGTAAGTCATAAGCCTGCATATTTCTGAGAAAGTCAGGTGTAACAGAAAGCAACTTCGTAATGTGTACAACTCAAACAAATACATTGTTTAACTTGGGCAAGTAAGGAATAGCTAATTTAATAAATGATAAATTCTGTGAAGTTTGAGGTTTTTAACATGCAACAGTCATGAATTATACAATCACAGGATTCATTCTTTTTTGTTTGTTTTTTTCCAGACAGAGTCTCACTCTGCCATCCAGTCTGGAGTACGGTAGTGCAATCCAGCTCCCTACAACCTCTGCCTACTGGGCTGAAGCAATTCTCCGGCCTCAGCCCCTAGAGTAGCTGGGATTATAGGCTTGTGTCAACCATGCCCAGCTAATTTTTGTATTTTTAGTAGAGACAGGGTTTCACCATGTTGGCCAGGCTGATCTCGAACTCCTGACCTCAAGTGATCCACTTGCCTGGGCCTCCCAAAGTTCTCAGATTACAGGTGTGAGCCACAGCACCTGTCCAGGATTCATTCTTATTTACTCATTTACTTAACTAACATTGACTGAACTCCTGTAATATGCCAGGAGCTAATCTAGATGCTGAACAAAACAGGCAAGACCTGGGCCCTTGCGGAATGAAAATAGCTGAAGATCAGGCAAGTTACACTCTGGCTTCCTTTCTACCATATCACAGATTTTTGAAATTTAGAAAGACTGAATTCCCCTTTGCAGAACTTCAGTGAAAATGCTGGTTTTTCCTAAGAACAGGTAGATGGAGTTAAATCCTAGGCTGTGTCTCATAGACTCTGCCTGCCAAAACTTGACATGTCTCTCTTTTTCCCTCCCTCCTTCCCTCTTTCTCTCCTTTCTCCCTTCCTCCCTCCCTTCTTCCCTGTCATCCTTCCTCCCTTCCTTTCCCTCTCTCTCTTTCTCTCTTTTTTCTCTTACCTGCCCTCTTTCTTTTTTTTCTCCCCAGTCACACCTAAACTGTTATACTGGTTCTGTTCTGTTCAATCTCCCAAACTCATGAGACTGCAGAAAAGGTTGTTTTGGAGTACAACCTTCGACAAAGCAAAAGAAAATAAAAACACCCAAGGGTTATTATTAATTAATTAATTTATTTATTTATTTATTGAGATGAAGTTTTGCTCTTTTTGTCCAAGCTGGAGTGCAGTGGCACAATCTCAGCTCACTGCAGCCTCTGCCTTCCGGGTTCAAGCAATTCTCCTGCCTCAGCCTTCCAAGTAGCTGGAATTATAGATGCCTGCCACCATACCCGGCTAATTTTTCTGTTTTTAGTAGAGACGGGGTTTCGCCATGTTGGCCAGGCTGGTCTTGGACTCCTGACCTGAGGTCGTCCACCCGCCTCAGTCTTCCAAAGTGCTGGGATTGCAGGAGTGAGCCACTGTTCCTGGCCTCAAGAGTCTTTAAAATGAAGTAAAAAAAATGATTGAAATTTGTTAAATTGGTAGCCTACTTTGTGTTCCTATAAGCAAACAGAAAGTACTTCTCCCCAGTGCACTACCATACCACTATTTGATCATATTTTATTTATCATTGACTCTCCAGGTCTAACCAGGGTGATCAACTCATCCTGATTTTAACACTAACTCCTCAATCTCCTGGAAGCCAAGACAGTTAGTCATCCTTCCTCTAACACAATAGTACCTAACAGATTCTTCATACACATTTTCTATATGAATAAAGAAATAACCTCATAAAAATACACTCATCCACACACTTCATTGATTCAATTTTCTCTAAGATGTTTTCTCATGTAAAAACAGAAAAAAAAGAGACTTTCATGCACAAGGCTGTTTCCAATTATAACCATTAAAAATCAAATGTTTTAGGTTTGAACATTAAAATATTTAAAATCCACATATAAACTCAGTCAGTATGCAATATGTTTATTTTAGTATTCTTAGTGAAAAATGTCAGAGTATTTATTCTTGTTATACTCTGTAACTCTCATTCTGCCAAATGTAGGTGGGGTGAGCAAATAGATTTTTGAAAACAGATTTTGAAAACCAGATTTTAAAAAAATCTGATGGCTTCAGGGCAGTCATAAACCTGGGATTATGGCTTTCTGCAAGGCAGAAGTAATGAGGCATGAATAGACGTTGCTGATCTCACTTCCTCCCTCTGTAAATGACCAACAAGAGCCACGTTGTACATGGAATGCCACTGACTCACAGGGAAAAAAACCCAAACAACTTCATTTGTGCTTCACAGTTAAGGCAGTCCCTCTTGCATGACCTCAGGCTTAATAAGTACTCACAGGTCCAGAGACGATCCTTCCTGCAGACACACTTCCCAGCCCAGCACATCAGGAGACGCTGGCTCAGGCACAGCCTCTCCCACTCGAAGCTTCATTAGCCATTATCCTTCATGACTTCAAGGTGAGATCTCAACACACAGTAAAAACTACTCATTTTCCACTGCTTCTCACGTAACAGGCAAATTTATTTCCCTTATAAAACAGGAATCATAGGTGTAAATGCCATCTACACAGCTATTTGATTCCAGGGGCCACCCCACCAAAAAGAGAGTATCTTATCCATGGAATATGCTTTTCTGTGGTTTAAACCGAGTTTCAGTAAGAATGGGTCACAGTTTTATTTTCCTTCCTCCCTCCCCCTCTCCTCCCATCCTTCCTTCCTTCCTTCCTTCTTTTTCTTTTCTTCCAATCTCCCAAACTCATGAGACTGCAGAAAAAACTTATAACATAAAATGCTAATCAATAGTCTGCCAGAACTCACGTTCCTTAGAAAACAGCTCAAGAGGTACTGCTGTGAGCAGATCATTAATCGAATGGAGATTAATGATCTACCGAGTCCTCCTCATTTCAGAAGAATGTTCTGGACCTATGTTCTCACCTTTACTTCTTAATGGAGAGCTGCATGGGGGAAGTGCATCGGTTCCAGGCCCAGCTTGGTCACTAAATCACTGCTGGGTCTCATCTCTTCAACTCTGCAATGGGAGTTTGAAATGAGATATTCTTCAATGTCCCTTCAGTTTGAATCACGTTCTACATTAATTGGTATACACACACATGTGCATGCACACTTACTCCAATGTAATCACATACAAAGGTCTGAGCGAAATTGTGTCCCTGATTCCCCAAAACACTTGTTTGTTGACGTTCCAACCCCCAGTAACTCAGAATGTGACTTTATTTGGAGATAGGGCCTTAAATGGGTGATTAAGTTAAAATGAGGCCATTAGCATAGGGTTCTAATGGAACATGACTGCTGTCTTTTTAAGATGAGGAAGAGACATCAGGGGTGCATGTGATGAGAGAGAAGGGCATGTTAGGACACAGAGAGAGGACACCATCCGCAAGTCAAGGAGAGAGGCCTTGGAAGGGACCCAACACCTTGACCTTGGTCTCCCAGCCTCTAAAACTATGAGAAATACATTTATGTTATTTAAGCTGTGCAATCTGGTATTTTGTGTGTTGCAAACATGTTCATCTCTATCAAGGAAGATCCTCACTGATGCTCTGATCCCAGCTGTGTGTGCAACATGGGAGAAACTGAAGGTTTGTCTAGAAGACCCAGACTTGGATCCAAATGGTGCAGTTGGAATAATTTCCTTCAGATACCAAGATAATCCATATCGATGTCACCTAGGGCTGTCCTTTAACTACAACCACATGGCATGTCTTTTATTTTCTTTAATCCTGCAGTAGAACGAGGCTCATGCTGGAGAAGGCATGGCTAACTTGGAATTCTCCCCTTAGCTAAGATTCATGAAGATATAGAAAGTTCTACAAGCATTTACTGAGAACTCATCATGCACTGGGACTGATGCAAGACACAAGATAAATAAAGCTGGGGCCTCCTGCCCCTGGAGAACTTACAAGTGAAGGATGATGGACACGTATAAGCAGCTCCACTGTAAGCCAGATGGTGTTTTGCTCAAGAAACTAAATGCTATGCAAGTTGTATCTGTGAGAAATTATATTTTGTTACAAATAAAAGGAGTCCTAGGAAAAAATGACCTAAACAAGTAAGGACTTTATTTTTCTTCTATAACTAGAATTCCAGAAGTTCATGGTTGCTGGTGTTGCTTCAAGGCTTCAAAGATGTTGGGGTCAAGGTCTTTGCAACAACTGTTTTCCCCAAGCCTGAGTAAGATGTAATTGACAAATAAAAATGGTATAGAGTGATAGTATACAATGTGATATCTCTACATATGCATGCATAGTGAAATAATTAAATCAAGGTGATTAACATCTCCATCGCCTCCATACTTATCTTTATGTGATTGAGAACATTTAAGATCTGCAACAATCTTGATGGTCCCTTGTGGTTTCAAAGTGGCTATTCTGGCCACTGTGTCTATTAGGGAGATTTAAAAAAATAAAGGAAGGAGAAAAGCAGCAAAAGGCGGACCAATGCCAGCTGCATCTGCAGCCCATTTTAGAGGCTTTCTCCTTGAATCCCACCCACCCACTTCCATTAACATCTCACTGGCCAGAACAGTGCTCTATGACCTCTGGGCCTAGAGAGAGGCTGAGAAATGCCATTTTTTCTCCTAGGCACTTTGCTGCTCATCCTTCCAACAAAAGTAAGAAGGAGAAGTAGAAGGAAAATACACTTGGGGTAGGCAGTACAAACAGTGAGGAGAGGTGCGTTCACCTGCCAGGGCCCATTCCGTGTTGTTAGAGGATGTGGGGTGTGAGCTGGATCCACAGGCAGACAGCGTGGAAAGAGCAGTCTATGCAGAGACATCATCACCACAAAGACAGAAGGTTCAAGACCGCAGAGAACATAAGAACCGCCGATGCTAGGGCCTAGTGTGTATGGGCAGTGAGAGAAAGTACCAGAAGATCAGTTAGAACATGCAGATGGAGGCTAACTGGTGAGTTTACTAGTTTTCTAGGGCTGCCGTAACAAAAATCACAGCCTGGGTGGCTTAAATACCACATTTATTTCCTCACAGTTCTGCAGGTTAGAAGTCCAAAGTCAATGTGTCAGCAGGGTTGCTTTCTCCTGAGGCCTCTCCCTTGGCTTGCACAAGGCTGTCATCACCGCGTCCCCACATGGTCATTCCTCTGTGTGCACACATCTCTCTGCATGTCCAAGTTTCCTCTTCTTATAAGGATACCAGTGACATTGGATCAGGGTCCACCCTAATGGCCTCAGTGTAACTTAACCACCTCTCTAAAGGTCCTATCTTCAAATACGGTTGCATTCTGAAGCATTTGGGGTTAGGCCTTCAACGTAGGAATCTGGGGGTGGGAGGGCAAGACACGGACAGAATTCAGCCTGTGACAGAGAGAATCTTAAAATCTAGGCCAAGGAGTTTGCGTTTTGTTCTGTATGCAAGAGGAAGACGTCAGACATTTTGAGCGGGGAGAAATATTATCAGAGTGATTATTCTTTAGCAGGCTCATCCTTTGTTCCCATTGCCTAGGATGCATTAGCAGCATGGAAACCCAAGGGTAACCATTGCTTTAGTGTAGGCAAATGATGATCTGAATTAGGACAGTAGCAATAGAAATGCAAATAGGAAATGGAGTAGGAGATAAATTCAAGAGACACTGGTGGGGGTAGAATAACCAGGATTTGCTGACTAATTTGATAGAGAGGTGCAGGTGAGGGAGGAGCTGGAGGCAATCCTGAGGTTCTCGAGTCCAGGCAATGGAGTGGGCGGGGGCAGCATTAACTGACATAGCGTGAAGCGGAGGAGGCCAAGTTCAGTTTAGAACGTGACCATGCTTATAAGATGTGCACATGGCACTAGGTTGGAGTGATCACAAAAGCAGTTGGAAATGTGGGTCCAGAACTTGGGCATCACCAAGAGCCTTATTTTAAACAACAGGCTGGCCTAAGCAAGCTTTTGAGTAGGAAAATTTGTCCCTGATATCTTTCCACCTCCTTCCATGTTCTGTCTGCAATCCTTGGGTCCTAGGCCCGCATGCTCCCAAATTGCACCCCCTCCTCCTCCTGAATGCAAATGCCCCTGCACTCTGTCGAACTCCAGAGGTTCTGAGTCACGGAGAAGGAAGAGAGAATGATATCTCCCAAAGGAAAGCCTAGTTCCTTCCAGCCAGTGTCAGGAGGAAAAGCGGAATCTCAGCCCATGGCTGGGAGGCATTTTCACAGTCGGTGCCTTTCCCTGCTGCTCCTGAAATCACGCAATGCCTCTCAGCCTTCTCAGAGGATTCTGAACCCAGAAGTCAGACTTTGACCATCTGCTGTTGACTGTTTCTGAGAAAAAGGCCTGAAACCTTCAGATCTGTATTTGAATGTGAAGAATGCATACCATGGATTTGTATGTATCAAATGGGTTTGGTTCATACTTGTCAACTTCATGTTCCTGGAGCGGTAGATTGCCAAGCAGCCCTGTGCCCTGGGAAAAGATCATCAATGCAACCATGCCTCTGACAACATTTAATCTGAGTTCTCTTTCTGTTTGCAGCCGAAGAGCTCTCTAGAATGGTTTTCTTACAGGATTAGGTGTGGGTCAATATCTGTCCAATTTTAGGTGGCACTTAAGCTCCATAAGGAAGTGGATACCTTTCCGTTTCAAGCATGCCAAGCCCTGGTCTCTGGTGAAGAAATATATACGTTCTCACCCAAATACACATTCTGTTTCCCAGGCATTTTTTTCTGGGCTCTATTTCCTTTGGATAGTGTGGCACGGATCAGTCCCCTGGCTGGCCCCCAATTCTGCGATCTGACATCGCAGCAGGAAGGCCAGCCTGCAGCTTCTTTGAGTTTTCTCATCATTCTCACTCTGCCTCGAGAAAATAGGTGGTGGCATTTGTGGATGCACCTGTGTGACACAGTCACCTACATTCTCCTGTGGGTGCCCCCAAGGGATAGGCTTACTCGAGATCTGTTGTCCCTGTGAAGGCACTAGCTCTGAACTTGGGCAGAGAGACGCAGAGAGAGAGGGAGAGAAGAAACAGTAAAAGAGAACAAGGCCTGAGTCAGCCGAGGGAGACTCGGTATAATTGATTGTTGCTGCCCAGGGCCTCTTTGGCCTTCACTCCCTGGGAGGAAAAGGCATTATGCACCCCTCAGGTGCACAGGGCAACCCAGACACAACCCTGAGGACTATGAAGAAGAAGACAGAGATAGCCCTGCACCTCTTGCTTTTTCTCTCACAAACTGCATTTCTGACATTCTTCACCCCACAGCCAGTGGGAGTGATGGCTTCTTTTATCACTTGCTGTCTGACCTGCTGGCTGAGGATCTGAACTTGCAAGCTCATTTCTTTTCAGCTGTGGGTTGTTCACAGTGAAATCATATCAACTGCCTGCTGAATTTCAGGTGATCATCGGCCACTGGGCCTTCAGGATGCTCCCCCTAGCCAGCCAGCTCAGGGTCTCAGTCCCCTTTTGCTGATTTCAAATAATGTTCCAAGAGCTTGGAATCATTGCCTTCTCCCTTGCTGTTCAGGTTTGGGTGAGGCATTTATGAGTAGACAGCCTGACCCCTATTAGTTAGAATGAGAAAATCCTAGGGCTGTCAAGCTCATATTTGATGCTGAATTAATTCATCAAGTTTTTGCTTTTTTTATGGATAGCATGATTCTGGAAAAAAAGATCATTGCATTCTCAATCTCTGCTCTGTCCAATACAGTCGCAATTCACCTCATGTGGTAATTTAAATTTGAATTAAAATTACATAAAATTGAAATTCAATTCTTCAGTCATACTGGCCACATTTCAAGTACTCAACGGCCACATGTGGCTAGCAGCTACCATGTTGAACAAGCAGACATAGAACATTTTCATCTTCACAGAAAGTTCTATTAAACAGCACTGATCCCACAATTCCATTTCTGACCTTTGACTATGAAATGCACTGTTTCTTGGTCCTATGACCCTTATACCAAACACTTGGATCTGTTGTCTGATAACAACAGATCACTGGTAACAGAATATGTCTAATGTTCATTACTGTTACATTGCTGTTATCGTGATGATTTATAATTACAGAATACCTGCCAGGTTTTTAACTGATTTCTTTCCTTATTATTTCACGGATATAATTTGCTAGTGTGAATTAACAGCATTTATGGAATTTCCAAAGTTACTCTGCTTCTCCAACAGCTTCCCCGTTCCTGACATTGATTCATGTATTCCTCACGCATTCCCTAGATGCTTCTGGAGAGTGGGTTCTCCGCACTTAGATGGGGGTGACATTCGTGAATGCACCTATGGGACACAGTCACTTATATTGTCATGTGAAGTACAGACACTGTAACATTATACTTCAGAGCTGGGGCTCTGGTGTCCACTATGCAGCTCTATCACTTTCTATCTCTGTCTCTCATTTTCTCATCTGTAAAATAAGCATAATCACACATGGAGCTCTCGAGGTAATGAAGATTAAATGAGCTAAAGCATGCACAGTTCTTACACAGAAGCTGTTGTCTACTAGGTAGTCTAACATGTTATTTTAATAATCAGCCTGTTCAGTTTCATTATTGTTAATACAGGGTGATATTTTAAGTCCAATTCTTTTCTGGCCAATCATTCTACAAAAGAAATGAGGATCCAGGACGGGAACTGTGGTTAGTGTGAATTCGTAGCTTCTTGCCAGAACAATCATTTCAACAGTTCCTGCAGCGTGGTGAAACTTCCTGTTCTTTGTTTTGCTGCTTTCTCTCCGTGGATAAAAACTATGAGTAAGCTGAATAGTAGTAGCAAGCAAGCAAATAAGAAATTAGATTCTGAAAATGCTTGTTCTTCTTTTATGGACGAACAGAGTCTGTTTTTAGTTCCTGGGTTTTTTTTGTTGTTGTTGTTTGTTTTGTTTTTTGTTTGTTTGTTTTTTAAAGAACTAAGCCTGTTCTCTAATACCCACCCAGGATGAAGATGATTGAGTCTACCTGGCCCGCACTATCTCATTCACATCTTTTCTGAGTGACTTCATTGGAACAAGAATAAAATCCATAATAAAAAATAACACCATCTTTGTCCCCTCCAAACACTTTTAATTTAGTAGAAATTGAAAGAATTCCTAGCACTTAAAGAATTAGATTATTTCTGGAGCCTATATCATCTATGGCAGGAAGTCAGTGTGAATAGAATGAGTTTACATTTAGGAAATACTTTGGTGCATCAAGCTTACCTTCACTTCTACAGTCTGGCTTCTGCTCCACCTGTCTTGGTGAAATGACTCTTTCTGTGACTTTCCCAGGAAGCTCACTGTTCATTAGCCCTGTTTAGCACTGCTAACCCCCTTAATCTTTCTTGAAAATTTATTTCCAATATTCATTGCTTTGTTTCTGGGCCTGGCTGTTAGAAGTATCTGCATTGAAGAGGCTGTCCTATTGAAATTTAATAATGCCTCAGAAAAAGATCTTGCTAGCATGACATTTACATTTTTGGATACTGTGAAGCTGAGAAAGTTACCTACGGTGATAACTTATACAATAAAAAACAATAAGAAATCAGCAGATTGGAACAATGGATCAATTGCAAAATCTTCATCTTTGGTGTCTCTAAAACAATACCCAGATTGAGGACAGGCGAAAAAAGAACTAGGTTACAAGCAATGTAAGATGTCTTTTGTTTTTTTGATAATAGCCACCCTCATAGGCATGAGGTGGTATCTTATGGTTTTGATTGACATTTCTCTGATGATTAGTTGATTAGTGAATTAAGTTGTTGTTGCTGTTGTTGTTGTTGTTGTTTTGAGGCAGAGTCTTGCTCTGTTGCCTAGGCTGGAGTGCAGTGACACAATATCTTAGCTCACTACAACCTCTGCTTCCCAGGTTTAAGTAATTCTCCTGCCTCAGCCTCCTGAGTAGCTGGGATTATAGGTGTCTGCCACCAAACCCAGCTAATTTTTGTATTTTTAGTAGAGATAGAGTTTTGCAAATTTGGCCAGGCTAGTCTCAAACTCCTGGCCTCGGGTGATCCACCAGCTTTGGTCCCCCGAAGTGCTGGGATTATAGGCATGAGCCACTGTGCCCTACCAAGCATTTTTTCATACAGCTGTTGGCATTTCTATGTCTTCTTTGGAGAAATGCCTATTCAAGTCCTTGGGCCATTTTTTAATCATATTGTTCATTTTTCTTTTTTTTTACCATTGTGTTGTAGGAGTTCCTTATGTATTTTGGATATTAACTACTTTTCAGACATGTGACTCGAAAATATTTTCTTACATTCTGTAGGTTGCTTTTTCACTCTGTTGATTGTTTTCTTTGCTGTACAAAAGTGTTTAGTTTGATGTAGTCCCACTTACTTATTTTTGTTTCTGTTGCCTGTGATTTTGGTGTTACATCCATGAAAATCAATGCCAAGATCAATGTCATAAAGCTTTTCTCCTGTTTTTTTGTTTTGTTTTGTTTTTTCCTAGGAGTTTTACAGTTTGGGATCATACATTTAAGTCATTGATCCATTTTGAGTTGATTTTTGTGTATGGCATAAGGGTCCAATTTCATTCTTTCAAATGTGGATATTCAGTTTTCCCAACACCATTTGTTGAAGAGACAAAAGACAAGTGTTGGCGAGGATGTGAAAAAGTTGGAATCCTTGCACACTGCTAGCGAGAATGCAAAATGGTACAGCTGCTATAGAAAACAGTATGAAGGTTCCTCAAAAAATTAAAAATAGAGCCACCATATGATCCAGCAATCCCACTTCTGGGTATTTATCTAAAAAAAAAGTTGAACTCAAGATCTTGAAGAGATAATAGCATTGCAGCACTATTCACAATAGCCAAGATGTGGAAACAACCTAAATGTCCACCAAGAGATGAATAAAGACAGTGTGATATTTAAGTACAGTGGAATACTATTGCTTGTCAAAAGAAGGAAATTTTGCAATGTGTAACATGGATGAAACTTGAGGATATTTTGCTAAGTGAAATACTGTAAGTCCAACACAGAATGACAAATATTGCATGATCTCACTTACGTAAGATATTTAAAACTGGTCACAGAGGTCGGGCACGGTAACTCACGCCTATAGTCCCAGCACTTTGCGGGGCTGAGGCTGGCAGATCACGAGGTCAGGGGTTCAAGACCAGCCTGGCCAACATGGTGAACCCTGTCTCTACTAAAAGTATAAAAAATAAGCTGGACATGGTGGTGCCTGTAATCACAGCTACTTGGGATGCTGAGGCAGGAGAATCGCTTCAAACTGAGAAGCAGAGGTTGCAGTGAGCTGAGATTAAGCTACTGCACTCTAGCCTGGGCAACAAGAGCAAAACTTCATCTCAAAAATAAAGGCCAGGTGCAGTGGCTCAAGCCTGTAATCCCAGCACTTTGGGAGGCCGAGGCGGGTGGATCACGAGATCAAGAGATCGAGACTGTCCTGGTCAACATGATGAAACCCCGTCTCTACTAAAAATACAAAAAATTATCTGGGCATGGTGGCGCGTGCCTGTAATCCCAGCTACTCAGGAGGCTGAGGCAGGAGAATTGCCTGAACCCAGGAGGCGGAGGTTGCGGTGAGCCGAGATCGCGCCATTGCACTCCAGCCTGGGTAACAAGAGCGAAACTCCGTCCAAAAAAATAAAATAAAATAATAATAATAATAATAATGGTCACAGAATCGAAGAGTGAAATGGTGGTTGCCAGGGGCCAAGGGAAAGCAGAAGTAGAGTTACTAATCAGTGGGCATAAAATTTCAGTCAAGCAAGATGAATAAGTTCTAAAAACTTACAGTACAGCATTGTACCTATAGCCAACAAAATAACATGCTATACACTTAAAAATGTAAGAGGGTAGATTTCATGTTAAGTGTTCTTATCACAATAAAATAAAAGTGAACAATGTAAGATGTTATAAGTTTAATAATTATGTCAGTGAAGAGGGTAGATTTCATGTTAAGTGTTCTTATCACAATAAAATAAAAGATAACAATGTAAGATGTTGTAAGTTTAATAATTATGTCAGCGAAGTTGGGGCATGTTAAGAGGAATCTGGACTGTAAAGCAAGGGAGTCCAACTCTTCTCACTGATTAAAGAGATAATGATCGCTTTAATGGCCATATAGCATCTGGTGGAGAGTATGGCGGCACATGCTATGTGAGCAATGCCAGGCAGTCATCTTTCTTTCTTTGATGGCCAGACCAGAGTCAGAGCTTGTTGAACTCTTCTGGAGTGCATACTTTAAGATGGGCATTGGCACAGACTGCTCCGGGAAGGAAATGGCTCATAACAAGGAGATGGATATCCACGTTGTGCTGTGTGTGGATGCAGTTAATTAAGGGTGGGGGTGGCGCATGGTATCAGTCCTCACTTCTCCAAGGGTTGTCACAGGGCATTCTGATTTAGTGCCTCCTCAGAATAGGAAACACTGTTGTCCACCCTGGAGAGGCTATCCCGGAGCTGGACTACCAATGCACTGCAATATTAAGGTGGAAATGTGTAGATTCACTCCATGCCTCAAATGTCCTGAATTTTTCAGTAAATTTTGACTATACGTTCCAGGAGGGCAGGAAGTATGACTGTCTTTTGCACCCCTAATTCCTATATCTAACAATGCACCTGGCACATAATAAACACTCAAATAATGATATGTGGAATTGAATTGAAGGTTTTTTTCTCTCTGTAAAGGTAGTGTGTGCCCCATGGCTGAGCACTGGCCCATCTGAGCATCTCTCTCCCTGTCTTCCCTCTGATATCTCATTCACTGCCATGATTTCAACCCTCACTTCTCTATGGAGAAAGGACCCCTGAGTCCTGAGTCCATGCTTCTTGCTAGACCCTTATTTCCCAAATCCCTGCTGAATTGTTTTCAACTGGAAATTATATTGTCTGTTATTTGCAGAATTGCTAAGCTCAAATCCTCATGGTACCCACAAGGCAAGCCTTCCCTCTCATTTCCCTGCTTCAGTACTAATACACACATTTCTGCAGCCATCCATTTCTCAATGTCAGCACATCAGCAAACACAAGGTTCTGAAGAGGGCATGCAGAGTAGAGTTTGTGATTGGTCAAAATGAGACTGACAAAAGCTGATCACGGAGGCATGGGCCTGGGATAGCAGCCATCACAAGTGAGGGAGAGGCTTATTTTGGTCAAATATAAATTTCTATGTCCAATTAATAAGTAAATTCATAATTATCAACTTTTCCTCATCAACAACAAAGAAATGAAAGAATGCAAGATAGTTCTATTCCTATTTCTCGTTTATGGCATAGAAAGCTATTAAGCACTGGAAATGTGGCTAGTCTGAACTGAGATGTGCTCTAAGTATCAAAGCAGCATTGGATTTCAGTCCTAGGATGTAAAATATTTTATTAATAATTTTATATTGAGTATTGGTTATATGTTGAAACAATCATATCTTGGGTGTATTGAGTTAAATAAAATACATTATTAAAGTTAACTTCACCTGTTTCTTTTTTATTTTTTAAATGTGACTTGTGGAGATTTTGAAATTATATTCCCAGCTTATATAATATTTCTATTGGACAATGTTGTTGCAGACCCTTCTGTCGATGATACTGAACTCCTATTTATATTTTGGCAATGAAGAGGAGTTTTTTGTTCTACAGGGTGCCCGTTCCTTTTTATAATAACAGCCTAATTGAAAGAATATTAAGTGAAATTAGTTTTTCTATCATTTCCATACTTTAATCCCAGGCAAATGCCCCACCCCCAACTTGTAATTTCATCCATCAAATGAGGCAACTGAGCTAGGCGACCTTGAGGCCCTCTCCCTGTTTAACCACCCAGGAATCCTCAATTCCTGCCCTCCTCCTCCTTGCACCCTACAGCCCTCCAAATCCTTTCAGGCAGCCCTCAGATCTCTTCTTAGCTTCTGCCAGCTTTTCTCAGCTCCTCAGCACCTCTGAGAGCTTTGCAAATCATCCCTTCACAGCATCATCATAAAATATCTCACTAGAGCCATTTTGAGGGGGAGGCAGCTTTTGCAGCTCCCAAGAGGGAGGAAGACGCCACTCCCTGCCACCATGTCTCCATAGCCCCTCCTGCACTTGGAGAGTGAGGGCTCCTACTTCAGTGCAGAGAAAATGTGCTGACCCTGAGAGAAAGAGATATACTGAGGCTTCAGAGAGTGTAAAACAAGCATCATGTCACAAAACAGAGAGGAAACCAGGTCTGGGATTTATTGCTGAGCCTTGAATAAAGAAGCCAGAGAAGCACCAACATTTTTCTTAGGGTGGGGAGTCCTTGGCACCCTCTTCCTGCAGAGTGAGTTCCATCTGAACTCTCCTTGGCTGGTCATGCCATTCTGGTCATGCCAAGCAAGGACATGAAATCACTCTCTCTAGAACCCAGATTCCATAAGGCTCCAGAAAGAGATTAGGTTTCATTTTAGTCATCAAGGTCCTCTGGCCCCACACACTGTTAGCTGGGTGGCCTGTCTTGGCAGAATGACTTCAAAGGGTATTTCACACCTAAAAGACCAAATATATTTTCATAGTTACACCCTCATAGCTTCATTCTTCAACTCCTAAAGGCATTTTTAAAAAGTCTTTTGAGGATCTGAGAGAGAGATGTAATATATGTATGTATATATATATGCATATATATATATATATGATATAATATAATATATATGTTAACATAACCAGACTGTAAGCCATTGCCAGTGCACCCTCAATTATCACTCAGCTCAGTGATACTGCATCTGTGTCAGGCTACATATAAGACAATGATCTACTCCTGTGTGTTTTGTTTCCACAAATGACTGTACATATTTCCAAATTTTTCAATTGCTTAAAAATAATTGCAACACCCAAAGGCCAGTTGTTTGCAAATCATTCCCCTTGGCATAGACTGTCTACAGTCTAATCCAGGATCCATATTGGATGCAACTCTCCTGATGTCCTCAACACCCAGAATTCAGCAATACATGTTTTTGAAATTAAGAAGAATTAATACATGAGGCTGGGCTTCTCTAGTCCTGTTTTAATCAGGGATAAAATTCAGCAATGCCCACACCATGCCAGCTACTGCACTTGGAGAGCTTGAGGAGTGAAGACAACGGGCAATTGTAATACTGTAAATATGTACTGTCTTAGGGATGGTACGGACAAGACTCAAATCAGCACCTTAGCACCATCAGAGATAGTTTAGCTGTTTATAGCTCAGGCTCATTTTGGTTGGTCAGAAGAGACTCCAACCTAGCTGGTGGGGGCAGTGGGACAGTTGGTAAGCCCTGGAGGGTTTGTCAACACCTGTGGGACCAACAGAAGCAACGAACTCAAACTTTTCCAATGAGGATGAAAGCCACGCAACCCTGTCACTGTACCTTTGACCTCACCCTCTGACCTCTTAGATGCTGAACCTATCCCTGCCTTCCTGTTCCTGTCACTACTTTCCTCCTCACCAAGCCCTCCACACTTGCCTCCCACCAGCTGTACCAGCTCCTGATGCCTAGCAGCCACCCAGACCCAGTATAGCATACTTTTTCCTCAAGGAACTCTTCAGAAGCCTTGAACTTCTTGACAAACTTTTGCTCCAGTTGGAGGGAGGTCATGTGGTACAGAGAAGGGGCCTTGGAGTGAAGGGTGAGGGTTTGAATTGTAGCCCCACCTATCAGAACCATGGGAATGTGGGCAAGTCACATGACATCCTTATCAGTAAACTGAAGATGATATTTGTCTCAAAGAGGATCACATAAGATAATAGTGCAAAAACAGTGTGTCTTACCTAAGTCTTACCACAAGTCTTACCTAAATGTGAGGGTCTCACCTAAGCCCTTTGGAGACTGAAGCTCACACCTTTGCAGCATCCTGTTTCAGTTCTGCAAGTCACCCAATGACTGAGATGTTTTTAAAACTGGCAAATTCCTATTGCCCATGTGAGACATCCATGGGACTTCCCCACAGACATCCCTTGAATTTTTCCGGGTAACTCCTACTTATTTTTTTCTCTCCTTTCTCCTAGATTTAAGCCGGTGTCTGATGCTCCTCTTGGTTTGCTAATGGCACCCAGAGCATGCCTCTATTCAAGCACAGGCATGGCATGAATTTTCTGATCTGTTTTCCTCTGCAAATCCTGTCATGGTTGAGACCATATGTTTCACTGCTAGGTGAAAGATACTTTTCACATGATAGGCCCTAAATGAATATTTCTTGAACAAATGAATGAATGAAATTCTCACTCATCTGTAAAATGTGCCTTCTCTGCTTTCTCTGAGCAGCCTGTCAACACAGTATGACCACAATAACTCTGTTTTCTCATTGGAATTGCACATCCTGATGGTAGCCGCTGTCCTGGCAATGTCTACTATATCACTAGATGCAGGGAGGGAATTGCAGGTACCATTGGCTTCCCTCACATATTTCATTGTTACAGTACTCCTTTATTACATGCTTGGGTTTTGTGTTTGGAGATGCAGTCACATGGCAGAACCAAATCTCATAAGTATAAAGGTAACATGGTAACCAAAAGAATCAATTTTTATCCCTGGATGTAATATAATGTAATTATTAAACGTCCAGGCTTTGGAGTCCAATAGACATGCTGAAATCTCAGTTCATAAACCATGTGATCTTAGGCAATTTCCTTAGCTTTCTTGTCTCATTTTTCTCATCTTTATAAGCTTTGTGCTCCTCACATACTTGTTCTGAGAATTAATGAAAATAATACATATTAAGCAGTTAGGACAGTCCCTGGTGCACAGGAATTATTCAATATCTACCAGTTCTTTTTTTCATCATTGTTATTATTTTCATCATTAGGAAGTCATCTCTTCCTTCCTTTTGGTGGCATTCCCTGGCACGTCCCTCCCAGTTCTAAGCATTTGTGGATTTGTGTGTTTGTAGATGGAGATATTTGAAAAAAAAAAAAAAAGTCAAAACTCTACCCTCAGCAAACCAATAATGTTTCAGTATGTATTCAATGACATCTCAGTGTCTTATCAACAAAACAATCTCAAATATTTATTATTCCCCCCCCGCAAATATTTATTCTTTCCCTCCATAGCCACATGTCCCCTGCAGGAGGTCAGCATTCTGCTATCTAGATTTTCTATGCATATCTCCTGCCTTTCTGAGTGGGCCCATTGCCACGGAAAGAGAAAAGTACACTCTCTTCTCCTGATTTCCTAATACTGTGGACATGCGGGTCAGGGAAAGTAATTTCTATTTCACTTTTTTCTTTCTGTGATTAAATAGCTAGGCTCTGGTGCATAACCAAAGGTAAGCAGCTCTCCTGACCTGTCTCCAAAACAAATCTGTTTGCAGATGTGGGCCAAATCTTGATCTCTTAACATCAACCAGTGAGCAAGACCTGTACCCTAGAGATGCTAAAAAATGTTTGGTGAGTGAAAATGATTGGGTGAAGGAATAAAGAATTAAGAAAGCCAGCAGGATGCGCTGCATTCGTCATGAATTGCACTCGCACTGGATATCAGGGAGCAAACCCTTAGGCTTCTCTGGTAAAAATACTCTTTCTTTCATTCTCTATTATAACAAGAAAAAGAAGGGGAAGAAGAGGAAGAGAAAGAGTAAAAGTGGTCAGAGTAGGAAAAGGAAAAAGCAGGTAAACCGAAGAAGGAAAAAACAGAAACAACTTAGACAATTAAACATGTTTTGCAATTCCATTTATATGTGTATATTGCTTTACAGTTTTCAATGTGTCTTCAGGTTCATTTAACATAATATGTTTTTATTAAACAACTATATAACATTGTAACAATTGGCTACAAATTGAATAGGACAGTTTCTACCATCAATTCACAATAATCCTGAAAAGTATAGAGGACATATATTTAGATTATGCCTTGTTTCATGACGAGCAAACTGGAGCTTGCTCAGAATGGAAGATTGTGAATATTACTTGTCCAAGAGCACAGAGCCAATCAGTGAGGGGATTGGACCTTGAATTCAAGGTCATATTCTCTACTCATTCAAGGCCACCTCCTTTATCCTTTATTTAGACCAAGCAATATTCAAGCACTTGTGAACCATAATGAATGTTCCAAATATGTACACTGGAAACCAAGACTTTATGTATATCTGGTAACTCATCTTCTGTGAACTTCGTTTTTATAATATAATTTACTGACAACAATCTGAAAAGAGAGGATTTGATATTTATAATCCACATCTATACAATCAAGAATTAATAGCACTAATCTCCAGAATAGAATAAACATTAGATCAAGCTTTTACATGTGGGTAGTAGCTATTTGGCTATTATGCTAGTTAGGCAAACTCCATTTCAATACTAATGTTTAGATTTAAACTATAAACCCTAATCAGATTAAAAAGCAACACTGTGCCAGATCTTGAACTAATAGCAAATACTGATTCATGTACCATATTCAGAAGCTAAATTCCACGGGACCACCAGTGAACTGTTTTGAACACGAATTAAATTATAAAATATTGGACTTGAAAATCAAAATAATGTCCACAACTAAGTGTCAATCATCCCAACATTCTATTTATTTTAGCCCTTGTAATTGAGCAGGTTCTCAACAGGAGGATGGGCACCTGCTCACACAGTGGTAAGGACTGGCCAACCTCGCAGCCAATTCCACCAGTTAACACACTTGACCTTGTTGTTCAGTAGCCAATATGGATTTTAAAAAGAAAGAAAAAACAGTGAAAAACATTCATAATTCAAATGGGAACCATTTTGTAAAGAACAGCTGCAAAAGCAAATTTTACGTTTCACTCTGTTGCAATCCTAAGTAACTGAGAGTACTGCTGTGCCACTTCTATTTTTGTAATGTCACACGCCCACAGAGAGTTCACAGGCACGTAGCTGGAGGAGAGGCTGGTTCTCCCTTTTGTACCACTACCCTTCAGAGACAAGCACTGAAATTGCTGCTGCTCAGGACGGCTAATAAACATAGTAACCAGAAAAAAAAGAACCCAAGGCAATCGATCAATCATTAATTGATCGATTTTCACTTAGGCCAGAATTGAGTTACTTGTTGAAGATAATGCTGGAGAGAGTTAGGGATTAGATGAAGAAACAGGTGAATTTTAGAGGGAAGGCAAACTGGGTGGGATTAGTGGAGTGACCTTCTCTATTCATTGGCAACGGACTTCCGATCATTTTTTTTTCTCCCACTTCAAACAGGTTTCTGTCACCATCACTCCACTGAAACTGCTTTTGCCAAGATCCCAATTTGAAAAGTAAAATTTCCTAATTAAAGGAAGTGCTTGACCCTGCAGTGTGCATAAAGATGCAATCCATCGTCACGCAGGTATACAGCGTGACTGACATCTCTTACACTTAATCAGGGACCAAAGCTGATAGAATTGACCCTGTTACAGAAAAACTGTCCCATCATATGAAGAAGACACCAGTAAGCTATTTTCTTTCATTAATTCATCAGTTCATTAATTCATGCAACAAATATTTGTGTCCAAACTATCCAGTCTAGTTCTAAGCAATGGGGATGTGACTAAGCATTTGAATAAGATCCTTGCTCTTGTGGGGCTCATACTACAGTAAGCCAATAAAAAAAATGAACAACGTAATTTCAGATAGAGATAAGCACAAAGAGCAACATGGGACAGGGTGACATGAACAAGAGCTCCTTTATATTGCATATCAGGAAAGGCCTCCTTGAGGATGTGATATTTAGTAACGTGAAGGGCTTCTGCATGCTCTGTCTAAACTACCACCTGCCCACGCCCCAGTGGCAACACTCCCTGAGTTTTCCATTCTCCTCTGGTAGCAGTACATTTTCCATCTCTGCCGAATCATTTCTATCTGCATGCAATTTGCCTACAGTATCTCTTCATTTTTAAAGAATACCCTCCTTTTGCCTTCCCTCCCCTTCCAGATTCCATCCCATTTCATTTCTCTACTCTCCTTCACTGCAGAAGTCCACTAACAAGATTTTCATTTTTTATTTTTCCACCTCTCCTCCCATTCTTTCTTGAACCTGCTTTAAACATAACTGTTTCTACCACTCTAATGAAACTGCTCTCGCCAAGTTCCTCACTGACCATCAGGTGGCCAAATCCTGTGGTCATTTTTCTGTTCTCACCTTGTCATTAGTGCTCAATCCCTATCCCCCAGCACTCACCACCCCCTTACACACAGAGGTCCATACTGTAGCAATCTGGGACTCACGAAGCAAGCATAGACAGCTAGAGAGAGGCTGGAAGTCCTAGGGAGTCAAAGCCAGCAGGGGCAGCCCTCAACTGATGACAGAGAGGAATTGGCGTATCAGTACCTCAGTTTCCCTTCCCTTCTATGGGCAGTTCTCACACAGGTTCTGTATAGGTTCCCAGAGGCCTCCAGTGGCATCGAGTTCACTTTCCCACAGTGATAATCTTTTTATGAACACGCCCTGTGCAGACTCCGCTCCCCTCCATGCCCTGCCTTACAACCGGAACCTTTACTGGTGGCCTTAGAATCACCTCTCATATTAACTACTTACAATCAATTCTTCATCTGGTTCTGCTTCTGGGGGTATACAACTCTGATAAACTGGTGGCAAAAGTGGCTGCAATTTTCCCCTCACTGTACTTGCAATGTGAATTTGCAGCTTATCCCATAAAAAGATGAACATGATTACTCCACCCCTGGAATCTGGGCTGATCTTGTGAGTTGTTTTACTTTAGAGAAAGCAATACAGTGGCAAGTGATATGAGCTGAGGTCTAAATGATCATTACATGATTCTGCTTGCTCTCTTGTGACTCAGCCTCTGTATGTTAAAAAGCCTAGACTAACCTGCAGAATAATGAGATATGTGGGCCAGTGCAAGTCATTTCAGTTCCTGACTGTAAGAAGACTTAGCCAAGATCAGCAAAGCTAATCTGCAATTGACTCATTGCCAACCATAGACATATAGATAAACCAGCCAAAACTAGAAAAACCAGCCCAGTAAGGCCTGCCTAAATTGCCAACCTATGGAATCTCGAGAGCTTAAAAAAATTTTTTTTAAAAAAAGTTTCTTTTGAAAGCCACTAAGTATTGGGATGATTCGTAATGCAGCAAAAGTTAATTGTTACATTTACCTAAAACTGATGGTCTCAGAAGTGGCCCTAAGAAGATCTTCATAATGAGATTCTGGCATTCATTTGCTTACCAAACAGATGGCAGCAAGTTTCCCATTTCTGATGGTATACAGCAGGTGTCCCCAAACTTTTTACACAGGGGGCCAGTTCACTGTCCCTCAGACCGTTGGAGGGCTGCCACATACTGTGCTCCTCTCACTGACCACCAATGAAAGAAGTGCCCCTTCCTGAAGTGCGGCGGGGGCCGGATAAATGGCCTCAGGGGGCCGCATGCGGCCCGTGGGCCGTAGTTTGGGGACGCCTGGTATACAGTATCACAAATAGTGAGACTCTTACCTTTGGTGGATGGAGATGGGGCAGAGATTAAAGGGGATACATCGTTTTCTGTAATAGTTCCAGCTCTTGAGGTTTATGTAGGCAATGATAATTATAAGGATGGCTGGGCATGGTGGCTCACACTTGTAATCCCAGCATTTTGGGAGGCTGAGGTGAGCCAATCAGTTGAGGCCAGGAGTTCAAGACCAGCCTAGACAACACTGCTAAACCCTGTCTCTATTAAAATTACAAAAATTAGCCAGGCATGATGGTGCATGCCTGTAATCCCAGCTACTCATGAGACTGAGGCATGAGAATTGCTTGGATCTGAGAGGTGGAGGTTGCAGTGAGCTGCGATTGCACCACTGCACTCCAGCCTGGGCAACAGAACAAAACTCTGTCTCAAAAAAATTATTATTATTATAAGGATATTTGCATTGCTTATCTTTGTTAATGATCACAGAAGCCTTGAAGGAATAAAATGACAGCTATCACTCCAAGCTGTAGTGTGAAAGACAGAAGTCTACATGAAGGACCCACATCTCCTGTGGCCTGAAGACAAACTGTAATGAATAATCAGGCACAATATTTGGCTATAACGGTGGTAGAGATATAAATCACCGACACTGAAGTGTGAGGTCTGATATAGAAGAGGTGGAATGGCCGAGCGTGGTGGCTCATGCCTGTAATCCAAGCACTTTGGAGGCCAAGGCGGGCGGATCACCTGAGGTTGGAAGTTCAAGACCAGCCTGGCCAACATGGTGAAACCCCACCTTAAAAAAAAAAAAAAAAAAAAAAGAGGTGGGACATTGAGACCTGGAATGGGGAGCTTTGGGTAGACATACTTGAGAACCTTAAATCTCCCAGATTTACTTGAATTTGCATAAAAGCCTACTTCCTCCTTCTTGTTAGAGGAGAGTAACCTCTCATTATCTGGAGACTATGGACATGCTTATCCTTACAAATGTCTTACAATATAATACTTTTCCTCCTGAGAATATGGCCCCACTTCCCCTCTTTGATTCTAGACCAGTGACCAGGCTCAAGTTTCTGCATGTCACAAGTGAGAAGTACTGACCCTTCTCTGGGAAGAAAGATGTTACTCACCAGGAATCAGAAGGTTCCTGCCGTTCCATATTTTCTAGATCCTACAGCTCTTTTGGTGAATAATATTTTTCTTTCCAAAGAAAGTCAGTGTTCCTGCTGGAGGTACATTCTGAGGGTAATAGACTGAGATCCATAGATCTGAGGAGTTGTTGCGGGGTTGGGGGGTGTCTTTGAGGTAAGATCCTGCAACATAACATAACAGAAGGATCATCCGTAACTCCTGCTCCGATTTTTTCCCCAAAGACTCGATAGCTGTTTTTCAGAGTAAATATAAACTGTGGAAAGGGACACATCTAGCTCTTTTAACAGCTTTTGATGAAGGATATGGATACGCATCAACAGCTACTCTTAGGATGCCATTAAGCCCCTAATACCATCATGACACCTTGTTAGAGTTGAAATTTACAGATGTCAGGAGATTAATAGAGTCCTGGTCAAAGTCTATGTCACATGAGTCCACCCTGAGTCTGTTTCCTTGGTCCTAGATTGCATAATAGGGACAGATATACAGAGCATCTGGCAGTACCTTCATATTGGTTTTCTGACCTATGAATAGAGTCATAAAGGTAGGCAAGGCCAAGTGGGAGTCCCTGAAACTGTCTCTCTCCCTCCCCAAAGATAATAAATCCAAAGTGATGCTGCATCAGAGGGATTATACCTGAGAATAGCACCACTTTCAAAGATTTTCAACATGCAGACATGGTGGCTCTCATCCTATCTCCATTTAATTCAACCATATGGTTTTTGAAAAAAAAACAGATGGATCATGGTAGCTGATGAAGGGATAGCACAAACTTAGCCAAATGATAGTCCCAATTACAGTTGTGCTGGATGTGATATCTCTACTTGATTTAGAACTATATCAAATAGCCTCTTTCACTTGGTATGTGGATACTGATTTAGCAAATGCATTCTTTCCTATACCCATTGAGAAGAGGGATCAAAGGCAGTTCACAATAACCTAGGACAGATAATTTTATCTATTTATCATCTCTACCTCTTCTGATCTTTGTCACAATATGGTCCCAAGGTACTTTAATCATCTGGACAGTCTACAGAAAATCATGCTGGTCAAGTATATTGATATCATGATAATCAGACCTGTGGACCAGGAAATGGTCATTCTTTCCTATGCTCTGGAAAGACCCATGCATGCCAGCAGGAAGGAGATTGAAAAAAACACACACAAAGATTTAGTAAAGTTTCTAGGAACTGAGAGGTCTGGAGCATGCCAGGACATCCCCTTCAAGGTAAAGACAAGCTATTATACATTGCACCTCCTACCACTAAGAAAGAGGCACAATGTTTGGTAAGCATTTTTGGAATTTGGAGATATTATATATTATACTTGGAACTCCTCCTCTAACCCATTTATTGGATGATTCAGACAGCTGCAAGCTTTGAGTGGGCCCAGAGCAAGAAATAGCTCTGCAGTATAAGCATCCCTACTGCTTGGGTCATATGATCCAGCAAATCCAATAGTGCTACAAATATCAATCGTTGAAAAGGACACCATGTGGAGCCTTGGGCAAATCTCAGAGTAGAGGCTCAGTCAGAACCTAAGGTTTCTGGAGCAAGACAATGCCATCTGCATCAGAGAACTATTTGCTATTCAAAAAGTAGCTCCTGAACTGTTACTGGTTTATGCTTAATAGAGATTGAGTGCCTAGTATGGAACATTAGATTATGTGACAGATGCTGTACATCATGAATAGGGTATCATCACTGCCAACAAGCTATAGGGTTTGCAAGGCTCAGCAGCAATCTGTCATTCAATGAAAATTGTATGTTTGGGATTGAGCAGCTCTGGAAAGCACAGGTTGGCTGAAAACCTATGCATGTGGAGATAATGTGATCTCCACTGTACTAGGGTCTTTCCCTCACTTCACAGCTATGTGGGTTTGAAAGGCAGACTGCTTACAAACTACAGCTTTACTCAAGAGTTTCCCTGATATACATTAAAGAGGGGAAATCCTCTCGGTGGACAGGGACATTCTGACCATCACATTTGTGTGGGAAAAGTGGTCCAAGGAAAGGTCTCTTGAACATTGATGAATAACTTGACTGGGTTAGAGATCAACAAGTACAAGAATAAAGAACAGAGACCTAGAAGTTTGGCGAACAACATATTAGAAAATCCTGTGGGAATGAGCATAAAGTATGAGTCAATGTCGATGCCAGCAGCTCAACCACGCAGTCACTCAAAGGCAGCAAAGTAGATGTGATGATGGGCACATGACCATGAAATTGACCAATCTTACTCTACACGACATCACTCAGAAACCACCATGCGACAGAAAGTTGGATGGCCTCCCGAGGAACAGCTGGGGCATGAGCTTGGAATAGCTGAGATATTCCAGATGATTGGAATGAAAGATGCTCATTTGAGATACAATATAAGTTTTAAAGTATTTATGACCAATTGATGATGCATTATTCATGATAGCTGGCTAGACTACATGGGTCCAGGAACCAAGAGGTTAGGTTAGAGGGGCCTTTCCTATAATTACTCTCAATGGTAGACTTGGAGAAATTTGTCTTTTCTATCCCTGTGGTTTTAGAATCATCTTGATAAAAAGTTCTGATTCCAAAGACTAAGACTTCACATTAAAAATTCCGCTAAACCCCTTAACCCCATATTAGTGAGTGTCATCGGTCATTTTGGGCTCTCATACTAATATACGCACAGGCAGAGAAATGAATGGTCATGTTGGTGGGCATAATCGACCTTATTATTAGGATCTTGGGCATCATTGACCTTGATTATCATTAGGATCTATGAGTATAATCGACCTTGATTATCATTAGGATCTATGGTTGCTGCTGGTTAAAGCTGGCACAGAGAAGTATATCAAGGACTGGACTCAGGGACAGCTTTTTTGCTTCTGTGTCCAGTAATAATCATGAATGGGCAGTCAGCAATTATGGCATGACCAGGGCACAGTAACCAGTGGCTCAGAAGCTCCAGTATCAATGTCTGGGCCACCAATTGCACAAGAAACATAAGCAGAAGTGCTGAATGAGCATGCGGGGTGTCCAGAGTGGACAGTAGAAGAGGGCGGTAAATGTCTATTATGTCCTTGGCATCAACTGAAGCAGCAGGGGCTGTAGCTGGTCCCATTAATCCTCCTCCTGAAGTTTGTTTTGTTGTGTTTTAAAGAAATTGTGGCTGAACTGCACTGTGAAGAATCAGTTATCAGATAGAGTGAACTTGAGATGGGACAGAATTTGACCACAGCAATGCAAGTGTTGATGCTTCACCTGTATTTTCTTGACATCTGCTGTTCCCTTACAGGCAGATGGCTTTTTGCTGCAAGCACCTGTGACCCTCTTGTAGAGAGCATTCTCTAATCACAGAGGAATGCTTGGTCTACGTGCATGACAGGACTGAAGTGACAGGAAGTTCATTCCCTCGCAAGAAGATCTCAGTATGTCAGTTGAGAGTGGGTGGATAAATAACCAATCCAGCCCCACTCGAGTAGGACAACTCTGAAGCAGATTACATGTAGTGTCCTAGAAGCAAGCCCTCCAGTGGGATGGAGCCCCAGCTGCCCACATAGTAACAGCTCATTAATGAAGCCCAAAACGGCCTCCTTCCCTTCCTTGTCTCACTTCCTCAGCCCAGCCGGTTTCTTCTGTAATAAGTCCTAATAACTCCTCAAGGGTTGGGTGTCTGCAGCAGGCCACAGCAAGGTTGTTTCCTTGGTAATAAAAGAAAAAAGAAAGCATCATAATAAATCTGAAAATATTATCCCCAAAGGAAGGTCTGTAATAAAGGAAATTATATAGCATGGTCTAATGTATGTTTTTTTTAAAAAAAAAAAATGATGACTTTTCTGTAGAAAATTGATCAAAGGGAGACCAACTGTAAGTATCTTAGACAAGAAATTGCGGGGGCTGGGCCTAGAGTCTTAGCAGTGGAGATGTATTACTTGTTAATTCCAAGAGTGAGTCTGGGTTTTATAGAGTCCTTTTGCAAACAAAAACCTGCAATTTAATCTGGTAAGGCTGCATTGTTACAAGCTTGGATTAAAGCAATTAGTGAGAAAAAAAAAAAAAAAAAAAAAAAAAAAAAAAAAAAAAAACTTGCCTATCCAGGGATGGATTAAATGTTGACTCTGTAGAACCAGGTCCAACTAGTTTAGTGAACATTTTGTAAAACAGTAACAAAAATATAAAATTATATAAAGCCCATGTGGATTCCTTGGTCTTTGAAGTGTCACTGTCATCATTACTATGGGAAAAGTATAACATAATGGTTAGTTAAGAGTCAAGGAAAGGAAGCCTAACTGCCTGGATTCAAATCTGTGATCTACCCATTTAATAGAGAGACGGCTTAACTTTCTCTACCTACTCAGTTCCCTCAACTACAGAGTGGAAGTAATCATAGTATTCATCATAGCTTTATCTGTAAAGATTAAGTGAGATAATATAAAAATGAATAAATAAACATCATTTGATATCCTGCAAATATTAAACATAGAAGATTATTGTCAGCAACCTTCTGTCAATACATTTGACAATTTAGATGAGACAAATTTCTAGAAAGTACACCTTCTTAAAACTGATTTAAGAAGAAATAAGAGGAATAAACAGTAATATAACCATCAAGGAACTTGAATTAGTAATCCAAACTCTCTCCACAATAATAATCCATGGAAGGCCATTTAACTTCCTTCACTAGACAATTTCACAAAATATTCAAGGAAAAAATGCTTATAGTTTTTTCAAACTCTTTAGATAAGGAAAAGAGTGACAGAGTTCTCAATTCATCTTATGATTCTAGCAACACCTTGATGCCAAAATTCAATGTGGATAGTAAAACAAGAGGAAAAATATAACAGACTGAGCATATCTATTAACATAAATGCAAAAAGCATAAATAAAACATTGGCAAATGTAATCTAGCCATGTTCAAAAGGAAGAAATGATGACCAAATTGAATTCATCCAAGGAATGCAGGGTTGTTTCAACATTAAAGAAAAAAAAATCTGTTGCTGTGATTAGCCACATTCACATATCAAAGGAAAAAGTCCTTATAAACAATGTTAATAGATGCAGAAAAATGTTTGATGCATTTCAACATCCATTCATGATAAAGTGCTATCGTAAAGTAGAATAAGATGTAACTTTCTTAATTTGCTGAGGGGAATCTACAAAAAAATCAATATCAAATATATTTTCTTTTTCTTCTTTGGGTTTATTTTGCTGTTCATTTTCTAATTTCCTGGAAAGATGCTTAGTTCATTACTTTTGTGACTTTATCTTGCATATTCACCTTGAGGATATAAGTTTTTCTCTAATCCTGCCTTTAACTGCATCCCATGAGTTTGATTATGCAGTATTTTTACTAACATTGTTTAAAATATTTTCAAGTATCCATTATGCCTTCTTCTTTGACTCATTAGTTATGTGGAAATACATTTCTTTATTTTAAAACATAGAGAGATTACCTAGTCTTTCTTTCTTTGAAATTGCCTTCTAACATAATTGTTGGGATATACTCCCTGTGACTGTACAATGTTTTGAGACTTTATGGTCCACTATATGTAAACAAATTTTGTCAGTGTTCTGTATGTGCTTGAAAAGAGTATATATGCTTCAGTTTTTTAATAAAATGGTTTATAGTCTAATTGAACAGTCTAAAATTCTGTAGTTTCAAGATCTTATTTATTTCAATAATGTCACTTTTTACAGTTTTCTTTAGATGTTTATGTATTTTAAGCTCAGTTTTTACTTCTCCAAATGTATTAAGCCTAGTTACTTTTTAATGTGTCTGATAATTCTAACACCAGAAGTCACTGTGGACTCTGTTTTTTGTTGTTTCTGCTGATAATTGATCATGCGATATTATTTCTTTAGGTATCCTCCTATCTTTGACCATAGTATTTATTTTTTAAGTTGTTGACATAATCTGAGTCCTAAGATGGTTTACCTTCCTTCAAAGAGAATGTTTAATTGCTTCTGTTGGTTGTTTGGGGGCCCATTAGTGCAAGACCACCTTAATCCAAGTTGAATCTTGAGGTTCCTCAGATGTCAGGAGAAGAGAAGCTGATCTCTGAGTCAGCCTGAGTGTGGGTTTACTTGTGGTTCACTCTCATCCTAAGACTGGGGTCCTACCTTTAAATATGAGTAAGGGTGGAGCAGATTTTTCAAGTTCAGTGGACTGTGACTTTTGTTACCCTTGCCCTGGGATTCTGCCAAAATCTCATTGTTTTTCTGCTGTTTTCTCTGGATCAGCAAATGCTTTCATAGAAAAAGTTTTGTTTGTTTGCTTTTTGGGTTTTTTTGAGACAGAGTGTTGCCCTTGTTGCCCAGGCTGGAGTGCAATGGTGCAATCTCAGCTCACCGCAACCTCCACCTCCTGCGTTCAAGTGATTCTCCTGCCTCAGCCTCCCGAATTGCTGAGATTACAGGTGCGCACCACCACACCCAACTAATTTTATACTTTTAATAGAGATGGGGTTTCTCCATGTTGTCCAGGTTGGTCTCAAACTCCCAACCTCAGGTGCTCTGCCCACCTCAGCCTTCCAAAGTGCTGGGATTACAGGCGTGAGTCACCATGCCCAGCCACAGCAAAAGTTTTAAAGGCTTTTAAAATTACTATTATTCCTATTCCATCTAACATTTTTTACTTGTTCTCAACAATAGGGTTTATTCAAATTACTGAAAGCAGACAAACCCCACTGAAAAGTATATTTTATGTCTCAAATTTCAGTATTGATCTTATCAGTAAAATAGCAATAGTGATAATAATAAGACCAACCTACTCTTTTTTGGTGAATGTTAAGAAGGATAAAGATTGAAATACATATTTCTCTGCAGAAGATACATTCCTGTCATTTCTATCACCATAGTGGCATTTAAGTCTTGTTTTTCAGAAACCAACTCTATATTAAAATCACTATAAAGTCACCAACAAAAACCAAAGATAATATTGTCAATATCTTCTTTTCTGTTTGCTTTAAGGATTTGCTCTATTTTAGATTTCTCAAATAGTGGGGAACATTTTCTTAACAAAAGGGCTCAATCTTACTATCATAAATATATGAATAGAGGATAAAATCTTCCAAGTGATAACTGAAAGGTATAATCTCCACATTACAGGTGTGATTTTTTATTCTGATTATAAATGGACTCAAATTTCATGACTTAATTCTACTTTTCTCAAAACTAAAAATAAATACCCTGGAACCTAAGAGAAGCAGAAATATCCAAAGTTAAAAATTCTAAAATTACTTCAAAAGCGATGGGTTCATGAAAAGAAGTTCCATTCTCAAAACTCTGAAAATGGTTTCATTTATTCTCAAGGCCTGCCCGGGAATGAAGTAAGAGCTGAATCTGTTTTATTTTTAAGACTTAAAAACATACCCAATTTTGCTGAATTTACTGCACAATTGGGCTGCAGACCTGAAGAGCCAAAATAACAAAATGACAAATCATGTTTTGTACCTCACCCAAACGAAATGACATTTCTCCAAACTAATCCGCTACCCCATAAAGGATACCAACATGAGATCTGCAGAGGCTTTCTTCATGCCAAAATATTATGGTGACTTGGTATCTAAGCAACAGCCATTTCCAAGAAATGCTGAAGATAGCATGTTTGAAAGACCAGTATCTTTCACCTGTATCCAAGCACTTATTTTCCTATGTCCTGAATATGCTTAGGTTTCTGGCTTTGGCTCCATTCCGATTTCTCATGACCCTGTTTTATCTGTTCCTAAAACATTGTATCATCATTTGTTGTGAACAGTTAGAGAAACATACAAAGATCCCTCCAGGCAAGCCTCTTTCCAAAGTGAGAGGAGGTGCTAAGAGATCTTGACTGGTCTAGTCAAAAAGGAAAAAAAAAAAAAAAAAAAAAAAAAAGGAAAAACCAAAGTTCCCCATCAATTTATAAAGGGGATTACTTTAGAGCTCATTTCATTGGCAGGACAAAGTACTTCATATGGATTCTCAATTCTCTCTAACATCTTCCAAACCTGTTCACTGACTCTCATCCAGGTACTTGCCATTACTCTCCTGCAGTGAATCTGAAGCTTGTGGCAGCATTATAGGAATGACTCTGGCAAGCTTGCACTGCAGTGGGCAAGTTGCACATATAAACTTCATGTCGAAATATGCACAAATACCTAACAGCGGGCATTCAAACACACTTGTTTGAAGATGTTAAGCTTTTTATAATACTTTCTTCTTTTGCATCATAGGAGAAAACATTCATGATGTGTGGCAGGTAGAGTAGAAAGGGAGAAAAATACAAAACGAATCAGATATTCTCCATGTAGGCATTGACGGCCACTTGGCCCATCTAGCAAAACATTAAAACAAGAACATCTGGTCTCGGTTATCATCTGCTTTTTCCTTGAGAGTCCTCTTCCTTCAACAGGCATCTGTTTATCTCTGCTTCTCATCCTCCATTTTCTAAGTTCTCCAGACATGGAGCTGTGCTGTTTCTAGTGTTGTATTACACTATTGGGAACCTCACATTCCAGTTTTTCCATCCTTCTCACCTACACTGTCCTGCATTTCATTTCCTCAGATCTTTGCTCTGTTCTGCTCTGCTCTCTCCAAGCTGAATGATTCTTTCTACTTCATGCATAGATACAAACTGTTCACACTTTGCAAAGTTCTCTCATGCATGAATTTCAGTTACTACAGTTACCAGCAGTCCCCCCAACAACCTAGTTTCAATTTCAGTTATCCCAGTACATTAACTCTGAGTAACTGCATAAAGCACAAACTTCACTTGTTAGCTCTTCAGTCCACAGACTGCCACACAATAACGGATGTGCCCCATGATCAGAGACCAACCGAGTCACTTCCTTCACATTCCTCCGGTGACTGGTCACCATGCATCTGTTATCGTTCAGGCACAGACAGAAAAGCATGCGGCTGTGTTGTCTCCTTGGCTTCCAGTGATAAGCATACCTGACATTTTATAAAAATAAATACTCAAAAGAGGACATTCATTAATAAATATGACAGTCTAGCAAAATAAAATAAAATAAAATAAAATAAACCAAAACATGAAATTCACATTGAAAGTAGATTGAGTTAGAGGAAAAATATCTGACTGTGGGGATGTGAACCCTGCCTCTACTGGAAAAACTCTAGATAGCAGCCAAAGGATCTTAAGGAAGGTGAATTTATACACAAAAGTAAGGAAGGCAGGATCAAGGAAAAGGATGAAAGTTAAGATAAGATGTCGGAAAGTAAGAGACATCAGCAAAAAAATAATAATAATAAAAATCATATTGAAAGAATTGAAATATGTTTCATGACATTGAAGATTCAAAGGACATGTTGGAAGCTGATCCAAACTTAGAAAGGAGTGTGACATTCTGCCAAGGCATAAAAGATGTTGGCTCCATAGAGCAAGTTCTATGACAAAAAGAAGACAAGCACTCTTCAAACTACTCTTGAGAAGTTTTTTACAAAAAATAAAACTCCTGGACTCTCAGTGTTCCTAATGATTTAAATTAGAGTGTACTAAAAATATATTAGTTTTACTATGTTATTTGGTTTTCTGTATATCTATAACCCATAGTAAGAGAGTTTTTCATATTTTGGAAAAAAAATGAAAAATCACAAAGCAATTGTAGTGATGATTAAGATGGTGTTGCAGGGTGGCAGAACCATTTTTATTGTCCTACACACCTTGCAAATCAGGGACTGACAGTCTATGCTCAACAATTAAATAACACTACAACCCTTCTTTGATAGGATAGTCGCATGTTCAAAGCTCTTGTTTAAAACTATTATATAAACAATAATTATGCCTCTTCAACTATACGTGAAAAAAAGCCATCACACAATTTTAATTTAGTTAGGCAGGAATATATACACTCACATGCTGCATCATGGTATTTCTTTTTCTTTTCTTTTTTTTTTTTTTTTTTTGGATGAAGTTTTGCTCTTATTGCCCAGGCTGGAGTACAGTGGCGTTGATCTTGGCTCCCTGCAACCTTCGCCTCCCAGGTTCAAGCGACTCTCCTGCCTCAGCCTCCTGAGTAGCTGGAACTACAGGCGCCCGCCACCATGCCTAGCTAATTTTTTGCATTTTTAGTAGAGACTGGATTTCACCATGTTGGCCAGGCTGATCTCGAACTTCTGACCTCAGGTGATCTGCCTGCCTTGGCCTCCCAAAGTGCTGGGATTACAGGTGTGAGCCACAGTGCCGCATCACGGTATTTCAATCAGTAACAGGCTACATACGTGACGGTGGTCCCATAAGATTATAATACCATATTTTCACTGTACTCTTTCTATGTTTAGATATGTTTAGAGATACAATTACTTACAATTGTGTTACAAATGCCTACAGTATTCAGTACGGTCACCTCCTGTACAGGTTTGTAGCCGAGGAGCACTGGGCTCTACCATACAACCTAGGTGTGTAGTAGACTACACCGTCCAGGTGTATGTAAACGCACTCTGTGATGTTTGCACAATAATGCAGTCGCCTAAGGATGGATTTCTCAGAACATATCCCTGTCAATAAGTGATGCATGACTGTATATTCTAATTGAAACCTATTCTAGCCCACCAGCTTCATTTCTCTGCTACTCACTCTCCTTTTCTCTTAGGATTCACTGGCCTTCTTTTAAAAAATAAAAAGTTAATATTAAATATTCTAGATAGACAACATATAAAGAGTATGTCTCCTACACTCCCTTGCTTAAAAAAAAACAATTACTGCCGGACACCATGGCTCATACCTGTAATCCAACACTTTGGGAGGCTGAGGCAGGCAGATCATGAGGTCAGGATATCGAGACCATCCTGGCCAACATGGTGAAACCCCATCTCTACTACAAATACAAAAATTAGCCGGGTGTGGTGGCATGCACCTGTAGTCCCAGCTACTCGGGAGGCTGAGACAGGAGAATCACTCGAACCCAGAAGGCAGAAGTTGCAAAGAGCCGAGATTGTGCCACTGCACTCCAGCCTGGTTTGCCTGGGTGACAGAATGAGACTCTCTCAAAGCACACACACATACATACACACACACACATACATACACACACACACGCACACACAATTACTACAATATGGTTGAAGCCTCTGTGTTCCTCTCCCAGATTGCACCCCTTCCATCATTCCTCACCACCACCAACACCTCTAACCCCAGATTCTATGTTTATCATTTCCATTGTTTTGTTGCTCCTTAGTTTTTGGCATATTTTGAACATTCATATTCTTTTCCCAATCCTGGATACTTTCACGCCTCCCCAGCACTGTTGCTGTTTCCTTTAGCACAAATCTCCTCCACTGCTCTGCAGCCCTGCCCACTGCAGTTCCCTGCTGCTTTCTTTCAGGTGAGAACTACATCTCATTATCACCTTCTCTGGGAAGCATCCTGGGACCCTCACTGGGTCAGTTCCTGTATTGCAAGTTCTCATGCACCTGGCCTCTCTCCTTTGCACTGGGCATTTCAGATTTGGTTCTGTGTTCATTTGTGTAAGTCACTTGTGTGATTCCTCTATGAATGGATGTCTCTACACTGCTCCTGAGGGCAAGAACAGGGTCTTCATTCACTGATCACTTTATCCCGGCACTGAGACCTGTGCCTTGGATCTAGAAGGCACTTGATTCAGATTGAATCAACAGGGACAAGACTTCCCTTGTTGTTAGACTCTTTGGGAAGCTCTCATAAAAATTTTAAGGTCAAAGCCCTCTGGCCACACATCACAAAACCAACAAAATAAATAAATGAAAATTTAAAATCCAGGTGAAAACCAAATTCCAGCAATGGCCGATGAAAAACATGCATACAGATCCCCAAAGGTCAGTGTGATGGAGTTTATCCCACAGTACTGAAGAAAACTAGGTACGTCGAAGCAGCTTCCAGAGTGAATTTTCTTTCTCTGTGGCCTAATTTACAGATTAGGAAGTTTGTGTCTGAAAAGCTGGCACCGGCAGCACCGGCACCCCTGCCCGACCCATGATTAGTGACGGTTTCAACAGAACTTAAAAGAAATAGAAGGGATGTTTGGAAGAAAGAAGAAAATGTAGCCTCAGACATTCATCAGAGGCTGGCTGGATTAGGAAATCTTTTAGGAGAGGGCAAAAAATAAAAAGAGGCCATTTAAAGGTTTCTTGCTCAACAGCATGCATTTTTAATGAGACCACTATGTACTTTACAGCCCTTTTCACCCAAAGACCTCGTCTCCCAGCCCAGCTCCCAGCTTCTCTCCCTTGCCCACTGCCACTCCTGACACTTCCACTTACATTGGCTCATTAATCAGCACTTGCCCTTGTGAAATACGCAGCTCCAAAATATTGTACCCTCAGTTCATGCTAATTACTTGGACAGTTACACAGGATCCTGAGGGAAGTCAGAGACCTCTGCATGTAGAAATGCCTCTGCCAAGTCTAATATTAGGATTATATATATATATATATATATATATATATATATATATATATAGTGAGATGGAGTTTCGCTCTTGTTACCCAGGCTGGAGTGCAATGGCGCGATCTCGGCTCACCGCAACCTCCGCCTCCTGGGTTCAGGCAATTCTCCTGCCTCAGCCTCCTGAGTAGCTGGGATTACAGGCATGCGCCACCATGCCCAGCTAATTTTTTGTATTTTTAGTAGAGACGGGGTTTCACTATGTTGACCGGGATGGTCTCGATCTCTTGACCTCGTGATCCGCCCTCCCCGGCCTCCCAAAGTGCTGGGATTACAGGCTTGAGCCACCGCGCCCAGCAGGATTTTATATTTTTTTAAAAAACCTCTTTTTGGAATCCGACGTTCTTGGTCAGAATACATCTTAGAAAGAATAATATCATGTACAGGCAAGTGCATTTCCTATAAAAAATTCTCTCGGGTTCCACTAGCCTAGATTTGGAACCTTTTAGATATAAATAACAGTTTCTGTAGAGTCACATTAAAGTAGGTGTTTTTGATTTAGGGTTTATGAATGACCTGGGGTGGGGAAGAGGAGGAATCCATGCCCTCCATGAAATTGTAGGCATGCTTTTAAGTGCCAGAGCATTTTTCTGTAGCAAGAATGATACCGTTTATTAGATTCTCAAAGCAGTTCACAGCCCCAGCAAGAATCTTCTCAAATCTATTTGCTATTATTGGGCTGGTGAGTTAACCACAAAACTAATCTCTAAACCTGATTGCCCCAAATGCCTTGGACCTTGAAACAGCTCCTCATGGCAGAGAAGCAAGATTGGAATTTTGAGAAGGAGAAAAGCATTATTCCTCTTGTTAATTTCTCCTTATTCGTATAATGGTTTTCTTGGGATGTCTTACACAAGGAAAGAGAGCATATCATTTACTAAAATCCCAAAGAAACCAGAACTTTAGGTGTACACAGGCAGTGGCATTAATTTGACAAGGGGTCTCTGAGATAAATTTTGCAAAGGTGATCCTCTCATCCTGAGATGTCTTGCCTGTTGTGTGGGGTTGAAAGCAGGAAGCAAGGGGGAAATAAACCAGAGGGGTGCTGGGCCCTTCTCCCCAAGGCTCATGGGAGCCAACAGTGTGCTTCTCTTTTCAAAATTATGTTCGATGACACCACACTGGCAGCTTGAAATTGGCCATGCAGGGAGTACCTACACCCATGAAAGACAGCAAACACGGTAAATACTTTCCTCAGAGATGCAGTAGTTAAACATTTACCAACACATAACTGACCAAGACCCTTTTGTTAGTTTTCAAGCTATGCAGATCTTGTTGTCCAGAGGCCATGCCTAGAGGCCAGATGAAGACATATCACAAAATAAAACCATCTAAATGATAAAGCAAAAAGGGTGCATATGAAAAATTTAAAGACTTTTTTTTTAATCATTTTGATTGCAAAATTCTGAATAGGCTATGGGAACAGAACTCTTGACAATTGTTTGGCACCTATGTGTCGATGGGCTTCAGGCTCAGGCTTTGTCTGTGTGTGGAGAATCCAGCACAGCTGTGGACACAGATGGAATTTTATTTTGCTTTCCCGAACAACCAGTTTATTCTTTACTGGGCCGATGACCACAGTTTCACCTTTTTCAAGGTTTCCCAAACAAGACGTTTGCGGTGAATTTGTTTTGTTTTTGTTTCTTTTGCAACTGTCAGAAGCTCCTGACCAGTTAGGGTGTAAAGAATAACAAGATGATTTGGATCACATAACACGAACCGGCTCACGTTAGATTCTTTGGCTGTACCCCTGAAGGGTCAGGCTTCTGATCTAGAAGGAGCTAAATGACAATATCCCCTTCTCTGATGCAGCTGCCACAGAAAATAGAGGAAACATCTCAGTGAGAAGAAACTAGATTCCACTCTGCTCTGACTTCACCAGCTCACCTAGTGTTCTGAGCCACCAGGGCAGTCGGAGGGCTAGCAGATATCTGCAGGCCTGAAACACATGAACCTCCAAATTCACATGGGTTACTCTGGCAAATATAGCTCCAGTTGGAAACCAAACATCTTTTTGATTACTGGCTGTGTTAGTTTGTGTCTGCTGAGATGCAAATGTCAGAATGGGATTAGGTATACAAGAGATTTACGGGGGAGGCATCCAGATAATTAGGAAGCATCTTCAGACTATAAGGAAGATCTGACTACTGTGGTAGGAAAAAGGAAAGGGAGGAGAATTGGCCAAGAGGAGACTTGGACCACAGCCCAGTTCTAGGCAAGATTCAGTGAGACTGTTGGCGAGTACCCTAGTCACAGTCACCTGGTAGGAGGAGTCCTGTGTCTCACCAGAGTGGGCCTGTCTTAGGTCCATTGCCAAGCTTAGTCTGACTGAGCACAGCCCATGGGAAGTGTGGCTTCCAGTGAGAGCATGGCTTCCAGAGGACAGCAGCTTTTGCTTCTTCAGCAGATCTGACTGGTACGTTTTCACGGCCACCACGCTGATCATTGTCATCCTTGCACAAATGCTGCCGTCACTGAATTTGCTTTTTTTTTTTAATGGAAGGGCAGGCAATGGAGACAAGGCTGCCATGTGTGAAACACAAGGTCATGCAACATATGTATTATTATGCATGTTGCAATTCACTTGGGAAAAAGTTTGCAGACTAGAAATCACAACTATGAGGGCCTTCCAAGGCTGTTTATTGACTTTGGCTTGGGCTCAAAATGTACAAGTGTCTAAGACATGATCTACAGGAACAGGAAACTGCAGAAAATGTAAGGGATTGGGAAGCTGGAAGCTCAGGCAAAATGGGGTTCCATTCTTGGAGTTAAGACTATATGCCTCTTGACTCACTTACAAGGAGAATGAATAGAAAATGGCATTGGCTGTGCACGAGAAACCTGTGCTCTGTATTTTACATGGTCTTTGCTTTCTTTCCTTTTATCCTCTATGGCATTAGTAATGCCCTCTAGAATATTCTATTTCTCAAAATTCAAGAATTCAGAAAAGTGAGCTTTTGTTTACTTTTGGGACAGAGTTTTAGAAAGGAAGTCAGTGCAATGGTGGCCACAGTAATTTAAAAAGAGAAAACCCATGGGACAGAGAAAATCTAGGAGAAATAGAGGCAGATGCATTTGGCCCCAATACCTTGTCTTACTTGGGCTGTCTCCTATGAGGACTAAAACTTTAGAGAGTCTGCATTTTGTTTTAATAAGGGAGTTCAATTCCCTTAGATAGATTATAAAAGTGTATGCCTCTTAGTGAAGCAAAGGCTCATTATGCAACACCTTCTAAACAGTGTTCCATAACCACTATCACAGACTCAGGAGCTCAGCAAACCATTAACCCTTCCAAGCCTTTTTCAGAGGTTTTCTGTGAATCTCCAGCATCCCAGCCACACAGTCCTTCAAAGGCAGAACCTACAGTCTGAGGCCAGAGGCCTGGATTATTTCGGGAGCTCCCAGGCACCTCTTAGCCACGTGTATCAGCCCACTTTGCTCTGCAGTAAAAAGAAGATTCTCTTGGTTAGGTTCTCAGAAATATCAGTAGGTCAGGAAAATCGTCTCTATCACTCATGGAAGTCTACCAAGAAATAAATGCCGAATAAGTGAACCAATGGATGGTGCAATCAGCAGGTGATAATTCAGACTAATTTCAGCGCTACTTTCTAATATCCTATACACTCAAAGAACTAGCCTTATGCCTCTGGCAGTGAACAGTACAATAGATGGGGCCCAAGACCTCTTCCCAAGCCTGCTGCAGACAACAGGAAATAAAACAAAAATTCTTGACTCCTTCCTTTCATTTGGAACTGAGCTCTCACCCTTCTAACAGATGAAGGATAATTCTCTGTATTTTGCTCTATGTTTCATAGTTTTCAAAGTAATTTTATAACTTATCATGTCTCAGACTTATAGCAGGTTTATAAAACAGGAGCTACCATATTATCTCCACATTCCCAAGGAGAAGACTGAGGCCCAGAGAAGTTAATTAACTTGTCCAAAATCAAACATCAGGGAGTGTTTGAGCTGAAACCACAGTGATAAGCAACAGCAACGGCAACCACTAACTGAGTGCTGATTTTGTACTAAATACTAAAAGCTTTATATAGACTACCTCTAATTATTAAAAAGAACCTTGTAAGGAAGGTATCTACACATTCATTTTGTAAACTGAGTAAGCAATGAAATGCCTTTCATACATAGACCCTCAAAGAACATTAACAGATTGACTGATTGGAATAGATAGTCTGTTGGCTGAGACCAAATCTATTAAATTTTTAGAATGAGATTTAGACTTTTAAAGAAGTGTAGTTAGGCAGCAAACAAAATTGGAGGAGATATTCATCTAATTCAGAAACATCAGTTTTTCCAACGGGCTGAACTATGATATTCAAGTAGAAATTTTCCCCATGTTCTTCTTTGATTAAATCCCTCTCTATCAAAGCTGGCCTAATCTTTAGGTGGAATCTGATATGCTCTAACTGGTCTGGAGGATCCTCAAAAGACCTCTGCTTAAAAACCCTTCCCTATCAACCATCCTACAAGCGATATTCCATAATTGTAGCCACCTTCTTGTAGGCTGAGAATAATATAATTAGAAAAGAGCATTACAGGTGGTCCTTGTTTGACTCTCTAGCTATTATTTACCTCGTACAGTGAATAAAGATTTCAAACACATTTTTTTAATGTGAGAGAAGGGTAGGGAAATAAGGTAATCTGTGTCTAGAAGAGAGAAGGAGGGAAAAGCTGCAGAAAGAAGGCGCAGCTCAGAGAAAACTTAACTCACACATTTGACTGAGCCGACTTTATTTACTAGGAGAATATTAGAGTACACCCATACTTGAAGTCATTTCACTCATTATTCTCCAACTGTTTCCCCAATTTCTCATCATTTCATCAACATTCCCTCACCCTGCATGCTCACACTCACACATATAAACTTGTTCCCAGGATATGATTCAGACACTGGAGAAAATATATCTCTGGTATGATTCCTTCCACAGTTTAATTAATAAAAGCAAAGCAACAGGCATAATAATCACAACAAAGCAAAACCATTAACAATGGAAGAAAAGTAAGAAAAGGAATATACTCACTGGAAAGATGTTTTATTGCTAAAGTGGGTTACTAAGGCCCTCACTATTGCTCATTTTCTTAGAAGGCTTAAATAGTATAGTCCACTAAATTTTGAGTTGGCATCAATACTATTGGAGATGCTCTTCCGTTTCCAGAAACAGAATGGTGAAGAGGAAGTTAGTCAAGTGCATGAGTATACATATATTCCTGAACTGATGGTGTGGTTCCATGCTTCGGAACATGACCCTGAGAGTCCCTTTCCATTCTTCCTCAAAGATCACTTTTCAAAGCACAGCTCAATTTCTAGCTTTCCAGAGCTTTCTTGGGTCTCTCAAACCTAGCAGAAGCCCTCCTTTCTCAGAAATCCTAGTGTCCATCTAACTCATAGACTGTAATACAATAGTGGCGGCAAGAGATGGTTTCTACTCCTGGAGCCCTGGATGTTGCTGTTTTGTTTTTCAGAGCCCAGTGAACAAGACTGCTTAGGCTTAGCTACATTTGCAAATCTCTCAATCCCATCACTTAGAAAGCTGAGCTAAGCATCCTGAGCAGCTGGCTCTGAAGCCTTTCAACCTAGCATGGCTGCATGTGGTCCATTAATTGTGTCTGCACGTGAAGAAACATTCAGGAAATGCAGCCTTATTGATAAAGGGTTCCAGGTACCTGGGAGTTCTGTGTGCACATCAGTGGGGTTCCAGTTCATTTGTCTGCCTCTACTCACGAGCAAGTGGGATTTATCCATAAAACAAAACAGGCATTTTGGCAACATCTGGATGCTGGGGCCATCTCTTGGCACATCTTAATTTGGAAATTGAACCAGCTACCAAACCTAGGAGGGAGTCTGAGGAGGTCACTCAGATAGAATGACCAACTGTCCAGGACTGAAAAGTACCCCAAATGAGGATTTTCAGTTTTAAAACCAAGGCCATCCAGGGTAGAGTAAGAACCTTAGGGATGAGGACTGATTCTTGTTCAAGGGACAGAGGCATACAAGAGGCCAAAGAGCCTGTACCATGCCAGGGTGAGCAGGAGAAGGAGGAGAAACACTTGAATTGCAAACATGTCTTCCAGAAGAATGAGGTCCTTGCAGTAGATGGTTTCTCTAGCTTGCTCAGAGGAAACTATGTTCATGGAAGACATTATGCGTACAGTTCCAAATCAGGAAATGGATGAGAACACAGTAGGAAAAGGCCCTAGATCTCCTGATCAGAGAGACCTGAAAACCAGCCCATGTGACCCCAGAGAGGACCATGCCACCAAAATCCGTGGGCTCCCTATCAGCAGTAGTGCCACCTGCTTCAGCAGAGAATACCTCCAGGGCAGGCTGAGAAGTCTTCAGTGAAGGAAGGTCCCAAGTGAGCAGCTCTTGTGCCAGGGATGCAGGGACATCAATGTACATACACTGAAGATTGTGTGGTGTGACTAGATTTCTTTCCTAAAGAGACTTCATGTTAGGGCATGGGACCATCATTTCTGCCCTAGGGGAAAGTGGGATTTCCTGGGGAAAACTACTTAGGGCTTCATCCTCTTAGAAGCTAGACAGCTCCAAGAGGCAATAGAAGACCCTTTTGACTATGAACTTCTGCAACACAAGATTTTCATTCCTAAGTGAGAACCCAAACGTCCAAGGGCTGTGGAATAAGATAACAAAGTCTCCCAGGTCTAACATTTAGAAATTTGTCACCTTGCTCTTCTCAAATAGGAAAAAAAAAAAACCTGGTCACAGGATAATCAGATTTGAAGATTTCCAACACTGAGGAGCCTTTCAGGAGGTGGGAAGGGCAACTGTTACGGACTCCTTGTAGATCTTGCTAAGCTGTGGCTCCTAGGAGCACCCAAACTGAATGTGGGTGGCACAGCTCTAAAATGTTCTTTTCCAATTTGTTCTAAATCTTCTACATGCTGGGAAACTGGACCACTTGCGAGAGGCAGGGTTCAGCCCCTCCAGCTCTGATTTTCAGTAGCCAGTAGGACAAGACAGACTGCCAGAAGCTACGCATCTTGGTGTCCAAGTGATGCTACCCTGCAAGCAACATGCTTTTTAAAAATTCCAGAGTTTTACACACGCTCTGGAGAAAACAATCTTTTTGGATTTTTGCTTCAAGTCAGTGACATCTTTGATGGTGCTGGGTAATTGGAAAAGGGATTTAAATATGTCTGCAGGCTTCCCACACTGTAGAATTTGCAAACACTGTATGGAATCTCTAAGCAAACGGAATTTACAAAGAACCTCTCCCCTCTGGAATTATTCAAAGATCCAACTTGAAGAGATTTTAGTTTATTTTGCGGTGATGCCAGAAAGCCTTGAAAATAAGAACATAGCAGAGTAGGGTGTGGTGTGGCAGGGAGGGACCGAGGGTGGGCGCCAGGGAGTGTCACTTTCTGGTAGACAAAAAAAAAGGCTGGTATGATCACCCATCTGTGATTATGATAAGGCAGTTTAAAGGAAAAGCTCTAGGGATGGGGCTGCCCGAGAGTCATTTTTAATGTGTGTGTGTGTTTGTGTGTGAGTGCACACTACATGTTTCTAAAACACATTCTCTTTTAATTCACTAGGCAGAGAGAATATTCTGACTGATTAACCTGCTCATTTTCCTGCATGGAAGCTATTGCTGGACACACAGAACCCTGCACATCTGTGCACATACATGTGTAGCATTTTGTTCCATCTGGAGGTGCACCATTCATTCACAATGCCTTACACTCACAACCATTTAAACTGCTTAGAAATGCACAGGGATGCTCCACCCACCACCACCACTATGGACTCCAGGGACTTCACCATCTCTGGAGAGATTTTTTTAAATAAACTTTTTTAAAATTTTAAAATAGTTTCATGTTTACAGGAAAAAAGAGAAAATAGTTCAGAGAGCTCCTATACGTGCTACACATTCGTTTTCCCCTATTTATTTACATATTTATGATTAGTTATTTATTTGTTTTAAGACAGGGTCTACCTCTGTCATCCAGGCTGGAGCACAGTGGCACAGTTACTACTTAGTGCAGCCTTGAACTCCTGCGCTCAAGCATTCTTCTCACCTTGGCCCTGAAAGTGTTGGGATTACAGGTGCAAGTAACTGCACCAGACCCTCCCTTATTATTATCCTGCATTTGTATAATGCATTTGTTACAATTAATGAACCAATATTGATATCTTATTATGAACTGAAGACCTTACTTAGTTTTTACCTAACGTCCTTTTCTGTACCAGGATCCCATCCAAGAGACTCCATTACACTCAGTCCTCTTGCCTCCTTAGGTTCCTCTTAGCTGTGACAGTTTTTCAGACTTTCCTTGCTTTACGATGACCTTGACAGTTTTGAGAGGCACTGATCAAGTGATTTATCTGACATCTATCTTGTGATTAGGCTGGGATGTGGATCTGGGGGAGGAAGACCACAGAGGCAAAGTGCCATTGTCATCATACTATAATAAGGATACATGCTATCAATGTGACTTTTCACTGCTGACATTGACCTTCATCATCTGACAAGGTAGTGTTTGTCAGGCTTCTCCAATGCACACCATGCTCTTTGGAAGGAAGTTACCATGTGGAGCCCACCCTTAGAGAGTGGGGAGCTATGCTTACCTTTCTTGAAGGAAGAGTATCCACCTAAATAAATTCTGCATGGGACATGTGTCTGTTTTCCTCCACTTGTTTATTCAATAAATAACTTATTTATACAAGCATACATTCATGAATATTTACTTTATACCTTAGTTTATAATCCATGCTACCTTATTTTGTTGCTCAAATAAAATTTTGGTCACTGGGAGCTCTTTTAATTCACTCCTGTGTCTCTTTGACACCCTCCTCCCACCCACCTCACCCCTTGTGATATTAAAAAATACTTCCCTTACTTTCAAGAACTACAAGATACTTCAAGCTCATCTTGCATGTTTCCTGTCCCAGTCCTAGAATTATCATTTCCCTAAGGAGCCCTAGTGTCTTTTATTGAAGACTATTAGTATTAGAAAACAAAATTTGGGCAGTAGGTGTGCTCATTGTCACTGGGGTATAACCACAGCCCTTCTTTGAGGCCTCTCAGCTGACAGCAGCGGTTTATATGTGTACCTACTAACCTTTTTATATGCATACATCTGTAACTATTGCTTTATGTAACCATCTGTAACCTATATTAAGCTAATTATGATGTCTCCTCTGAGGGATTTTAAAACGTAGAATATTGCTTAAAAATTAGATCTACTTCTTAGAAAGAACACTCTAAGAGGATTCTAACCTAGCCTATTAGAGGAAGAGACCTGAACCACAGACATCTGTATAAATGTGTTTCAGAAGGTTAAGGCTTGATTAAGTTAGTGGCAGAGTACGTCCTAAGACCTCAAATAGCCAACAGATGGAATTAAGCAATTTTAAAAAACAAGACTCATTGCTAAGAATTTGCTTTCACTAAGCTTGGGATATTTTCCCCCTTAGAAGTCACAGATGAAAATTCACCACCTTTTTTAAAGTTTTCAACTATTTTATTTGGCTTTTTATAAAATAGACTTTATTTTTTAGAGCAGCTGTAGCTTCACAGCAAAATTGAGTGGAAGGTACAAAGATTTTCCATATACCCGCTTCCCTCACACATGAACAGCCGCCCCCATTACCAACAATCCCCACCAGGATGGCACACTTGTTAAAACTGGTGAACCTACATTGACACGTCACTATTACCCAGAGTCCATAGTTTATGTTGGGGCTAACTCTTGGAGTTGTGCATTCAACAAATGTGTAATGGACAAATGTGGACTGACATGTATCCATCATTATAGTATCACACAGAAGGTATGATACTCTGTGTTCTGCCTGTTCATCCCTTCCTCCCTCTTAACCCCTGGGTATCGCTGATCTTTTTAGTAGCTTCATACTGTTGTCTTTTCCAGAATGCCATACACTTGGAATCATACAGTATGCAGCTTTTTCAGATTGGCTTTTTTCACTGGTAATACACATTTAAGAGTCTTCCAAGTCTTTTAGTGGATTAATAACTCATTTCTTTTTAGCCCTGAATAATATCCCATTGTCTGGATGCAACACAGTTTATTTATCCATTCACCTATTGTAGGACATTTTGGATGCTTCCAAGTTTTGGCAATTATCAACAAAGTTTCTGTAAACATCTGATATGGTCTGGATTTGTGGCCCTACCCAAATCTCATGTTGAGGTGGGCCTCAACATGTAATCCCTAGTGTTGGAGGTGGGCCTCCGGGGAGGTGATTCAATCATTGGGGTAATTTCTAATGATTTAGTACCATCTCCCCAGTGCTGTTTTGTGATAGCGCTCTCATGAGATGGCTGTTTAAAGGTGTATGGCAGCTTCCCCCTTTCTGGCTTCCTCCTCCTCTCACCATGTAAGACGTGCTTGCTTCCCCTTCAGGTCTAACCATGCTTGTAAGTTTCCTAAGGCCTCCCCAGAAGCAGAAGCCTGTACAGTCCACAGAACTGTAAGCCAACTAAACCTCTTTTCTTTATAAATTACCCAGTCTCAGGAAGTTCTTTATAGCAGTGCAAGAACTAACTAATACAACATCCATGTGCAGGTTATACTGTAGACATAAGTTTTCAACTAATTTGGGTAAATACTAAGGAGGGCAATTGCTGGATTATATGGTTTGTTAGTCATGGTTTATTAGTTAGAGACCCAGAGCCAATAGGAAGAAGAGTGGGAGAGAGAGAGAGAGAAAGATGAAAGGAGATTTATTAGGGGGAATGGCTTATGTGATTATGGAAGCTGAAAAATCCTATGACAGGATGTCTGCAATCTGAAGAACCAGGAAAGCTGGTAGCATGACTAGGTCCAAGTCTGAAGGCCTCAGAACCAGGAAAACTTGTGGTATAACTCTCAGTCCTGGGTTGTAGTTCTATGAACCAGGAGGCTACTGATGCAAGTTCCGGAGTCCAAAGACCAGGGAACCTGGAGTACTGATGTCCAAGGGCAGGAATTGGGTGTCCCCACTCCAGAAGAGAAAGAGAGAATTCATCTTTCCTCTGCCTTTTTGTTCTATCTGGGCCCTCAGTTGACTGGAATGTGCCTGCCCCCATTGAGTGGCAGTTCTTCCTTACTTAGTCCACGGATTTAAATGCCATTCTCTTCCACAACATTCTCACAGACACACCCAGAAATAAAGCTTTACCAGCTACCCATGTATCCCTTATTCAGTCAAGTTGACACCTAAAATTAACCATCCAAGTTCACCTCTTTTCAACTCATATACCTTTCTTCTGACCATAGTGAATCTCCAGAAAAATACAACAAAGTCCTAGTTCCAACTAATTCTCCTGTGTACAGCTGACAATGCACTAATTCCTTCCCCAGAAAAGGAAGTAAAGTCCTTGCGTGGCATTTTCTCTTCTCCTGATAGCCCATAAATTAAATGCTATGATGTAAAGTTAACAATACTTCACTGGGTATGGTGGCTCACCCCTGTAATCCCAGCACTTTGGGAGGCCAAGGCAGGTGGATCACCTGAGGTCAGAAATTCGAGACCAGCCTGGCCAACATGGTGAAACCCCATCTCTACTAAAAATAAAAAAAATTACCTGGCGGGTGGCAGGTGCCTGTAATACCAGCTATCAGGAGGCTGAGGCAGGAGAATCACCTGAACCCAGGAGGGAGAGTTTGCCTAGCCGAAATCACGCCACTGCAGTCTGGCCTAAGCAACAGAGTGGACTCCATCCCATAAGTAAAAATAAAATATTAATAACAATAAAGTTAACAATAATTACTCACACAAAGTTAATATATCTTATGTCACATGATAAAGTGGAAAGAAAACAAAGATATTTGTTTAATACATGTATATAAACACAACACATTCTTAGCAAAATGGGGAAGAGATACTCACAACAATTGTTGGTTTCAGTTCCATAACTAGTCACGTCATTATAACTGGTATTGATAGCTACCCTATTCCACTACCCATTCTATATTCCCTTTCCCTTTAGGAAGCACCTCAGCTGGTGATGGTTATTTATCTGGCAGGGTGATCCAAATCTTCATTTCAGAAAGATCTAGGCCATTCTCAGTTGTTCCTGGATTGTGTTGTTGTAGTTATCCACTGACCTTAATCACAGTGCATGGTAATCCTAAGAGATGTCCTAAGGAATCTCCTATATTCAAGACATATTCTTTCTTACCTCTGTTGTGGAATGATAGTCCAATTTCCTTTTGGTGGTCCAGATCAATCACCCCAGCCAACACTGTACCTGCCTTCTTAGCCTGTTGACTCAGACGCATGAATTGCCCAAAGTGGTTGCTTGGCAGTCTTAATTTCAGGTTCACTGGAATCATTGCTGTGTGCCCTGGTGAAAACAGTCATGCCTTTTGAATTAAACCCTTTAGGCCTATATGGAAAGAAAAAGTGTTGCTAGTGGGTCACTAGGAGTAATGGTGAGTCTCGTCATTCCCATTTCCACCTCTTGATTCCTAGACTGGTGAGTCATAGATATGGGACAAACAGTACTACCATATATTGGATGCTGATTCAGAGCATACACAGCCTTCTGGAGAACCTTGCTTCAGCACTGCAAGGTAGTCTCACCTAGCTAGTGCTGCAACTGCGTCTTCAAAAGCCATTCATTTCACTGTTCTATCAAGCCAGCTGCTTCAGGATGATGGGGAATGTGGTAGGACCGGTAAAATCCATGAGCATGGGCTGACTGCCACACTTCTTTGACTGAGAAGTGAGTTCCTTGGTCAGAAGCAATGCTTTGTGGAATATCATGATGATGGAATCAGATCACTGGCTGATAGCCCTGGGGAATGGTGAGAGATAGGGGCTCAGTGTTGGTCTCAGATTGGGCACTCACAGTTGGCCACAGCCAGGTCAGCCTTTGTGAGAAGTCCCTGTTGCTGAGCCCTGCACCTTCGTTCATGCCACCATGGCCACTTTGCTCATGAGCCCTCTGGAGCAATGACAAGGGTGGCTGGGGCAAGAGGCTCACTAGTATCACAGAACAAGTAAGACAATCCACTTTATTATCAAAGGCCTTCTCTGCTGAAGTCACTCTTTGGTGAGCATTCACATGGGACACATATATCTTCATATTCTTTGTCCATTCAGAGAGGTCTATCCACATACCTGTTCCCCAAATCTCTTTGTCATCAGTTTTGTAATTATGTTCCTTCTAAGTCCCTGACCATCCAGCCCATGAAACAGTATACAGTTGCACATCTGATGATTACCCTTCCAAACAAAGTGTGCAACCAGGTGCACTAAGAAGTGCTGCAAATTAGGGAGACTTCCCTTCCTTCAGGGATGTCCTAGAAAGAGGTTGTAATGCTGCGTCTATCCACTTTTTGGTGGTGCCTGCATATCATGCAGAATCACCTTTAAATTAGGTCCTAGTCTTCTCTTCCTGTGGCATTTCATTATAGGGTACTTCCTCTGAGGCCGAGAGAGAGAAACAAGAAGGAAAAATGGGCACTGGGCCACTTCTTCAGGTAACTCATTTGGCCTTCAGGACCTACTTGGGCCTGGTCATGTATACACTACTTCCATTTGAAGATGGAGTCCTGCTGTGTACACTCAACTTTGTGGCTTGCTGGGTTAGATAACACCCAATTCATGATGAATAGCTCATGTCCCATGGTAACTATGTGGTCCATGGCTAAGTGTTCAGTTTCTTTTATGACCCAGAGGCAGGCCAAGAACTGACTTTCAAAAGGACAGTAGTTATCTGCAGATGGTGGAAGGGCCTTGCTCCAAAATCTTAAAGGCCTACCCTGTGATTCATCCATAGGGGCCTACCAAAGGCCCCAAAGAGTATCCCTGTCTGCCATTGGCACCTCAAGCACCATTGGATCTGCTGAGTCTAATGACCCAAGTGTAAGAGCAGCTTGTACAGCAGCCTGTGCCTTTTGCAGAGCCTTCTCCTGATCTGGGCCCCACTCGAAAGTAGCAGATGTTTGGGTCACTTGGCAAATGGATCAGAGTAACATGTCCAAATTAGGAATGTGTTGCCTCCAAAACCTGAGTAGGCCCACCGGGCACTGTGCCTCTTTCTGGGTTGTAGGAGGGACCAAATGCAACAGCTTATCCTTTATCTTAGAAGGGGTATCTTGACATGCCCACACAATGAGACCCCTAGGAATTTCACTAAGGTAGAAGGCCCCCGAATTTTAGTTGGATTTATTTCCTACCCTCTGATATGCAAATATCTTACCAATAAGTCTAGAGTAGCTGCTACTTCTCCTTCACTAGGACCTATCGGCATAATGTTATCAGTGTAACCGACCAGTGTGATAGGACGTGGAAAAAAAGGCAATCAAGATCCCTGCAAGCTAGATTATGACATAGAGTTGGAGAATGAGTATACCACTGAAGTGGGATGGTGAAGGTATATTGCTAGCTGAAGGCACATTGCTTCTGGTGGGCCCTGTGGACAAGGATGGAATAAGGCATTTGTTAGAGCAACAGCGCATACCAGGTACCAGGAGATGTGCTAATTTGCTCAAGTGATGAAATCATATCTGGTACAGCCATTGAAATTGGAGTAACCATTTGATTGGGCTTACAGTGATCTACTGTCATTTCTCAAGATACCATCTGTCCTCTACACAGGCCAAACAGGAGAGCTGAACAGGGATGTGGTGGAATTACCTGCTCTCACATCTTCCAAGTCCTTGATAATAGCACAGATCTCTGCAATTGCGTCGGGGACATGATATTTTTGATTTACAATTTTCCTAGGTAGAGGCAGTCCTAATGTCTTCTATTTGGCCTTTCCCACTACATACTCCTCATGTCACAAGTTGGGGAAGCAATGTGCGAATTCTGCCAGCTGTGACATATGTCTATTCCAATCATGCATTCTGGAACTGGGGAAATAACCACAGGATGGGTTCGGGGACCCACTGGATCCACTGTGAGTCAGACCTGAGCTAAAACTCCACTGATCATCTGACCTCTATAAGTCTCTATTCTGTCCGGAAAGCTAAGGTCTCTCGGAATCAATATCAGTTCAGTCTAATAGTCCCCCAAAGCTTCCGTTTCTTTTTCTCCAGTGCACATTTGCCCTAGTTTCAAAATTAAAAACAACAACAACATCAACAACAACAAAACCATAGATCCCTTTAAAGAAGGCTTGGAGAATGATTCATAGTATAAATTTTTAGTAGTGTATGGGGTCTTTCCTGAAGGGGACCTGACCTCCCTTTCATCCAAGGAGTTCTGGTCTGGAAACCGTCCCATATGGGAATTGATTGAGGGGCCATGATTTGAGTCTCTGTTTTTATTATTTGAGTTAGACTTTTCTTCACTTGACCTGCAAGTTTTCTACTTACACAGATCAAGTAAAAATTTAGATAGGTTTCCTGACTGTTTCACTTCTAGGAACACCATGATTAATTTGCAAATGCCGTAGATATACACAAATCAGACTATTCTGATTTTTGCTTTGTCTCTGCTGTTTACTATGATAACTATGCCCACCTTGCGTTTGGCAGGATTCTGAGATGGCAGCTGCCTCTTGGCTCCTGCCATCCCAGAATCCTATTATACTCACTGGATTTAAGTTTTCCAGTTGAGTAACTGTGGCTCCCACTAGAAGATCTAACCTACCAAGAATAATCACGGAGCTCTTCAGGGATGCTGGGACTCCTCTCAAAAATCACTCTCTCAAAATGTTGGTGAAAGGTTATTTTCTCAACTTTCCCAGCATGGGTCAACAGGTTTTAAGTGACAGGTCCACTCTAGCATTCAAACCCCCCTAAACCTTTGAATCCCATCCTCTATGTTAACCCAAAGGCAATCAGGCATCACCAACTTGCTCACAGTGGGCCATTTTTTGATCCATATTTTAGCCAACCAAGCAACCAAACAATTAGAACCTTTTTTAACTCCATGAGCTGCAACATTAAATGCAGAATCTCTGCTTAGTGGGCCCAAGTCATTAAAGTCAATCTGATCCCATTTTTATTCCTTCCACCATTACCCCTCACCCTTAACATCCATTCCCATGCATGTGCCCTGGATTTCTGCTGGTATAAGTTGGAAAACACAAGTAGTTCTTTGGAGGGTAGTGCACCTCCTGGGTCACACTTCGTACTTTGCCTTTATGGGCCTGCTGGGACTTGAGTCTAGTTACAGGTCTAGAAGCAAAGAGGGGTGGTGGGGCTGGGTCATTAGGTGGATCAGCAGTGTCACGCGTGACCACTGCCTCAGAGGTGGTCATTACCATTTCCTCAGGTAATGCAGGGTTAATCCTCTCAGACAGAGGTGGAAAGGCACATACCATTTAGGGGTGGAAAAGCCATGGAAGAAATGCTTAAAATGATTAGAAATCATTGAAACATAACTTAAGTCCATACATATAAGACTGCATAAAATAAAAAAGCTATATAATGCTAAGCTCTGGTAAAAGATTGTGGAGATAGAGAATTTTCATGAATTGCGGATAGGAGCATAGACTGGTGTAGCCACTTCAGAGACCAATCTGGTTGTACTTAGTCAAATTAAGAACACAAATACTCCAATATATTATAATTCAGCAGTTTCACTTGTGGGCTTATATGCCCAAATTATTTTTACACAGAATCACAAGAAGACATGAGCAAAGATTCTTCTGCAGTTTTACTTACAAAACATTGAGGAGCTAGATGCAACCTGGCTGTTTACTCTGGGAGACAAGGCAGGTAAAATAATGCAAAAGTACATTTGTGGAGTGTAATGGAGCAGCTGGAAGAAACATGTAAATTTCTGGAAAACATAATGGTTGGTTAAAAAAGTAAGAATTGAAAATTTAGAATAGGTACAATTTACATACATTTCAAAATACATTCATACAAGTGACATCATACAAAATGGTGGCGTAATAAGGTATAAAAGTTGCTCCCTTCAACAAAGCAACAAAGGAAATGGAAAAAGCACTTTTGAATCAGCTATGTCAGAACTCCAGAACCTGATTGGACACTCATAACGACCAGAGGAATGCTGGATAAAGTCAGAAACTGCCATCCTAAGGTAAGAGAGTAGAATGCATGAACCAGCCATGATCCCCATTACTCAGACCCACCATGGCTGTGAGGATAGCTGCCCCTGTTTCTGGAGCAGCTGGCAGGTGTCAGCATGGGCAGTGGGGACCTTCTCCTTTAAAAACTTGGGGTTGTGTGCATTGATGGGTCTGGGTGCCCTCAGAAGCTGGCAGAGACGACTGCCTTGGTTTTAGCCTTCTCCGCAGCAGCAGATCTCCCCAGTGACATCTATCAGAAAATTTAAAGGGCCAGTGCCCTTTTTCTCTTTTTTGTTTTTGGAGCCAGACATTTAAGAAAATCATTGTCAGGTCACTAGCTGATAGCAAAAATAATGGAACATAAATTTCAGTTACCATATACAACAAGGAATACACTTTGCAAAATGGTTTAGAAAAGTCTCAAACAGACTGCCTCATCCTTCAACAAGCAGAAATCAATAATCCTTAAGGTGTCAGATAATCAAATTTACTGCATTATGATACTCAAAATGTGCAGTTTTCAACCAAGAGTTATAAGCAATACAAAGAAACAGAAAAGTATAACTCATTCATTGGGGAAAAAAAAAAAGAATTTGACAGACGTCATTCCTAGGAAAGCCCAGATACTGAAATTGCTAACCAAAGATGATTAACCGATAGTCTGAAATAAGCTCAGTGAACAACAACAACAACAAAAAAATCATGAATGAAGAACTAAAGGAAATTTGAAAAATAATGTATGAACAGAATATCAATGAAGAAATAGAAATTATGAAAAAGGAATGAAACAGAAATTCTGGAGCTGAAATAACAATATCTGAAAGGAAAAATTCACAAGAGAGCTACAACAGCAGATTTGAATACATGAAAAGCTCATGAAGATGTGGCAATTAAAATGATCAGGAATAAAAAACAGCATTTTAAAAAAGATTTAAAAATAAATAGAGCCTGAGAAACCTGTTGCATCCCATCAAGTACACCAACATCTGCACATAGTATGTATTAGTCCATTTTCATGCTGCTGATAAAGACATTCTCAAAATTGGGCAATTTACACAAGAAAGAGGTTTATTGGACTTAAACATGACTGGGGAGACCTCAGAATCATGGTGGAAGTCAAGGAGGAGCAAGTCACCTCTTACATAGATGGCAGCAGGCAAAGAGAGAGAGCTTGTGTAGGGAAACTCTCATTTTTAAAACCATTAGATCTCATAGGACTCATCCTCTATCACAAGAACAGCAAAGAAAAGACCAGCCCCCATAATACAATCACCTTCCATTGGGTTTCTCCATGACACACAGGAATTGTAGGAGTTACAATTCAAGATGAAATTTGGGTGGGGACATAGCCAAACCATATCATAGTAGTATGAGAAGGTGAACAGAGAGAGAAAGAAGCAGGAAAAACTATCTGAAGAAATAATGGGTGAAAACTTCCCAAATCTAATATATATCAAAGAAGCCCAATAAACTTCAAACAGGAAACCCAAAAAAATCTATACTGTGACACATTATAGTCAAATTGTTGTAAGTAAAAGACAAAGAGAAAATTTCCAAAGCAGCAAGAGAGGTGACTTGTCATGTACAGTGAGTCCTCAACAAGACTGACAATGTATTTTTCATCAGAAACTTTGCAGACAAGAAGGCAGTGGGATGACAAAGTCTTGTAAGAATAAAATTGTGAATGAAGAGTTTGCTATCTGGTAAGATGATCCTTTAAGAGTGAAGGAGAAATTAAAACATTTTCAGAAAAGCAAAAGCTGAGAGTAACTTTCCCTATAAGGAATGCTAAAGGAAATTTTTCAAGCTGGTATGGAAAGGCTCTGGAGAGTAACTTGAAGTTATAGAATAAAGTAAAAAGAGACTATATAGGTAAATATAGTGGCCAGCATTATTATACTTTGGGTTAGTAACTTCTTTTTTTTTTTTCTACATGATTTAAACGTCAAATGCATAAAATTAGAAGTCTATCTTAAAGGGCAAACACTGTGTAAAGATATATCTGCAACAATAATAACATAAAGGAGGAAGAAAAGAGATGTACAGGAGCAGAGTATTTGTATACTATTGAAACTCATTTGATATTACTCAAACTAGGTTGTTATCAGTTTAAGATGTTGATATTAATCCCCCAAGGTAACCACTAAGAAAATAACTTTAAAAATGTAGAGAATAGTAAAGAAGGAGGGAATCAAAATGACACACTACCAAAAAATCAACTAACTACACAAAAAGGCAGTAGTGTAGTAGTATAGGAAATGAGAAATAAATAAAATAAACATGTAAGACATACAGAACAAATAGCTAATGGTAGAAAAAAATCCTTTCTTGTCAGTAATTACTTTAAATTCAAATTGATGAAAATATCCTTTTAAAAGACAAAAATGAGAAGATTAGATAAATTTTTAAAAAACATGTTCTATGTACTGTACATCAGAGACTCACTTTAGACACAGAGACACAAATAAGTTGAAAATGAGATAAGATATTTCATGCAGGTAGTAACCAAAGAGAGCTGAGGTGGCTATAGTATTGTCAGACAAACTAAACTTCACTACTAGCAGCAATGGAGGACATTATATATTGATGAAATATGCAAACCACCATGAAGATATAGTATTTATAAACATATATGCATCTAACAACATAACCCTAAAATATATGAAGCAGAAATGGACAGAATTGAAGGGAGAGACAGGCAGTGCTACAATAATAGTTGGAAACTTTAATACTCCACTTCAATGGTGACCAGAATAACCATACAGCCATATAGCAATATTACTAGAGCAATTAAACAAGAAAAAGAAATAAAAGGCAACCAAGCTGGTAGGAAGAAACAAAATTATCTCTGTTCACAGATAATATAATCTTATATGTAGGAAGCTCTAAAGGAAACACATACACACACACACACACACACACACACACACACACACACACACACCCCAGAAAAGGAAAAAAAGGTCAAAGCTAATAAATTCATCAAATTTGCAGGATACAACATGAACACACAATAATCAGTACATTTCTATACAATAGCAAGGAATACTCTTTAAAAGAAATTAAGGGAAAAAGTTTCATTGATGATAACATCAATTTAGGAATAAATTTAACCAAGGAAATAAAAGACTTGTACACTAAAAACAATGAAACACTGCTGAAAAAAGTTAAAGACAACATAAACAGAAAGACATAAACTGGGATATTAAACATTTTTTTAAATGACAAAACTAATTAAAGCTACCTAAAGATGTAATCCAATCCTTTCAAAATCCCAATGATGTCTTCTGCATAAACAGAATAACCTATTCTAAAATTTATAAGGAACTTCAAAGGACCCCAAATAGATCTTGAAAATGAAGAATAAAATTGGAGGACTCATCTATGTATAAAATGACATATACATACAATGGATTAATATTTACCCAGAGGGGAGGATCCAAGATGGCCGAATAGGAACAGCTCTGGAGTGCAATTCTCAGCAAGAGCAACTCAGAGGGTGAGTGAACACCGCATTTCCAAACTAGGTATTACTGCCCACAGATCAAGAGATTCTAAGGCTGAAAAGTGCCACAAGTTTCCAGCATGGGTGTTTCAGCCGGCACAGTGGGTCTCTGCACAAAAACTCAAACAACTTTGGGCAGCTATTTCAACTGGCACCTGGAATGCCTGGGAGACAGAGGCACCCATTCAACTGAAAAAAAAGAGGGCTGAAACAGGGAGCCAGGTGTTCTGGCTCAGCAGGTCCACCCCCACAAAGACCAGCAATCTGAAATGCTCTGGATTGAGAGTTTCTCAGCAAGGGAAGCTGGACCCAGCATGATTCAGCTCTGTTTGGGGAAGGGCATCCACCATTACCAAGGCAGTCTGCCATTACAGAGGCAGTCTGCCATTACCAAGGCAGTTCTAATTATACCTCTATAAATAAAACTGCAAGGAAGTTCACACAGCAGCTGAACAGAGCCCACAGCAGCTCAGCAACACTTCTGCTGGCAGACTGTGACTAGGCTACCTCCTTGCTGGGCAGAGCAGCTCTGAAAAAAGGCAGCAGCACATCAGGAACTTATAAACAGAGCCCCAACTTCCCAGGACAGAGCACCTGGGAAAAAGGGCAGTTCTGAGTTCTGCTGCAACAGACTTAAATGTACCTGCCCAGCAGCTCTGAACAGAACAACAGAGCTCACAGCTCAGCACTTGAGCTCCTATAAGGGTCAGACTGTCTCCTCGAGCAGCTCCCTGACCCCCATATATCCAAAGAGTCACCTCATAAAGGAGAGCTGAGGTTGACATCTGATGGATATCCTTCCAGGATGAAGACAACATAAGAAAAAACTGGGAGCAACCCTTACTGTTCTGCAGCCACCACAGTTGATCCCCAGGCAAGCAGGGTCTGGAGTGGACTTCCATCAGTCCTACAGCAGAGGGACCTGACTGTTAGAAGGAAAACCAAACACAGAAAGAAATAACTTAAACATCAACAAAAAAGGATGTCTACTCAGAGACCCTATCCGAAAGTCACCAGCTACAAAAACCACAGGTAAATATATCCACAAAGACGGGAAGAAACCAGTACAAAAGTATGAAAACACCCAAAACCAGGATGCCTGTCCTCTACCAAGAAATCACAACTCCTCACCAGCAAAAAAACAAAGCTGAATGGAGAATGAGTCTGATGAATTGACAGAAACAGGCTTCAGAAGGTGACTAATAACAAACTTCTCTGAGCTAAAAGAACATGTTCTAACCCAATGCAAAGAAACTAAGAACCTTGAAAAAAGGTTTGACAAAATGCTAACAAGAATAAACAGCTTAGAGAAGAACATAAATGACTTAATGGAGCTGTTGTTTTTGACTTTTTAATAATAGCTATTCTGACTGGTGTAACATGGTATTTCATCGTGGTTTTAATTTGCATTTCTCTGATGATTAGTGATGTTGAGCATTTTTTCTTGTTTTTGTTGACCACTTTTCATGTGTATGTCTTTAGAGAAATCTCTGTTCAGGTCCTTTACCCAGTTTTTAATGGGATTGTTTTTTAAATTACATTTCCTTCTACTGTCTTTACAGATTCAAATTTTATATTTAAACATGTTTTAAACACTCTTTAAATTATAGACAGTAGAATGTACAAATATGAAGTATACAGTTTAAATAGTTTTAGCAAATGCATGCATTTGTGCAACTCATAGAACTATCAGAGTTGAGGAAATTTTCATTTACCCTAGGAAGTTTTCTCATGCCCCCTCTTAGTTCCCTTCAAACCTTGTATTTCAAGCAACAATGTTCAGGTATCTTTCATCTAAGATTATTTTTGCCTGTTCCTAAATGTCTTACAAAGGGGATTGTGCAAAATATACTCTTTTGTTTTTAGCCATGAATGCTCAACATATTTTTTGGTTCATGAATGTTATTATGTGTATTAGTCATTCACTTCCCTTTTGCTTATTGAAGCAGTGTCATTGTCTGTGGTAAATACCCAAGGTTCATCATCTCACACCAAGGAAATCAAGGACATGGACACACAAAAAGTGAGTTTAAAAGTGGAGACTTAATAGGTAAGAGAAAAGAGAAAAGCTCTCCCTTATGCAGAGACAGAGGGGCTCCTGAGTAGGTCTTCCAATTTTATGGTGAAATGCATGAGATTTTATAGACAAGCTTGAGGAAGTGATGTCTGATTTACCTAGGGCACAAGAGATTGGTCAGACCAGGTGTACCGTTTGCATATGGCGTCAATAAGCTGGCCACCCCACCCTAATCTTCTATTATGTAGATAGTTTCTTTCCCTGGCAGGGACCATGTTGCCTGTTCCTTTAATGTACATGTAGTTGACAAAGAAAAAGGAAGATGAAGCCTCATGTTGCACATGCCTGGCCCCCAGGTAGCCTTTTCCTATTGACACAACTGCTGGTATTCACCCGTGCAAGTGTCCAGCTTGCCTTTCTTTGTCTACAGCTTGATTTTTTTGGGCCGCTCTTTATTAGAAAATAAATGATTTGGGTACTGCTTTTTGTTAAAAGGGAAGCTTTACTGAGGACTCTCTTGCTCTCACTAACTGGCTAAATAATTTCTTTTTAGCTCTTGTATTACTATAAGTAGTATTCCATGGTATACCACAATTTGCTTATCTGTCTCTTAATAGTAAACATTTCCATTTTTCCATGTTCTGGTTAATATATAAAGCTGTGTGAACATTCTTCCACAAACTTTTTGTAGACATGTTTATATTTCTCTTAGCTAAATACCTGGAAGTGTAATCCATGAGTGACATAACAGATTTTCAATTTTTAAAAAACTTTGTAAGAAACTTCCAAAGTATTTTCCAATGTGGTTGTGTAAGTTTACACTCCACTATCATTGTGTGAGAATTCCAATTGGCCCACATCCTCATGAACAATTGGTGTTCTCAGTCTTATTAATGTTAGTCATTCTGAATGGTGAATTCATTGTCACACACATTGTCATTTTAATTGCATTTCTGATAATAACAATGTGAGACTTTTTTAATGTGCTTACTAATCATTGATATATCTCTTAATAAGCATCTGTTCAGGACTTCGCTCATTTTTATTGGATTGCTTGCCAGCTATTATATTGTGAATATTTTCTCCTAATCTGTGGGTTTACATTTTTTAAATCAGTGTCAAAAACCTTCTGAAGAACAGATATTTTTTAATTTGATGAGTTCAGCTTATCAATAATTTCTACTACATGTGCATGTGTGCATTCACACACACAAACACAGTTACACTTCTACAAAAAACTACCCTGCAGATCTCAAACTTTCTGTTTGCACTAAAACCATAGTTACAGCTGTTACAGCTGACAGGTTGTCATTAATCAAATGATTAATTTCATTCACATTAAAAATGAATACACACAAATATTTGTTGTAATGAAACAGCTTATTTTAGAATGCATAGCTTTTCCCATTTTGAGCTCCCACTAACTTACAGATATTTTCAAATTTAAGATTATAGATACATTCATCTCCAAAAGGAGAGCTTTTTCTTAAATTCTTCATTAAAAGTTATTAACTCCTTGCCAGAGAGGCTGAGGACAAAGACACTTGAATTAATATGTCAGTACCATTGCCAGCAAAGATCAATGAGGGAGGAGAAAAACAAATCTCAAAAATATTATGACAGTGAAACTACTAGCTTAAATTTGCCTAATATATATCCAACTATCCAAGAACATACTTTTACGGAAAGGAGATACTCTCCTTCATTTCCATAGCTCTCATTTTTGGGGCTGGAAAAAGGGGTTATTATACAGCCAAATGGCTTATTCAGGTCACACAGCATTGAAACAAGGAAACGAGCCAGCATTCACCAGTGAGCACCCCACGGCATTGAGTCTGGCCATGGCAGCCATCTATCTTCACAGCCACTGGATCTCTTGAGCTCCTGCATTTCCCCTACCCTCCCTTGGAGAACTCTACCTCCTGGAGCATGCTTCAGAAATACAATCTCAGTGCTTTCCTCTGCTAGATGACTTGGCCTATCTCAGGCATACTGATTGGAACTCAGTGGAAACTTTTGAGTCAATTTTTTTAAAAGAAAGAAAACCACCCAGGCACAACTGAAAAAAAAAAACCCACAAAACCTTAAATTCTATTCAATGATCTGGGTTTGTGCCAGATTAGAGGGAACAACTTGCAAATTCTTCTTTAGAAGCTGTCAGAATACTTGCCTTAAGTTTGCCCTGACTCAGCTCTCTGCAGGAAAGACATGTTGCTACAGCTGATTCATCAATAACTGTTTCTTGTCCAAGACAAGTCACTGAGTAACCTTTGATTCCACTTGACTCTGTTCGGTTCAAGAAAGGGTGCCTGCAGTTAGAGTGGACCACACAACTTCCGCAACTCAGTATGTCTTGAACTGCTCACAGAATGGTGGTTGAGCTTGTCTTCTTCACTCCTTGATGTGTATTAATTCCAAAGGCTTTGAACAAAAACAGATGTTTAAGAGAAAAGAAATGATTCCGAAAATATCAAATTGCCAGGTGCTTCTTTTTCATGATGAATGAACATTAATTTTTTTTTTAAAGATGGTGTCAATAGCAATTCAAAACACAAACTATAGAAAATGAAAATGTAAGGGCATTCTCAAATTCTTTAAAGACCTGTTTTTCTATAAATAGTTCTTCTGCATCCTGTAGCACTATCTTAAGTTTAAATAGCAATAGCCATCTTTTATTTCTATTGCTGAAAGACTAAGTAGTAACTTATGTGAGGCTAAATATGTCTCTATCAATATACCTAACTGTATTTATCACATACATTCAATAGAAAGGTCAATAGAAAGCTAATATCTGTCAAAACAAAAATCAGGCTTCCTATTGCATTTGAATCTGAATCTAATAGTTGACATTTCTTTTATGCAATAAGTGAAAAGAAAGGTTGATTCCAGGGTCTGTGGCTTTCCTGATTATCAGAAGATTATGTACCAGAAAAATTAAGCAACAATTTTGTATTTAATATTGGGCAAACAAATAGGAAGAATTTTCTGGTCTTATTGAAGAGCTGGGGTAATTTCAGGACTGCCATAAATATATCTAAGTATTTTTTCCTTTTTATATATTTTCTCAAGAATCTTCCTTGTTCTCTGAGCTCTTATCTGGACTCTAAATTGTGAATACTCTTTTTATAAGAAGAGTGAAATTAAAATTGAAAATACTTGATGGTGAACTCTGATTCTTTCTTAAGGTTTATTATATAACACTGTGACTTATAATCTATTTTAATTTTATCTAAGGCTGAATCAATTTGTTTGTTTAGGTTTGTAATTTCTATTTCTAATCACTGAAGAGGAGTCAATTTTTATAATCAGTGAGAATCTTGTGGGGGGAAGGAATTCTGAAATGGCAGAGAAGAACTGAAATAAATTTGCTCTTTTATACAAGCAAAAAAAAAATGACAAAAGCCATCAAAATCAATTTGTTCAGAGCTCTGAAAGTTAATAAAAGGCAGACAATTATTTAAGAAGCATTTATTTAAGAAAAACTGATGAACCTACATGAGAACAGGACCTTTGTGATCTTTTAACTTGTTCATAGGAGCCTTGAATACTAATCATCTTGCAGCCGCAGTTGCTATAAAAATCAGCAGCCTTGCAGCCACTATATGGGACAGACTTAATCTGAAACTTCTCAAACGTTTCCATCTTCAGATCAGTGTCACTATTTGACTTGACATAGAGCTCACTCTGCCAGAAAAGCTGTATTTGCAGTCACTATCTGACCTGACTTGGAGCTCACTCTGCTAGAAAAGCTCTACACCAGAGAATTGGTTGGAAACAAAGCTTTGAAAATTGTTCAACATCACAGTTGCCCGAGGCCGTGATACCAATAAGACTAAACAAGAGGTTGACCAAAAACTTAAAAGGAAGATCTGGGAAATGGGTTATCCATACAGGTTCCAAAAAAACTCTGACATATTTCTGAGGCTGTAGAAGGAAGGCCACACATATGTGCAGAGTTTGTGCATTCCCTAGAAACATCTGAGTACCCAATATTCCATCACTGGCTGACTTTTGGGCCCTGTGCAAGCAGGAAGTGAAGGCTAAGGCAGAGCTGTAAACTACCTGAGCATTGACGACACACCCCAACACACACACAGAGTATCTCAGCAAATGGCAGAAGTTTTATAGGCACAAGGCATGTTAGAAAATCTCTGACCATTTGTTGTTTGACCACTAAGCTAACTAAACAAAGGCTCAGTGACTTCACACTACAGGGAATAAATACTTTACGAAATTAGTTAACAAATATCAAAAATACTCAATTTGAAATAAAATATTAGAAGATATGAAGATAAATAGAAAAGCAAGTTTCATATCAAGGAAAAGAGCAGTCAATAGAAAAAGTTCCCAAGGGGACCAAATGAACAAGTATTTTATATCAGTTATTTTATATATATATATATATGAATATATATATAAATACACAAACATATATGCCCTAAGAATAAAAAAAAATGTATAAAAAACTGAAGTTGATTTAACAACTGAAAAAAAGAACAAAAACCACATGATCATCTCAAAAGATGTAGAAAAGGTCTCTGACAAAATCCAGCATTCCTTCATCATAAAAACACTCAACAAACTTGGAATAAAAGGAAGCTTCCTTATCCTGATAAAGGGCATCTGTGAAATATCCATAACTAATACCATATTTGGTGAAAGACAGAATGTGTTTCCCCTACAATCAGAAACAACATTGTCCACTCCTGTCACACTTATTCACTATTGCACTGGGGGTTCTAACCAGAGTAATTAAGCAAGAAAAATAAATAAAAGCCACTCCCATTAGAAAAGAAGAAGTAAAATAATCTCTACTTGCATATGGCATAATACTACATATAGAAAATCCAAGGAATCCACTAGAAAATTATTATAACTCATTAATGAGTTCAAAAAAGTTTCAGGATACAAGAAAAATATTTTAAAAGTGAGTTGTATCTCTATGCATTTCCAAGGAACAATTCAAAAATAAAGTTAAGAAAATAATTTTATTTATAATAGCATCAAAATAAAATGCTTGGGAAAAAAATATAACAAATGCACACAGTGTACAGTATGAGACTTGTACACTGAAAATACAAAACATTGCTGGATGAGATTAAGGAAGATCTAAATGAATGAAAAGATATCCCAGGCTTTTGGATTAAAGGATTTATTATGATTAAAATGTTAATATTTCCTAAATTAATCTATAGGTTCATCACAATCTTTATCAAAATCCCAGCTGTTTTTCTGGCAGAAATTGGCAACCTGATCATAAAATGTATGAAAGTACAAGGACCCTGTAATAACTAAAACAATTTTAGAAAAAAAAATTTAGAAGACCCACACTTGCAACTTCAAAGCTTACTGCAGTGTTACAATAATCAAGATAGAATGCAACTAACATAGGGATACACATGGAAATGAATGGAACTGAGATGCGAGTAAAAGCAAACCTTTGCCTTTATATTTAATTGATTTTTGACAAGTGATCTAAGATCCTGTAATGGGGAAAATACAGTCATTTTAACAAAGAGAGCTGGGACAACTAGATATCCACATGCCCAAGAATGACATAGTTGTACCCCTTTGTTATATCACAAATGAATCCCCAAAATAAATAATAGTTCTAAACGTAAGAGCTAAAACTATAAAACTCTTAGAATAAAACACGGGAGTAATCTTTGTAACATAAAATTTGGCAATGTTTTCTTAGCTATGATACCCAAAAGCAAAATCAACAAAATAAAAATTAAATAAATTGGACCTTGTGATGGTGCATTTTGGGTGTCAACTTGACTAGATGAAGGGATACCTATATGACTGGAGAAGTATTGTTTCTGGGTCAGTCTGTGAGGCTGTTTTTGGAGGATATCACATGTGAGTTGATGGACTGAGTGGGGATGGTTTGCCTCAATATGGGCAAGAACCATCTAATCAGCTGGGAGCCTGGATGGCACAAAAATGGGAAAGAAGGATAAATTTCCTTCTCTCTCTCTCTCTCTCTCTCTCTCTCTCATATTCCCCATTCCCCCTTCCCAGAGCTGAAACATTATTTTACTCCTGCCCTTGGACATTAGAACTTCAGGTTCTTTGACCTTTGGACTCTGGGTTGTACACCAGAGCCTTTGGCCTTAGACTGAGAGTTATACCATTGGCTTCCTTGGTTCTTAGGTCTTGCACTTGAACTGAAACATGCTACCAGCACCCCTGGATCTTTAGCTTGTAGACATACTAAGATGGGACTTCTGAGCCTTCATAATTGTGTGAGTCAATTCTCCTAATATATCCTCTTTCATATATCTATACCTACATCCATCTGTATCTATATCTACATTTATACATCCTGTTAGTTCTGTCTCTCTGAAGAATCTTGACTAATGAAGACCTCATCAAAATTAAAAACATTTTTTTGCAAGTGATACATCAAGAAAGTAAAAAGGCCACCCACACTATGAGAGAAAACATTTGCAAATTATATATCACACATCTGATAAGGAACTTTATCCAGAATATTAAAAAAAAAAGTCTAACAACTCAACAATAAAAAGATAAATTATCTAATTAAAAGTTGGCAAAAAAAACCTACCAACATAGCAACACTCTGTTTCTACAAAAATAAATTTAAAAATTAGCTGAGCATGGTGGTGTGTGCCTGTAGTCCTAGCTACTCAGGAGTCTGAGGCAAAAGGATTGCTTGAGCCCAGAAGCTGAAGGCTGCAGTAAGCTATGACTGTGCCACTGTGCTCCAGCCTGGAAACCAGAGCAAGACCCCATCTTTTAAAAAGAAAAGTGGGTAAAAGATTTGAATGAATATTTTTCCAAAAGAAAGTAAGAAAGGCTAATAAGCACATAAAAAGAGTCTCAATGTCTCAATATCACTACTCATTAAGGAAATGCACATTAAAAACACAGTTGTTACCTCCCAACCTCTAGGATGACTATAATTTTTCCAAAAGACAATAACAAGAGTAGGCAAGGATGTGGAGAAATTGAATGTGGAGAAATCATGTTTTTCTGGTAGAAAAGTAAACTGATGCAGCCACTTTCAGAAACAGTTTGATGATTCTCAAAATATTATACATGGAGTTGCCATATTCAGCTATTCCACTCCTAGATAGTATAGGAAACAAAATAATGCCCCTCAAAGATGCTCACCTCCTAAACCCTGAAACCTGTGACCATGTTGTCTTACAGAAAAAAGAAACTTTCCACCTGTGATTTGGTGTCTCGAGATGTGGAGATGAACCTGGATTATCGATCTGGGTTGAATGGTATAAAGGGAGGGTGGAGGGACCAGAGTCAGAGAAGGCCATGTGACAATGGAGGCAGACGGAGAGAGATGTTATAGCAGAGGCAGAGATCATTATCAACAGAGGCAGAGATCATTATCTTTTGATAATGGTCATGAAAACACAGGAGGGCAGATGCCGTCGTTGGCAGAGCCAAGGAGTTTGGGTGTCTCAAGAAGTTGGAAACGGTCCCCCTGGAGCTCCCAGAGAGATGACAGCACAGCCAGCACCTTCATTTTAGCCTGGTGAATCAGATTTTGGACTTCAGACCTCCAAAACCATAAGATAATAAATTTGAGTTGTTTTAAGCCACTAAGTTTATGGTGATTTGTTACAGCAGCAACAGGATACTCATCCAATAACAAAGAGAAATGAAAACATATGGTCACCCCAAAACCTGTACACAAATGTTCTTACAGCATTATTCACAATAGCAAAAAGTGAAAACAACCCATAAATTCATCAACGGATGAATAGACGTTTTTATGAATTCATCAACGGATGAATAGACAAATTTATGAATGAATGAATGATCTATCCAAACAATGGAATGCTATTTGTAAGAAAAAAAATGAATGACTGATACAAGCTACAACATGGGTAAACTTTGAAAACACTATGCTAAGTGAAAGAAATCAGTTATTTACATGAAATGTTCAGAAAGAACAATTCAATAGAAATACAAATAAATTAGTAGGGGCATGAAGAGTGACTACTAACAGGTGTGGGGCTTCATTTCAGGATGAGTTAATTATTCAAAATTAGATAGTGATGATAGTTGCATAACTGTGACTATACTAAAATCTAATATATTGTATACATTAAGTGGATGAGTTTGGTTATGAGAATTGTTTCTTAATGTTCATAACCTGTGACAAAATACAAATGCTCACCTCACTGTACTTGACAACAATGTAATTCAAACACATAGAAAAACAATAAATATTGATTTTTTAATGCATTTTAAAATTACTTTTTTTTCTTTTTTCTTTCTTTCTTTTTTTCTTTTTTTTTTTTTTTTCACTGTAAGTTCCAGGATACATGTGCAGAATGTGCAGGTTTGTTACATAGGTATATATGTGCAATGGTGGTCTGCTGCACCTATCAACCAGTCATCTAGGTTTTAAGTTCCACATGCATTAGGTATTTGTCCTAATGCTCTCCCTCCCTTTGCCCCTTACCCCTTGTCAGGTCCCAGTGTGTGCTGTTCTCCTCCCTGTATCCATGTGTTCTCATTGTTCAACTCCCACTTGTAAATGAGAACATGTGGTGTTTGGTTTTCTGCTCCTGTGTTAGTTTGCTGAGGATGATTGCTTCCCACTTCCATGTCCCTGTAAAGGACATGATCTCATTGTTTTTATGGCTGCATAGTATTCCATGTTGCATATGTACCACATTTTCTTTATCCATTCTATCATTGATGGGCATTTGGGTTGGTTCCACATCTTTGCTATTGTAAATAGTGCTGCAATAAACATATATGTGCATATGTCTTTATAGAAGAATGATTTCTACTCCTTTGAGTATGTACCCAGTAATGGGATTGCTGGGTCAAATGCTATTTCTGGTTCTAGATCCTTGAAGAATCACCACACTATCTTCCACAATTATGAAACTAATTTACATTCCCACAAACAGTGTAAAAGGATTCCTATTACTCCACAGCCTTGCTAGCATCTATTGCTTCCTGAGTTTTTAATAATCAACATTCTGACTGGTGTGAGATGGTGTCTCATTGTGGTTTTGATTAAAGAGCTTCTGGCTAGCAAATGAAACTAGTATCAGAGTGAACAGGCAGCCTACAGAATGGGAGAAAAATTTTGCAATCTACCCATCTGCCAAATGTCTAATATCCAGAATCTATAAGGAACTTAAACCAATTTACAAGAAAAAAACAAACAACCCCATCAAAAAGTGGGCAAAAGATATGAACAGACACTTCTCAAAAGAAGACATTTATGCAGCCAACAAACATGAAATGAAAATCATCAAAATATTGATTTTTACCTCTCTACTGGGTTTTTAGTTTTATACTAAGCATATTTAAATCAGTTGAATGAATGCCAAGTTAACTGATTTATTTTTTCATTCAACAAATGAGTGCCTACTTTGTGTCAATGCCTGGCTGGGCACTGGACCATGCATGTCAGTGAAAGCACTAGTGCCACTAGTACTAATGGGCTTACTGTATTTTTAATCTTGTTCATACAAGGACAGTGAGCCTACTATCTGGCTTCCAACCAATCACATATCTTAAATATGCCAAACTCCATTACTTCTGTCACTCCTTATATAATGAAGCTATATTATACCTTATAGATTTTCTCAAATGTACTAACTTTATAAGATTATTGGTCAGCTTTAATTTGTTTATATGGATTAGGTTTTACCTGTTTATATACCTGTCTCTCTACTATGCTGAAATATTTGAAATACAGTATGACATTATTAGCCAAATGCCTATGTGGACAAATATATAATTAATACTATGAGTGTGATACTCAAGGAATTCAGAGAGTAATTATTGCCTTGCCTTTTGGGTCAAAGGAGATTTTTCCAAGGAAGCAGACAGAAGAGCATTTCAGGAAGGTGGGAACATGGCCAACACTCAGAAATGCGTGGGTGTGTGTTCATTTCAGGGAGGCTGGTGTGGCTGGAGTTGATTAGCCTGGAAGGCAGATTAGCAGTGGCACCTCGACATCCACTTTCAAACTCTTCATTATGAATGCAACTTTTTACCTGGATAGTGTCCAAATGGATAAAGTTTTGTACAACTCAAGGTCAGCTGAATGGTCTCTCAAGGGAGAGAATGTTCTTGTCCAGTTACTTTCTCCTTCCAGTTAGCTGGAGGGTGGAGGCAGCGACTAGAGATCAGGCAGATATATTGACCAGGTTGAAAGTTGCTTGCTGCAAATACCAGAAAAAGAGAAGATAACCAGGTCTTGGAAACCATGTTGGATGAATCAGCCCTAATCTGCCTACCTCTTATGTCTTTTACATGAGAGAGAAGAAATTTCTATCCAGTGAATCCACAGTTACTTAGGTTTTCTTTTCTTCATAGTGAAATATAATTAATACACTTTCAAGGTTGTGTTAGTGTCTCCTATAAGTACCAGGGAAGATCATAAAGGTGAAGACAATTGCCTTAGGCTCTAAAAAATGTTTTTGGCTGTCATATGAAGAATTAATTGAAGTGAGAACTATTGGATATAGAGAGACCAAGTGGGAAACTACTACAGTAATTTAGGTTAAAGATGTTGGTGAATTTAGACTAAAACAGTGTCAGACAAAAAGAAAAGGAAAAATGAATTCAAGATATATTTAGGATACAGAATCAACGGGACTTGGTTACTGATCATTGTGGGGAGTGAAGAAAAGGGAGGTGTTAAGGATGAATCCAGTCATTCTAAGATGAGCAACTGGTGGGTTGAGGTGTTATTTCCTGAAATGGGAAATGCTGGAGGAAGAACAGTCTTAAGGGAAAGATCAAGAGTTTAATTTTAGACTGGGAGAGTTTGAAGGGCTGCAGCTATGGCAGATTTACAGTTGGATATGAAGATATGAAGATCAGAAGATAGTTTAGTGTGGGCATGGTGGCTCACACCTGTAGTCCCAGCGTTTGGGAGGCTGAGGCAGGAGGATCACTTGAGGCCAGGAGTGTGAGGCTGCAGTGAGCTATGATCTCGCCACTGCACTCCAGCCTGGTTGGCTCTGTCTCAAAAATAAAATAAAAGTAAAAAAGAAGATAGGCTTATGCTGTCCTCACAAATTAGTGTTATGAAATGCTCCAGATAAAAACAAATTTGGGGGGATTTTGCTGTTGCTTTTCTTCCTCTGCTTTAGTGGTATGCTTTGTGAACTGCAGATTATGATCCTTCAGTGGCTCAGGAAAACAATGTTTTTTACTTCATTAATGAGATAGAATTTTAAAATCATGATGTTCCACTAATAAGCATAACTTAAAAACTTCTGTTTCCATTTTTATGCAGACATATATAAACACATGTATACACACATATGTACATATATACATACGTGGTGATCATAGGTGACTAGATATGCACATAGGCTTGATAGGCAAATGTTTTTGCCTGTTTTGGTTATTGGTGTATATCCATTGCCTAAAATGCTGTAAGGTAGGCAGTCACTAAACATATTGAATGAATAAATATGTGAACATGTACGTATGTGTATATTCACTGGGTGGCAATATAAAAACTATTTTTTGCTATATTAACATTGACATAATTTCAGACTTAAAGAAACATTTCAAGAAAAGTCTAAGAATTCCCAGATACTCTTTTTTTTAATAAGATGGAGTCTTGCTCTGTTATCCAGGCTGGAGTGTAATGGTGCCATCTTGGCTCACTGCAGCCTCCACCTCCCAAGTTCCAGTGATTCTCCTGCCTCAGCCTCCCAGGTAGCTGAGATTACAGGCACACGCCACCATGTCCAGCTAATTTTTGTATGTTGAGTAGAGATGGGGTTTCACCATACTGGCCAGGCTGGTCTCAAACTTCTGACCTCAGGTGATCTGCCCACCTCAGCCTCCCAAAATGCTGGGATTACAAACATGAGCCTCTGATACTCTTTATACTTCACCCAGATTCCTTATGAGTTAATGTTTAACAGCATTCTCTTTGTATAAACACACACACACACACACACACACACACACACACACACACACACACACACTTTTCTGAATCATTCAAAAACAGCAGACATAATGCTCCTTTACCCCAAGTCTGTATTTAAGTCTTAAAAATGGAAATTATTTCATATAACCACAATGTAGTTATCAAAACTAGGAAATTAACATTGAAATACTGTTATTATCCAATCAGACAGTATTGGGATTTTTGGTTATTGTCCCATTAATGCCTTTTACAGCAAAAAAAAGATGCAAGATCCTATGTTGCATTCATCTGTTGGGTGTCTTCAGTCTCTTTTAATGTGGAGCAGTTCCTGAATCTTTATTTTTATAAAATATGTTGGATTTTTTTTTTTACTGTGGTCAGGGTAAAAATTTTCTGACAGTCACTGGACTAGTGAGCAGTTAGAGTCTAAAGTATCACCTTGGTCTATAGAAGAACATTCTCTCTCTTGAAATGGTTCAGGTGGCTTCTGGATCTGATCAGGACATGGTATTGGGGAAGGAAAGCTATAGAAATGTCTTTGTTGCTACATTTGGATTCTGGGAGGACATTAGAGACCATTGTGGGGGTAATTAGGTTAAGGACACATTTGTGTTGAAAGCCTGGAAGAAGGTACTGGCTGGCCTGAGCAGATGGAATTCAGGGAAGAAGGGAACAGCCATTCTGGGTCTTTGCAAGGTGAGTTGGAACACTGACTGATGTTGGAGCTTTGGGGAGCACCAGATCCTAAGACCTAAGGCAAACAAACAAGAGATGCCCCTAGCCACACCTGACCCTGTGGGAGGAAAGGCCCGCCTAGGAAATCTACTCAGGCTCTGGATTAACACTGACATCTGCCTGCCTGGGTTGGATGTGTTGTCAACAGCCACGTTGGTAGCAAGAGGCAAAAGCAGTAAGAAAGATGAAGGAATTGCAGGTTTTTCTAGTGAGAAACTGATTCACTCCACCCTAGCCCCATATTGGACTGCTGAAACAGTATTCCCAGGGCTTTCTGAGTTATCAGCAGAAGGATGGATCATCAAAGGGAAAATACTTAAATATTTGCTAACGTGGAAGGTAGGGCTCTCAAGTAGCCAGATCTTATTTTAGCTGCAAAATATGAACATGGGTTTATATTTGCACAGTGAGTTTTTGGAACAAGTCCTGCCAGTCACAGATTATTTTTAAAATATAGGAGATGAAGGAAATCTCCTAAGGAGACAGGAGAGAATATGTCATTATTTTAAAATCAGGCAGAGAAGTAGCTGTCAAAGGAGACAGAAAAGGCATTTCCACAGAGCAAGAAGGAAAAGCGAGAGAGTGCAGGTCACATAAACTGAAGGACTTAAGATGGCAGAAATGCTAACAGATGGTTGAACTCTACCTGGAGTGTTTGCACTCTATCAAGAAGAAATAACTATTGTACCCAGAATGTTCTGTGGCCAATGCTGTTGTAGAGATATGGATGTCTATGGCAAGGTCCGGCAGTTAAAGAGTCTAACAGGACTCGCGCCATCAGCCATGGAAACACACTTCTGCTATCCTTGGATAACCAGGAGAGAATAGGCTTGAAAATGTGCAGAAGTTGAGGGTGCTCTAGCGGGCTGGACAAGTCACCACAGCAAAGGCATTCTAGCAGGAACCCTGTTGCTGTCCCCTCACTGGATATGCCTCCAGCCAGCCTGTGTGCTCCCTCACTCACTGAAAGTCAATGTGCCCAGAGAGGCACCTGCCTGCCCAAGCTTGAATCTCATGCCTACTCTGGGGTGCACATAGGTGGGGAGACACAGAATCTGGAATTCTCAGTTGCAGAGAAACTTATATTAAACATTAAAACTTTAAACTATTAATGTAATTCCTGCATCCCTCAGTCCACACAAAGATGAGAGCAAGAGTGTCCTGGACCTACCTAGCTGTAACTATGGCTTTGTGTGAGTTCATGTGCCACACATGTGGTCAGGTGGTGGGCTCCAGCATACCACACAGTTGAGGGGAGCCCTCCTGAATACCGGGCTATGTGTTCTGACTAACCCAGAAACTGGTGGAACAAGCAGCTTTGCCTCCCTTATCCCCCCCCCTGCTGTCCTGCCTCCTCACTTTTTACTGCCCGCCCCCATCCCCTGACCATGACCACCATTCAGAGAGTTCTGGCAGCATTGCAATCCCTGTGCAATTTCTCTGTGAACACCTCTCAGATGGTAGGCACCGTGCCTCTTAGAAACTGGTAAATTTGCAAGGGAAGGGAAGTTCCTAACTTCACTTTGCCTGGAAATGCCATGCCATGCCATCTCTGCCTTGTTATGGTTTTTTCCTTGGGTTCTAGCCACTAGGGACAGAGCAGAAAGCTAGCTGGTAACACAGACAGCCTTGGAGGGAGAGGGAGAGGAAGCCTGAGTGCTCCCTTGGCTTTGGAAAGCCTGTCCCTCTCTCCCAATTAGGTGGTGACTGGAACAAATGAAACTCCCTCCCAAACACTGCACTTCCCCCAAAGGCGGTCCTCCCTTCTCCCAGTCCTCCTCTTCCATCAGCTTGGATCGGGTATAGGGAAGGAATGGCAGTGGTCAGGGAGTTCTCTGAACTGATGCCTCTCAGCAGGCTCTGAAACATGGAAGCTGAGCCTAACCCCTGGGGTTCCAGGCTGAGGCAGGGAAGCAGTTTGCTTTGGTGCCACCATTAGAATTGGTGGCAGTCACATGGGGATAATAAGGAGATGGGCTTTCAGTTGGTTTTGTTATTATTTTTATTATTTTGAGATGGAGTTTCCATCTTGTTGCCCAGGCTGGAGGGTAATGGCATGTTCTTGGCTCACTGCAACCTTCACCTCCCAGGTTCAGGTTCAAGCAAGTGTCCTGCCTCAGCCCCCACAAGTAGTTGGGATTACAGGCGCGGGCCCACAACCAGCTAATTTTGTGTTTTAGTAGAGACGGGGTTTCTCCATGTTCGTCAGCCTGGTCTCAAACTCCCGACCTCAGGCGATCCACCCACCTCGGCCTCCCGAAGTGCTGGGATTACAGACATGAGCCACCCCGCTCGGCCAGTTTTGTTATTATTTTTAAGTGTTCTTCTACAGACCTTGTGGCTCGTTGTTGCCTGCAGCCCAGAGTGGATTCTCCCACCTCCCCACCTTTTGGACAGCACAGATAACAACTGACATGCAGTTGTCTGATCTTAGGATGAGGACAATTAATGTGGTCATGAATAAATCTTCAGGATATCAAGAAAAACACCAACATTGGAATCCTACCTGATTTTCTTAATATCCTGGAAATGTATCCATGACCACAAAAATTGTTCTCATTCTAAGGTCAGACAACTATCTAATGATGTCCCAAAGGTGGGGAGTTGGGAGTAGGAAGTGGAGGAATTGGATGATGGACAATCAAGGGGGCAGGGAAAGGAACAAATTTTCGCTGCATTGAGTTTGTAAGTATGAGAGAGAAGCGGGTGTGCACACAAATGTTTTTTATGTACGCTTGCAATCTCCCACACATATACCCACTAGGAACCAAGGATACTTACACAGGCAGGGGAAGTAGACCAGCTCTTACTGGAGCAATGTGAAGGGCATCTCAGATACCTCCCTGCTGCCAGTTTTCCCAGGGTGTGGATATCTAACTTTAGGGATTTATTCCTTTGTGAACCTGACCTTCAGGACATTCTTTCCTCACATTTCCTCTTCAAAAAGCTCAGCTAAAATATTCTCTTATTTCTCTGAATTTTCACATGCTTTATCTAAGAGCAGGAATCTCATGAAGCCAACCTTGTCATATCTACAGCACCAATGCAGTGCCTGGCATACACCAGGTGGTCAGCAAACAGATACTGAGTGAATTAAAATAGAATCACGTCTGGCAATTCTAGGAAGCTAAATCACTGGCACGTCAAGGGCATTCAGGTTAGTTTCCTCCTTGGAGGAAACACAGGGGCAGCCTGAGAATCCCAGGTTGCTTTGGGCTGTTAGAATGTTAATAAAGCTAAAGTGACCGCATCAAAATGATGACATCAGAACATCTTGTATTTCTGCTTCATCAAGTAACCTCAGGCTGGTCATTTAATTTCTCTGATCTCAATTTTTTTTACCTACAAGTTATCAAGGGTAGATTAAACCTTTTCTAGGATCCTTTTTCTCTTGGTTCTCTTTCCTGATAGAGAGAAGGGAAAATACTTTTGTTAATATTTACTTGTCATCAAGTCTTGTATCTTTCTACTTATATCACATTGACACTATTACTCCACTCCTGAAAATCTGTAATTATCCCCCAATTACCTATCGGATCAAGTCCAAACTCTTTCTGCAAACATTCAAGACCACACCCCCAATTGACACTTTGCCTTTTTCAGCCTTATTTCTCACCATTCCCCTATCTTAAGTTTCCCTTGCTGTCAAAGTTGATCTATTTCTCATCCACTAAATAGTCTTAATAAAATTTTTAAAAATTTTTCCCCTTTACTCAAATACTTCTTTCTACATACATGGTAGTTACTTTTAGGTATCACCTTGACTAGGTTAAGGGGTGTCCAGATAGCTAGTTGAACACTATTTCAGCGTGTTTCTGGAAGAGACTAGCATGTGAAGCTGTGGACTGAGCAAAAACAATGAGCCCTCATCAACATGGGTAAGCATCATCCAATCTGCTGAGGACCCAGGTAGAACAAAAAGGTGGAGGAAGGGCAAACTTCCTCTCTCCCTACTGCAGCTAGAACACTCATCTCCTCCTGGCTTTGGACATCAGAACTCCAGGTTCTCCAGCCTTTGGACTACATGACTTTCACCAGCACCTCCACCAACCCTCAGACTGAGAGTCACGCCCTTGGCTCCCCTGGGTTCTCCAGCTTACAGACAACTTACCATGGGACTCTCAGCTTCCATAATCACATAAGCCAATTTCTATAATAAATCCCCTCATGTATCTTTATCTACCGATCTATCCATCCATCCATCCATCCATCCATCCATCCATCCATCCATCCTATTGATTCTGTTTCTCTGGAAAATTCAGACTAATGGAACATACAATTCCCAAATCCTCCCATCTTACTTTAAAGACCTCTCCATTCTTCAAAACAAATCTCAAATATAACTTCCTCCAGAAAGGCTTCTATAGACATCAGTGACAGTTTTGTCTTTAAATTCTTACAGGACTTCTTATTTCCTTTTTTTAAATAAGTGTCTTTTTTTTACTTTAAGTCTTGGGATACACTTGCAGAATGTGCAGGTTTGTTGCATAGGTATACATGTGCCATGGTGGTTTGCTGCACCTAACAACTCATTATCTAGGTTTTAAGCCCTTCATGCATTAGCTATTTGTCCCAATGCTCTCCCTCCTCTCACTGTACCCCTGAAAAGCTTCGGTGTGTGTCCATGTGTTCTCATTAGAACCTCTTATTTCTATCAACTCTCTAGCTCTTTCATCACGCCTTTTATTTTAAGTATTTTTGTACTTGCATTACTGCTATATCCAAGGTTGCATGCTCTTTGAGAATGAGGACCATTACTTAGAAATCTTTCTGTGTTGTATGACTCTGCCAGTAGCACCCTGAAGGAACATGGCAAAATACACCCAGCATTTATTCATATCACTATTGTGCAAAGAACTTTATATATGTATCTCATTTTATACTTATAATCATCCTATGGGGGTTAATATAACTACTCTCATTTTATGAATGTGAAAAATAAGACTCAGAGAGGTGTAGAAACTTGCTAATTGTTAATATCTAGCTAGTGGTAGGGACTCATAACCAGATGTGTCTGATTCTAATGTTTGTGATTTTTCCTACCAAAAAGCATCCAATTTACATAATAGTTGGTGGATCAATATTGATGAGCTTATGGTGAATCACTGTGGCAGAGAAAGCAAGTGCTCTCCAAACATTGTGCACTCCTTTGAGTGCCTCAGCCCCCTGGTTGGGGCCACATGGCTGGGCTCTGGCCAGAGGCATCTTGCTTCAGTCTCCTGGAGGCTATGGGTGTCAGATGAAGGAGCCCTCTCCACCAGAATCAGATAGAGAGGTGACAGGAAATAAACATTTACTGGTTAAGCTACTGAGATTTTAAGATATGTCTTTTGCCAGTTAAGTTTCATCTGTTAATTACTCTGAATAATGAAGTAACTGACCAAATGAGCACAATTAATATAATGACATGCTATTCTAAGAAGATTTATTGAATATTATCTAGGTGTCAATTTACTTGTTCCTTGTAACATCATCCCTGCTCTGAGAAAAGTCAGTCAAGATTACTGCTGTTGTTAGAGTAGATGCCAGTGAATACTTAATCCTTGAGCACATGTGTTGAGAAGTGTAATTTCAATACACATGTGTATGTGTGCTTATGCTTTCATACACAGGCATACCTCTTTATTGTGCTTTGATTTATTGCAGTTCACAGATGCTGTGCTTTTTACAAATTGAAAATTTGTAGCAGGCCTGCATCAAGCAAGTCTATTGGCACCCTTTTTCCAACACGATTTTTCATGTCTCTGGGTCACATTTTGGTAGTTCTCATAGTATTTCAAATATTTTCACTATTGTTATATCTGTTACGATGATCTGTGATCAGTGATTGTTAATGTTATTATTATAATATTTGGGGACACCATGAACCAGGCCCACAAAGATTCCAAACTTAGTCAATAAATGTTGTCTATGTTCTCACTGCTTCACCCACCTACCCTGCCATTCTCATTGCTCTCCCTGTCCTCCTTGGACCTCTCTATTCCCTGAGATACAGTAATGCTGAAATTAAGTCGCTTAACCCTACACAAACCTCTAAGTGCTGAAGTGAAAGGAAGAGTCACACATCTCTCACTTTAAACTGAAAACTAGAAGTAATTACACAGTGAGGAAGGCATGGAGAAAGCTGGGACAGACCAAAAGCTAGGCCTCTTAGGCCAAACAGTTATCTAAGCTGTGAATGCAAAGGAAAAGTTCTTGAAGGAAATTGAAAGAGCTACTCCAGTGAAGACATAAATGATAAGAAAGCAGAACAGCATTACTGCTGGTATGGAGAAAGTTCTAGTGGTCCAGATAGCAGATCAAAGCAGCCACATTTCCTTAAGCCCAACCCTAATCTGGAGGAAGGCCCTAACTTTCTTCTACTCTGTGAAGGCTGGAAGAGGTGAGCCAGCCACACGAGAAAAGTTTGAAGCCAGTAGCTTTTTGAGCTTTAAGAAAAGAAGTAGTTTATGAGCTTTAAGAAAAGAAGCCATCTTCAAAACGTAAAAGTGCAAGGTGAAGCAGCAAATACTCATGGAGCCACCGTAGCACGTTATCCAGAAGATCTAACTAACATTACTGATGAAGGTGGCTACATAAACTACAGTTTTTTAACGTAGATGAAACAACCTTCTGTTAAAAGAAGGCATCATCTAGGACTTTAAAATCTACAGAGAAGTCAACGCCTGGCTTCAAAGCTTCAAAGGACAGACCAACTCTATTATTAGGGGCTAATGTAGCTGATGACCTTGAGTTGAAGCCAACGCTCATTTCCTGTTCCAAAAATCCTGGAGCTCTTAAAATTATACTAATTCTGCTCTATCTGTGATCTATAAATGGAACAATAAAGCCTGGATGACAGAATATCTGTTTACAGCATGACTTACCAAATATTTTAAGATCACTGTTGAAAACCACTGCTCAGAGAAAAAAAAAAAAGATTCCCTTCGAGATGTTCATTGACAATAATGCACATACTCACTCAAGAGCTCTATATGAGATGTACAAAAAGGATAACATTGTTTTCATGACTGCTAACACAACATCCGTTCTGTGGTTCATGTATCAAGGAATAATTCAACTTTCATGTCTTACTATTCTAGATACACATTTTGTAAGGCTGTAGCTGCCATAATTATTCCACTGATAGATCTGGGCAAAGAAAATTGAAAACCTGAAAAGGATTCACTATTCTAGATGCCATTAAGAATATTCGTGATTCATGAAGGAGGTCAAAATATCAACATAACAGGGTTTGAAATAAGTGGATTCCAACCCTCATGGATGACTTTGAGGCATTCAAGCTTTCAGTGGAGGAAGTAACTGAAGATGGGGTGGAAATAGCAACGGAACTAGAATTAGAAGTGGAACCTGAAAATGGATCTGAATTGCTGCAATCTCATGATAAAACTTGAACGGATAAGGAGTTACTTCTTATGGATGAGCAAAGAAAATGGTTTCTTGAGATGGAATATACTCCTGGTGATGATGCTGTGACATTGTGGAAATCACAACAACAAAAAAAATGGAGTATCCCATCTACCAAGTTGATAAAACCATAACATAGTTTAAGAAGATTGACTCCAATTAGAAAGAAATTGTACTGTGGGTAACCAGCACTGCCTGTTACAGATAAATCTTTAGTGAAAGGAAGACTCAAGTGATGTGAAGGACTTCATTGTCTTATTTTAAGAAATTGCTACAGCCATCCCAATCTTCAGCAACCACCACCTTGATAATTCAGCAGCTGTCAAAGTTGAGGCAAAATCCTCCACCAGCAAAAAATATTACAACTTGCCAAAAGCTCAGATGATCATGGACACTTTTTAGCAATAAAAAATATATTTACATTTTTTTTAGACATAATGCTATTGCACACATAATAGACTACAGTAGAGTGTAAACATAACTTTTATATGCACTGGGAAACCCAAAACATATGCGACTTGTTTTGTTGCAGTATTTGCTTTATTACAATTGTCTAGACCCAAATTGGCAACATCCCTAAGTTATGCCTGTACGCATTCATATAACACTTATGTTAGACAAGTATGACTCACGAGCCATCTTTTATCCCTTGATGCTTATTTAGTGAAGATGAGTTGTTTCTCCTTTGATCCTGGATATAAATTTAGGCAGGGCCAACAGTTACTTCCACATAATAGAAATTCCTACAGTCATTTTAAGATGTAGAATATAGTTTCAATTTGGTAATTATGTAATATTCATCTAATAATCAACACTCCAAATTTGATTTTTGAGATTTCTCCCCTTTTTCCCAGTCCAGGTCTATTGCAGGTAGGAAGTCATCCTTGGGAAGGGTAGTTGTCTGCCTCCTTTTTCCACTCCCCTAGCTCTTGACCCTCCAGGGTTAGAGCCTAGGAAAGGATCAAAGGAAAGAGTTCTTCCTTTTTTGGTACTGAACTGAGCTAATGCCAGGGATCTCTGGTCTTGACACAGTTTATGCTGATGTTTTCCTTGTGGGAACTTTAATGGGTTCTTTAGAAGCCCTCCACTCCTATTCCTGGAGAAGTTTCTCCTACACTTCCATTCATATTAGCAGATGCATCTCTCTTTCTATTCAGCACTTGGACTCAGCTCCTTCCTCATCTCAGCCTTGGAATGGCTAGATTCTGTTCACCTTTGGCCTTTTTTTGCTGAGCTGGCACCTTGAACCGGACTGGAGTTGATCCCACATTGGTTTTTCCTTAAATACGGCCTATATCCAGTCCATGGTTAACACTCACCCAACCTTAGCTACTACAAACTCTGGAAGAATAGACCATTCCCAACAAGCAGCAATCTCTCCCTCACTCAGAGCTGCTAACCAACAAATCTCCCACCTCTTAGATTTTTCTGGTTGGAAAAAATCTAAATTTTATACAAATTAAATGAATTATATATAATAACACTAATTAAAATCTAACTTATATACTGGCCCAGCAACTCCCAAAACTTCAAGGTTACCTTGACGCTTTAAGTGATCTTAAAACTCCCCATAGGCATCACTTTGGAGAAGAGACTTGCAATACCTCAACAGTGCTCTTCAAAAACGTCCTCCCCAAACCTCCTATTTAGCTCCACAAAACTAACCCTTTATAAAGTGTAAGAGGTACATGAGTTATATTTGTTATCTGACCATCCCCTTTGGGCAGATTTTCCCTTCCCTTTAGAATCTCTTGTCTCGGTACTGCAAGTACCATTTTAAAGTTCAGTTACACACACAGACTGTTGTGGAGGTCAAATCTAAAAAGTGAAGTTTTTTTAGGAGAGAGGTGAGTACTTTTTACTTTCATGCTTCTTGGTTTTTAAACAAGCTTGATAGTTTTGAAATAATCATTTAATTAAAAACTGTTCTTAGAAAAAAATTGTTATATGTTCCAGTTTGATATCTTTCTCAGAAATGTTTATTTTCATTAATTTATGGCCCAAATAATTACATTTAAATATTTTAAAGCTGATTACTTAGAAGAGACTTCAAGAAATAAGATGCATAAAAGGTTATGTTCATAATGTCAAAAAGACAAGGATATGTTCATAATGTTCATAATTTCAGATGCTGCTGATTGTCAAAAAAAAAAAAAAAAGACAATCAGAAACAGCTCTCAGATCTCTTAAAGAACTAAAAGTAGAGCTACCATTTGATCTAGCAATGCCACTACTAGGCATCTACCCAGAGGAAAAGAAGTCACTATATGAAAAAGATGCTTATACATGCATGTTTGTAGCAGCACAATTTGCAATTGCAAAATCATGGAACCAACTCAAATGCCCATCAATCAACAAGTGGATAAAGAAGCTGTGGTATACACATATGATGGACTATTACTCAGCCATAAAAAGGAATTAATTAATGGCATTCTCAGAGACCTGGATGAGATTGGAGACTATTATTTTAAATGAAGTAACTCAGAAATGGAAAACCAAACATTGTATGTTCTCACTGATATATGTTCTCATTGATATGTGGGAGCTAAGCTATAAGGATGCAAAGGCATAAGAATAGCACAATGGATTTTGGGGACTTGAGGGAAGAGTGGAAGGGTGGCAAGGGGTAAAAGATTGCAAATAGGGTGCAGAGTATACTTCTCAGTTAAAGGATGCACCAAAATCTCACAAATCACCACTAAAGAACGTACTCATGTCCCTATGTCCTGAATGGTATTGCCTAGGTTTTCTTCTAGGGTTTTTGAAGTGTTTGCTCTTATGTTTAAATCTTTAATCCATCTGGAGTTAATTTTTGTATAAGGTGTAAGGAAGGGGTCCAGTTTCAGCTTTCTGCATATGGCTAGCCAGTTTCCCCAACACCATTTATCAAACAGGGAATCCTTTCCCCATTGCTTGTTTTTGTCAGGTTTGTCAAAGATCAGATGGTTGTAAATGTGTCCATTACTTCTGAGGCCTCTGTTCTGTTCCATTGGTCTATATCTCTGTTTTGGTACCAGTACTATGCTGTTTTGATTACTGTAGACTTGTAGTATAGTTTGAAGTCAGGTAGTGTGATGCCTCCAGCTTTGTTCTTTTTGCTTAGGATTATCTTGGCTATATGGGCTCTTTTTTGGTTCCATATGAAATTTACAGTGGTTCTTTCTAGTTTTGTGAAGAAGATCAAAGATAGCTTGATGGGGATAGCATTGAATCTATAAATTACTTTGGGTAGTATGGCCATTTTCATGATACTGATTCTTCCTAACCATGAGCATGGAATGTTTTTCCATCTGTTTGTGTCCTCTTATTTCCTTGATCAGTGGTTTGTAGTTCTCCTTGAAGGTGTCCTTCACATCCTTTATTAATTGGATTCCTAGTTATTTTATTCTCTTTGTAGCAGTTGTGAATGGGAGTTCACTCTTGATTTGGTTCTCTGTTAGTCTGTTATTGGTGTATAGGAATGCTTGTGATTTCTGCACATTGATTTTGTATCCTGAGACTTTGCTGAAGTTGCTTATCATCTTAAGGAGATTCTGGGCTCAGACAATGGACTCATGTGATCAAACACCACCTGTACCCCAATAACCTATGGACAAGTTAATTAAAACAAAAAAAGAAACAGCTCCCCCCAAAATCATGGCTCATGGCAATTTTTCTGCAACTAGGATAAGAAGGAGGCAGCTGACAGCTGACATGGGAATCTCTAACATAACCAGACAGCTTATTTCAAGGATGCAACAACTTAAATAAAAATTCTCAGATTTCTCTATCCAGGAAAGATTTCTTGTGTCACTATTATGTGCAATAAAAATTTCTTGGTCAAAGATGTTAAAATTAACATATTTTACAAGCAATGTAATTCCTGGAGAGCAAATAAAGTCACTATAAGATATCACCACTGGCACCAACATCACCTGTACCTACTTTACTGAGCATACAGTAGGTGCTCAACAGATACTGCAGGTTTTTTTAGAGGAAATTATCATTACTACATGATTCCAATTGGCTCCCTGATGGGATGCATCTGTTTCTTCCATAAACCCTTCGACAAAGAGCTATCCCCAGCATGGATTCATACAGAACAACCTTATTAAGGACAAATTGTCATCACCACTCCCATTTTCTAACTTTGAAAAGGAGCGTCATTGCCCATTCTCTTTTTATGTAAGTGGAGGAAGAAATGCGTAGATCCAGACACATTTTTAATAGTATTTTTGGATTAAAAAATGACCCCCTCTAAACTAGATTCCTGAGAACTGATTCACTGAAGATGGTGAGCCACAGGAACTTCAGAGCATTCCTGTTATGAAATCACAAGGACTAGAAAACATAACCTCAGCTACCTCCTCAAAATTATTAAAACTTAGGTACCATTTTAGTACCCACCCACTCCCCCCAACTCCAGTTCTAATATCTGTCTTGGGTTGGGTAACAAATGTGTATTCAAACCATAGGCTGTGAGTGAAGAAGTCTGCCTTTTGCTCCTGTGGGCTCCAACCCATTCCAGCAGAGGTGATGCCAGCAGACCGTGGTTAAAGGGATGGGTGCTAAAATTGAGCCAACTCCCAAGCACACCCCAGGTCTGAAGAAAAATGCCTGTCAGACTTGCAGAAGGAGCTGAGCTCTGGCAACCACACAGAGCCTGGGAGGGGCAAGGAGACTGTGAGGGCAGAGGTCTCCAAGGATGTGGCTCAAGACAGATGCCCACATATTCCAGGACACATGTGGCAAAGAAGCCAAGCGCTGGAAGGGAAAAGTATGGGCAGAGGGAGACTATATTTCGGGAATGTAGCCTGTAATTACGAATGTAGACCTGCACATAGAGTAAATCCTCCACACTGCTGGGTCACTCCTGAGGACCAAGGAAACATCTCAATGGTTGTTGGAATAATCTGGGCTTGTAAGTTAATTGGGTTGTCTTAGATCAAGATCCCAGATCCCTGAGATGAGGTTTCATCAGGTTTATTAGCAAGTGGGTTTAGGAAACCAGGAGAGGCATAGGGAAGTGGAGAAAGGAAGCCAAGGCCGCTCAGTCCTGCAGAGGATGCTATAGAGACCCAGCAATCACACCTCAGAGATAAAGGAACAAGAGAGCTGGAATACTGATGACACTGTATCCATCAGTTACCCACCATCAAGGACAACCATGGGGAATTAGATGAGGATGTATGTTCCCAGCACTTCCAGCTTTCAGAATGTGCAGAGGAAGCCTAGTTGAAGGTGTCATTACAGCCCAAAAACAGTGGTGGTCCTCAGACAAGGAGACTCAACCATGCTGGCTGTTCGGAGTGAAAGTCGTGCAAGAATATGGCAGAAGAACCAAAGGGAAACATGTGGAGCAGCATCAGCATCTGCTACAGAGGAGGCCATTGCCCTCGAAATCCACATAGGGGCTGCTTAGGAAGGGAGTATGACCTCTGCTCACAAAAGCACAGGCTCATCTTTCTAACAAAGAGTTCCTGGGCTACTCATCTGAGACATTTTCGATGTAATTGCCCAATTCCTGTAGGTTTAGAGAAACTTTCCCAGACTAGTCTTTCTCTCCCATCCTCCTCTGTGTTCTTGTATTCCTCAAACCCCTTTTTCCAATTCTTGGCTTTCCTTTCTCCCTTTCCTCCTTCCTTTCTTTGCAATCTTTCTCCTTCCCCTTCTCCCTCTCCTGCTCTCTCAGCCTTTTCTCATCTTGAAATGCCCATGTTTCAACATAAAGATAGTGTAGATACCAAAAACTAGTTGATGCAAGATAGGCAATCAAAATAAATATGGCAGGTTGCAGTAAAGAAACCAGCCAAAACCCACCAAAACCAAGATGATGAAAAAAGTGACCTCTGGTTATCCCCACTGCTCATTCCATGTTAATTATAATGCATTAGCAAGCTAAAAGACACTCCCACCAGCACCACGACAGGTTACAAATGTCATGGCAACATCAGGAAGTTACCCTATATGGTCTAAAAAGGGGAGAAACCCACAGTTCTGGGGGAATTGCCCACCCCTTTCCCAGAAAACTCATGAGTAATTCATCTCTTGTTTAGCAAAAAATCAAGAAATAACTCTAAGTATCCTAGTTCCAACACCCAGGCTGCTGCCCTGCCTATGGAGTAGCCCTTCTTTTATTACTTTACTTTCTTAATAAACTTGCCTTCACTTTAAAAGAAACATAAGTTTGGAAATTTTTTCTCATTAAATCAAACTTCTGGAGGGGGGGTAAAAATCCTTGGATTACTGACAGAGTAATATTTGATTCCAAAATCTAATTTAAACACCTTAAGGTTTAATAGGTTCATTGCATCAGTACATCTATAACATGCATTTTAAAATCCATGCTGGCTAAGTGCTTTGTGGTAAAGCTCTATTTCTGAAGCCATGTGTTTATTTAGTGCTGGCTTTCGGTTTTATTTAGAGATATTACCATGTGAAAACATTTGGTGAGCCTGTCCTCTTAGCCAAAGTAAAATCTGAGAGAGTTTCAAACATACCTGGAAAGGCTAATGGACACTACCAAAAGATCAGGGATGTTTCCCCCATTTATGTGCACACAAACTTGAGAAGAGATGAATAACTACCTCCTGTTCTCACTAATACATTTCTCTAATTTGAATCTGTTCCTAATTAAAAATGCAGTAGGATGAGTAAGTATATGATATGATTTGGCTGTGTCGCCACCCAAAATCTCATCTTAAATTGTATCCCCATAATCCCCACGTCAAGGGAGAGACCACATGGAGGTAACTGAATCATGCCGCTGTTTTCCTCATGCTGGTCTCATGATAGTGAGTTCTCATGAGATCTGATGGTTTTGTAAGTGTTGCTGGTTCCTCTGGCAGTCATTCTCTCTCCTGCCGCCTTATGAAGAAGGTGCCTGCTTCCCCTTCACCTTCCACAGTGATTCCAAGTTTCCTGAGGCCTTCCCAGCCATACAGAATTGTAAGTGAATTAAACCTCTTTCCTTCATAAATTACCCAGTCTTGAGTATTTCCTTGTAGCCATGTGAGAACGAATGAATACAGTATATTTGGAAGCCCTCATCATAATAGCTACAGAGGAGGCATTAGCAGCCTCCATCAAAATTCAAAAAACTGATTCATGAAATGAGACAGAGAGACAATAAAAAACATGGACTTTGTTGCCTCTCTAAAGATACCAAGATCCACAAAATAATTAATGCCTGTATTTGGCAAAGATAGCAAATTATCTTTAGGAATGAATGCATAAAAAGAAACAGAATTCTTGGTTTTACTTATTTTTTCCCAATACTTGGACATTGGGTTTGGACATTTTCAAACAAGATGTTTTTATTCTAACCATAATAATACAGTTTAAAAAATCAGTCATTTCATGTCTACTGTGGAGAGATACAAAATAAATAGGATGTAGTTCTTGACCTTGGGATGATGCTTATATACTAAGGAAATCAAACATACACTTATGAAGTAATTTAAGAGGAATGAAAATATACATGTGAAAAATAATGCTGGCAACAATTCAGAGTGGAAAAACAACTCCAATGCAAAAAGTCAGCATAAGAATCAGGGAACCTTTCCTGACGATGGGACCATGGTCACAGGCAAACACAGTATGTCTTAAGTGGTTACCCTGCTTTTATTTAAGCTGGAAAGTAGGACTGGAGTACTTTTACATTCTTTACCTGAATTTACTACTTTCCTATATTTATCTGAAAACGATTTTCAACCCTGTGTTACCAGGACCTGCTGAACGAAGAATGTTGGATAATTAAATGGATTCTTATTCCAAGTTCACATAGATTTTTTTCGGCAGCCACTTTGACTCTCATTTGAATACATTCTCTCCAGTGAGGAGTAGTAGAGTAGTGAGCAGAAGCAGATACCCACCAGAATGTGTGATAAAGGTGAAGGAATAGGTTTTGTGAAAGGGGGAATTAGATGCCAAGACTGGCGAGAAGAGACACATAGTATCCGCTCTGTCATCACCCCAGGAAGAGCTGCACTTGAGCAGACACACTGCATGTCTGTGCTCTGGGGAAGGGGTATTGCCTTCCTGTCTTCTTAGATTGAGAGTCAGAAACAGCCTTGGTTGTGAAGAGTGATCAGATGAAATTTTATCACCTGCCATCCAGTTACATGTTCCAACTGTAGGCAAAGCTGTCAGACAACATTCACATTTGTACCCGGAGACCTTGCAAGATGCTGGATTCATCACTGCATAGACAGGGAAGGGGCACAGTCCTCAGGAAGCTGAGTTTGGGCACAAGCTCTGCCATTGGAGAACAGAGGGCCCTTGATCCTGGTGAACCCACTGCCAGACCATTGATCTTCTAGGCATTCACTGGACAATTTTCCTTGCTTTGTCACTGTAGAAAATAAGGCACATGTAGGATTGGGAAGATGTTGGTCAAAGGATACAAAATTTTAGTTACCCAGAAGTAATAAGTTCAAGAGATCTATTGCATAACATGATGACTATAGTTAATGTATTCTTGGAAAAAAGGAAATAGGGCACGTTTATTTAAAAGAAATAATTAGGAGATACTTCATAGTTTCATAACCTCCAAGAGCCACTGTGCTGTGGTTTGGAGTCATGTGGATGAGAAATGGTGGAGGTGAGGTTGTTAATGTAGACTTTCCTAATTCTGAGTTCTCTTACATTTATCCTATATGGCATATTCCTCCCAAAGTGCTGGGATATGCCATATGCATTCTAACCAGGGCTTTCAGAAAACTGCAAGGACACAGCTCCAGGGTCACTCTGGAGCACTTTGCTTCCTCTGCCACATCTAATGAGCTGAGAATGCGATGGAGCTTCATCTGTCTCGGATGCAGCCTGAAGTGATCCCACACCAGGAAGCGTATTCTCTGTTAGTCTTTGTTTTGGACAATTTGGCAACTGAATTCAACTCCATTGGCTGGGGAAAATCTGCTGCTACTGGTACGGGCATCATATATTAAAGTAATATGATGACAGTGATAGGTATGCACTCACTGTATGTCAGGACCTGTGCTGAACACATTATTTACATTATCCTACTTAATTCTCCCAACAAGTTAGGTTTTATTTTTTTTTTTAACTTTTTTCTTTTTTAGATGAAGTCTCGCTCTCACTCTGTTGCCCAGGCTGGAGTGTAGTGGCACAATCTCAGCTCACAGCAACCTCAGCTTCCTGGATTCTCCTGCCTCAGCCTCCCAAGTAGCTGGGACTACGTATAGGCATGTGCCACCATGCCAGGCTAATTTTTGTATTTTTAGTAGAAATGGGGTTTCACTGTGTTGGCCAGGATGGTTTCAGTCTCCTGACCTCATGATCTGCCCACCCAGTCTCCCAAAGTGCTCGGATTACAGGCGTGAGCCACTGCACCTGGTCCAAGTTAGTTATTTTTATGTCACCGTTTACCACACAGAAAATTGAGTAGAAAAGTGGGTATTCCAACCCATCCTTGTAACGACTTTGCTCTTCGGTCTTGACAATTTAGTAAAGAAGGCACTGGTGATTGATAGAAGTTAGCTGCAAGAAGTTAAGCCATAAGGCTTGGTGACCCTTACCTCCCCAAAACCAAAGCTTCATGAAGGAAGAAATTTTGTGTTTTACTACTCAATCAATCCTCGGTGATAAGAAAATGGATTGGTACAAAGTAGATGCTCAATAAAATCGTACAATGGCTGAACCCTACTCTTCCAAGCAACAGAGTTATGTCCCCAGCCCACTGTGCAAAGCTTGGAGGGAGGCAAACATAGCTAAAGAGGTTAAGTCTGCCTTTGGCTCTTGCTGCCTTTACTCCTTGGGAACTTTGTTCTTCAACACCTGCCGATTTAGCAAACTTATCTTGCCTCTTTTAAAAATTTTTTCTTGGCTAGGTTGTAGAATAAATGTAAGAGAACTTAGAATTAGGAAAGTCTCCATTAACAACCTCATCTCCACCACTTCTCATCTAAATGACTCCAAGCCAATAACTTAACCTTTCTTAGATCATTTGGAGATAACAATATCTAATTCAAAGGAATATTATATGTATATATATAAAATACTCTGTCACCCAGGCTCTGGAGTACAATGGTGCAATCACAGCTCACTGCAGCCTCAACCTCCCTGCCTCAAACCATCCTCCCCCCTTAGTCCTCTCAAGTAGCTGGGACTACTGGCATGTATCAGCATGACAGGCTGTATATTTATTTTTATTTTTTGTAGAGACAGGGTCTCACTATGTTGCCCAGACTGATCTCGAACTCCTAGGCTCAAACAGTCTTCTGGCCTCAGCCTCCCAAAGAGCTGGGATTACAGGCATGAGCCACCATGCCCAGTGTATCACTGAAAAATTATTGAAAGGAACTGAAGTAGTCCAAATGGAATAGTTCATCAGTGACAAATATTTCAGGTACAGAATGTAGACTTTCCTCTGTATTTCTCAGATCAACCCAAAAAGGCAACCATCTCGTCTTGACTATATTTTATTGTCACTTATAATGGTATTCCATCTATCATCCACCAAGAAACATGAAATCCCCTGTGGACCTACCAGATAGACCAGTCATCAAATGGCTCAGTTGCCTCCATAGCTGTTTCTACATAAGTACCAGAGGGTCATGAGAGAGAGTTCTGTTGCATCACAATTGACTTCTGCCTTGTTCCCACCTCCACCTCCTCCTACACACACACTTTGAAAAAGGTGATGTCAAATAAGCAGAATTTTTTTTACTTATTGAAACCCTGCAAGTAACCTCAACTTACCAAAAGATTCCCAAGCCATCCAGAACTTAAGAGAAAGAAAATGTGTCGCCTTATTTTTTTTTTAACTTCTAATCAAACAGAAAAGCCTTGGCTTTGCGTGGGGGCACTGGAACACATTTCCCTTTTCTGGGTGATGAATATTTAACACACGGGTCAGCTGTAAACAGCTGTAGCTCCCTGATGAATCACTCGCTTCAGACACCCAAGCAACATCGTCATCTAGGCCCTGCCCACAGGCACCTGGGTTTCTCTGCGTCACCTTAGAACACCAAACAGCTTGCTCCTAGTCTCCTTAATATTAGGACTCCTTGGCCCACACGGCTCAGAGGGTAGTAGTTAACATTTGATTGTCTTTGCCTCTATTGCGCTGACTCATCCCCAGCCTCGCACTGCCTCGCATTGGCTGTAGTCACTTGACACCTGTGTGCTCATTGTTCACTGTGGGAGCATCACCCTTCCCAGTTTTCTCACTGGCCTGCATGTTTCTCCCCCTTTCTCTATCAAGCGTGGCCCCTGTTTGTTTTATAAGTGAGGATGGAACCATCTTTCCTGCTCATGTCAGATTTTGCTTCCATTGCTTGTAACGCAAAGCATCTCGGTCAGACCTACTTCTGGTCAACAGCCCCAAATAACACTGCACCCGACACGGTCAGCTAAGGCCACATGGTAATTGCTGCATGTGTGAGTAGCAAAATCACATGGACCTGGCTTTGGGGACAATGTCACATTACAGTGAGGAGCTCCAGAAAAACCCATGTACAAGTTTCTGAGGTTCACACTTAGGTGTCCATCCTCTCCCCGACCCCACAAAAGAATAAAGATCTTACAAAGCTCCAGTGACTACCGGGATGGAAATAACTTGTTTCCTGGCATTCAAAACAGAGGAAACCCTTACTATTAAAACCAGAAACGATTAGCAAAGACGTGAAACACAACAGTTTAAAAACCTCAAAGGCCCACAAACACATGTGGATATTCCATTTTAAGGCCCTGAAAATAGTGAAAGCAGGTTAATCCTACCCTCAGTCTCTCACCTCAAAGCAGTTATCTCATTTTAAAGACCCCCTATGAAGGAAGTTTCACAGTGATTTATGCAGTAGCTCTGCAGGTAACCTTCTTACCCGGCAACATCAGTATCGACATGCTGCATTTATTCTAGTACTCAACCTGTTTCCTGCTCCTGAAGAGCTAATTCAGTAACACCTAAGAACAGTGACAGTTCTTCCTTTAAATCTAACCTTAGTATTCTGTGCTGTGGCTTCATCTTCCTCACCTCCTCTTATTTTCCTCAATGGAGATGGGGCCCATTTTATCACCATGAATGCCTTTTTTATACCAAAAATCGTGTTCGTCTCTCTTCAGTGCTTTCTTTTTTTAGTCTAGTTGTTCAAAGCCTTGGCTCTTTCCTTGTGACCCTTTTTTCCTCTGACTTCATCCCCACCTTCATTTCCTGGGCCCCGTATAATTCCTACGACACTGTTATGTGATGTCCAGAGGACAACAGAACATGCTGGTGAGTTTTTGGCTAATTTGGAAATAATGAGAACCTCTCTTGGGCCGGTAAATTCTTCATTCCTGTTAGTTCTCCCATGGACACGCCTTGGTTTTTCTGAAGGTTGCACAACATTGCTGATTCACGTTCAGCCGTTCAGTGTGCAGATGTCAAACCGCATATGATGTTTCCATTGGCTCCACATAGGAAATGTGGGCTTCCTGGCAGAAGAGGGATAGAGGTGAGGCTTTCAACTCCAGGCTCTGCTGCAATGGCCAATCACCCTCTTGTTCTATGCTCGCAAACTTTCTCAAGGAAAGACTCAAAACTTGTTCACAGATCCACAATACTGAGATGTTGCCCTGCTTTGAATGAGTCTTTTTGACCGAATGGATGTGTCCCGACAATGCGAGTGTTTGGAGGGCAAAAGGAGACAGGACTTTGCTCTAACATCATGCCAGCTTAACTTCTACTTTGTGTCACTTCCACCCAGGTGGCCAGTGGGTTCCATTCCCTTTAAATGAACCTGCTTCACACCCATCACACTGCACTGAACCTTGCACAAGGCCACTCTGAGTGCCAATATTCCCTCTGCCCAGCCTCTGCTCTCCTCAGCTTTCCTGGTCTCAGGACTTCAAAGTGGGTTGATTGTTTCTAAAAATAGTCTCAATTTTCTATCTTTCCCTGTATTCACATCTTTGTAATGTGGCTCTGTGGCTCCTCCTATCAAGAGGTGGGCTGGGTCCCTACGCCTTGAATCTGGGCTGGCATTTGTGACTTACTCTGCAGCAGAAATGACAGCATGCCAGGTGCAAGCCTGAGCCTCAAGATGTCTTGTACACTTCTGCCTCCTCTTGCAACCCCACATCTGTTGTGAGATCAAGCTTCTGGAGGATGGAAGCAGAGCTGAAGCCATCCAGAACAGCTAGCTCCAGGCAACCAGCCTGCTAACCAAAAATGCAAGAACAAGTCCAGCCAAGATCAGCCAAAACCAGTTCTCATTAGTGGAAATCATGGCTTAGCTGACCCATGGTTTCATGAGAAGTAAGAAGTGGCTGATGTTCTAACTCACTGAGTTTTAGGGTGATTTGCTACATAGCTGTAGCTAACTGATACATACTCCATGCCCTGGTTTCTGTTCTGTATTTTGTCACTCTGATAAATGAGTCAATGAGAGATCTTTTCTCCTCATATTTGATCCCTGACATTGCTGAAGATCCTAATGTCTCTTTTCTGACTACTAGTTTCCTTCTCTGTAATTTTGGAGAAAATATACACTATTGTGGAAGAACCTCTCTCCATGCCTTGCCTCCCAGGGAAAAGGGCTCAGTCACCAAGCCTAGATGATTCATTACAGGTCCCCTCAATCACCCCTGCAAAGTCACTCTTCTTTCTACATTTGCTTCTCCTGGGGCCATCACCTCTAGTTGCCTAGTCAGTCACTCAGGCTAAAACCTAGAAGTAATCCAAGGTTTCTTCTCCCTCATTCCTTGGGGGCCAAGCCTTCAGTTCTAATTTTTCATTACCACTCATTGCCATGCAGTCCCTCCTCTCTATTAATACTCCCAGGAAGCTCTGGTCATCAGCAATCAGTACCCTTATGGCAAGTTCTCATTAGATATTTGCTGAGTGATGGGTCTATCCACTCACATCTCTCTCTGTAAGTGATAGAGTTATCAAAGTAGAGCTTGTGAAGTATCATTTACCCCTCTCCTTGTGTTCTCCCAAGTCAACAATAACTTTGATGAAATCATCTTTTGTTGGCATCTTTTGAAACCGTGGGTCACGGGATGAAAAGTCTAAAATGCAGGATTCCTAATTTCTATTACAAATAATAATGAGTTGAGTTTATTTGGGTTTGACTTGAGTATTATATAGAACTTAAATGTAAGTCAAATGCACAAGAAGGCTTTAAGAGTACTGATCTTTCTGTCGGGAATCCTGCCTAACTTCAAAGGTTCATGAAAATCTTTCATTGTATTTAATTTAAATGGCTCAAAATCTTGTCATCGATGGTATTTGGCTTCACATAGATTATCCACCCTGACCACAATCTGATACATACCTGATGACGACTGCAGAAGGTGAACTTCTGAGAGAAGACATGCATTGTGTCAGGAGGGTGGGGGTGTGTCTGACATTTCAGATCCTCTCAGATGGATCTGTAACCAGCAAGATGCCAGAAGGAGGCCATTCTGGTGTTGGAAGTTCAGGGCCTGTTGGTGGAAGCACCACCCACTCGCCCTTCTCCACAAAGCTCTCTGACTGCTATGATTAGGCCTTCGTCTTGGAAGGAGACCATAGACGTCACGGGCCTTGTTGGGAAACAAGCATTGATGATCCCAAACTGTCTTTGTAGGAGGTGCTTAAATCCTGACATGCATGATTTTGTCACACTAAATATTTGAATAATCTTGGCACTCAGGAAGCACTGACTGAAGGGCAATGCTGAAGGAAGTGGTGAGCAAACTGTAGACCTAAGGCAATGAGGGAGTCACAGGAGGAAGCCCAGGTCCCAGACCCTCTAGCAGCTGCTACCCTTGGTTTCCCCATGCTCAGGGGTGAGCCCCTTCCCTTCCAATCCCAACTCGTTTGCAGCACTGCACAGATGACGTGGTACTTTCACATCTTTTTGTCAACAATTCTTATAACATCGAGACATGGAAAAGTTATTTTTACTGCTCCCATTTTATTATGAAAATAAGATAGTAGATTAACCAATATTACATTTATAATAGTAATACTGCTTACCATGTATTGGCCACTTTCTATTTCATGTTCATTTCCTTTTAGCCTAATTAAAAAACATGCTGAGTAGCCTACATTAGCATCCTTTTACGGAGCAGAAAACCAAGATAGGTCAAGATCTAGTGGTTTGCCCAAGGTCACATAGCTCGGGAGGGTCAGAGCTTGGATTTGCACCCATGTCCAGCTGATTCAAGGCCCATGTTTGATTGGTTTTAGCTTATTTCCTCCAGGTTTCATCTTCCCAACCTCCTTGTTTGCTTTTGGGAACCTGAGCACGCAGGGAAAGATGCAGAGTTAGAGCTTCATTTTCTTGGTCTCATATACAACCATCCTCTCCTCTTTCTCCTGCAAGGAGAGCTTATAGCCACATCAAACTTGTCTGCAGTTTGCTGTTGCATTAAGTAAATCTGAACTTTCTGATGGCAGTTTGACTTCCCAAAATAGTCTCCATAGGAAGAGATTGGTATCATCAAAATGCCAAATCAGAGACTGTCCTTTGAGCTATTATAACCTGGCCTTCATTTTCATTATTACATTAGTAACTGACAACAGCTTTTACCTGGGTATACTGTTGAATTGACATACATGCCGGCAGACAAAAAAAATCTTACTATATCCTCCCCACACCAATAATCACTTGTTTGGAAAATAAAAATCCCTGGCCATTTTCTAGATAATTCCAGTGCTTGGCTTCTTTCTCACTGATGGCAAAAGCTCAAAACAAAACCAATAAGTATTTGCTGAGTGTCTGCTAAATGTTAGTCAATGTGTAAGCATTTTAATACTTATTTCCTTTCATTAGGTTGGTGCAAAAGTAATTGCGTTTTTTGCCATTAATTTCAATGGCAATAACTGCAATTATTGCTTAGTTACTTTTGCACCAAGCTAATACTTTCATAACAACCTGATAAGGTAGTTATTATTCATTTACATATCAGGGGAAGGGAAAAATAGAATTTGGTTTTGGTCATACAGCTAGTAAAAGTAAACTTGAGATTCAAGCCCAGTTTTTCTGACTTCAATTCCAACATTCAATTTTTACCCTGGTAAGAAACCATGTAACTTAGCGATATGCATTATTTAAGACTCTTTAAAAATTCACACTCTTTCACATCAACTTCTACATGTAAGTATTTATTATAAAGAAATAATCAGAGACAATCATAAATATGTATGCCTAAATAACACAACAGTGTTATTTATAATTGCAAAATTAGAAAACCACTTAAATGACAATAGAAAAAATGCTTAAATAACTTCATCTGTATAATATAATATTATACAAACATGTTTTTAAAGATACAACATGGCATATAACGATGTGAGAAAATAAACTGCAATAAGTGGAAAAACAATATAATACTGCATATATAATATAACCTCAATTTTATCCAAAATACAAATTTAAAAATGTGCACATATACATAAAATAATTGTAAGTAATAAAAAATACTAATGAAGTCGTCACTTTATGGTTATTTTTTCTTAAATTTTTCTATATTTTCCAAATTCTCATCCATGAGCTTCTGTTACAAAATAGAAACAACAAATATACTATTTTAAAAATATATAATTCCTAAAGAAAAAAATACGAATAAGCAGAGGTCAATGTGGCTCAAGTCCAAAGGGCTGCTTAGAACACACAGTTCTTTGCTACTTTACTCTCCAGCTCAGGGAGCAAGGGAGGCAGTGTTGGAGCGTAAAGACCTAGATAACTCACTGTGTGACCTAGGACAAGTCACATTACCTCTCTGGGCCTCAGGGGGCTTTTCTGCAAAATGAACAGACTGGATCAGTAGAGTAGGCTCTGCCCTAGCAGAGCACAACTTCCTGAAGTGGCTTCTGAGTAGAGCTACCTTTCACTGTGCAATTAAATCTGGCCTTGCCTCACGACTGGAGAGAAAAATATTTATGAATTACTCTCTAGTTTAGAAATGGATCTCTGTCTGGGAACAAAGGAGCACAAACCCCACTGGCAAATTAGAGTCCATTATCAGATACTATAGCAGCAAGCTCAGCCTGGTGGTAATTGTATCTGCAATCATAAGGCTGTGAGGCGACTCTAGACCATTTGCTACCTGCATCAATCATCATTACAGTCTAGCACAGAGGGACGCGGAAATGAGCCCATGTTATCAATGGCCAGTTAGAACAAAGATCCATCCAGAAGCTCTTGGGAACCTGGTTGGAGCAGAAGGAGTGGGGGAGGAGTGCAGAATGACAGGTGGCCTGGGTCTGTCAGCTTGCTGATGTCACCCAGGAAGATCACCCTGCCATGCTGGCCTACAGCTCTGTTTAGAATCCCTAGTGACCTCAAATGATGTCAATTCTGCTTGGCCATGTGAAACCAAAATAACTGAAACAGGTGTCAGTCAACTTAGAAAGTTTATTTTGACAAGATTAAGGGCACGCCTGTGGCACAGCCTCAGAAAGTCCTGACAATGCATGCCCAAGGTGGTCAGTGCAAAGCTTGATTTGATACATTTTAGGGAGGCATGAGACATTAATCAACATATGTAAGATGTACATTGGTTTGATCTAGAAAGTCAGGACAACTCAAAGTAGAAAGGAGCTTCAGGTCACAGGTAAATAAGTGACAAACAGTTGCATTCCTTCTTTGATTACATTCATTTGTCTCATGTGAGCAGGTGAATGACTTCGAGTTCTGTCCTTTATCCACAAGGAATTTCCTTGTGAGCAAATTGTGAGGGAGGAGTGTAGCTCTTTTATTTTTGTAGCGGTGTTACGTAGGAATAGAATGGGAGGCATCCGACAGTTCCCAGCTTGACTTTTCCCTTTGGCTTAGTGATTTGGGGGCTCTGATTATTTTCCTTTCACAGCTATGACATATCAATTTCATGTAAATAACTGTGTATACTCCCTAATGATGGAAACTGGATTTACCCTGTGTATCCCTGTAATTTGCCATAACAAATTACACAAATGTGATGGCTTTAAGCAACAGGAATTCGTTCTCCTACAGATCTGGAGGCCGGAGGTCAGAAATCAAGGTGCAGTGGGGTTGTACTCCTGCTAGTGGTTCTGAGAATCCTTCCTTGCCTCTCCAGCTGCTGGTGGCTGCAGGCATTCCTCAGACTGTGGAAGCATAACTGCAGTCTCTGCCTCCTTCTTCACACTCTTCACAGGGCCTTCTCCTCCATCTCTGTGTGTTCCCTCCTCTTCTTATGGGGACACAAGCCATTGGAATCGGGTCCACCCTGACTCCGTATGACCACTTCTTAACTTGATGACATGTGTAAAGTCTCTGTTTTCACTAAGGTCACATTCTGAAGTTCCCAGTGGACATGAAATTTGAGGGACACTATTCAAGTCACCACACCCTGGTATAGGACACTGTTTGTTTTCATTGGTCATCTTTCGTCTCAGTCTTATCCACAGTAGTAAATGGGGTAATAACAACTAATATTAAAATAGTACTTATCATGTGCCAGGCAAATTCTAATCTCTTCACATATATTAATTCATTTCATTCTCACTGTGAGGAAGGACTATTTTTATCTTCATTCTTCAAAGGGAGAACAGAGACACAGAGAGATTAAGTGAAGTGTCTGAGATCATGGAGTAAATGGCAGAGCAAGCACTTCAGTTGAGCAACCTAGTTCTGAACCGGGGTTATTAATCATGCATCCTACCTCCTTTAGGATGGACACAGCTAAACTAGACATCCTGAAACATGAGAAGAAATTCAAATAGCAAAAACCCTTTGGAAGTAATTTGACAATCCAAGTCAATAGTTTTGAGAACATCCATTCATGTTTTATCCAGTAATTACACTCTGGGGAATTCTTCAAAAAATAAAATGTGAACTGTATAAAGCTTCCATCCACAAAAACACTGTGGCAGCATTGCTTATAAGAGAAAAGCTTGCAAAAGCAAGGGAAAAGATACTCTCAAACAAAAGGAGATTACTAAAGTGAATAAGGTTATACCTGTAGAATGAAGAATGGATCTCCATTAAAATAATGTAGATAGTTTAGAGTAGCAAAAGGAAATGCTTATGTTATAACATTAAGTGAAAACTGGAAAATAAGGTGGTCTCTATAAAATATTCTTGACTAGATTTTTAAATAACAGAAAAGAGAGAAATTACATAAAAATGTTCACAGCAACTCTTTTAGAATAATTTTTTCTTTCTCCCTTTTTTAAACCATTTGTATTTTTCAATTTACATAATAAACAGATTACTTTCATAATTGGAAAAGGAATTGTGAATATGGAAAAAGTAAAGTAGAAGCAGTATTCTTATGGAAGGACTGAGAGGACAAAGTGGGTGGTGGGGGGGTAGTCAATTCTAACCTTGGCCTTTATATCAGAGATCTAAAACCAAGACAGGACATGCTAGATGCTCTCTCCTGGAAGCACCGACATTTGTTATTAAATTCTGAGACCACTGATTTGTCTTGTTTTTCAATCTGCTAAATTCTAGGTTTGACATTGATGTATGCTATGCAAATGTCTGTTGAATAAATGAATAGGCAGCTGAGCTAAATAAGTGCACAGCATAAACAAATGAATGGAGAAGTGGAGGCCATAGAGGGATTAAATAAGTGGTTTGAATAGAAAATGTCTTTCTAAGGGAAAAGTTTGAAGGCCCTTCCTTCTTGGTTTCTGAGACAATCCCACTAGGAATCTTGGGATTTAGTATCATTGACCTCACTTTGCAAGGCTTTAGATTAAGCTTATCTCTTCGGCTATAAATGATGGAATCCCAAAAGAAGGAAAATAAATCCAAGCAGTGGGTCAAACAAATAGAAATTAAATTGACCCAAATTGATACCCAAGGAAGTAGCTTTCCCTCTGAACAAAGGCTGAAATGAGAATCTACTTGCTTTAAAGGACAAACTGCCCTCCAGTTCGGGGAATCAGAAAAGATTTTGTCTACATCCAAACCTTTGTAATACAACCCCCTACTTCCCATTTCCTTACATAAAAAGACTTCTATCTGTGTTTATAACCACATAACGTCTGTTAGCAAGCAGGATGGTTTTGTGGCTCTGAGTTAGGACACAGAGCTCAGAATCTGGGCTAGTCGAATTGCCTCACCATGGCCACTCTGAAATTTGTTACCAAGTGTAAAACAAATATTCCCACCTGAGGACTAAGCTCTGATTTTTTTTTAACTTGCTCAAATTCCTATCTGAGGACTCTGGTGAGTCATGCTTTACAAACCATAAATTCTCATCAGATGGGCTTTATTTAACCTGTATATCATGACTTATTTTCCAACCTGACTCTGGTATAACATTCCAAGACAAGAAAGAAAACCAAAATATTTTCCCCCAAACAGGTTGCTTTGCCATATATCTTGAAATGGCTTTGCAAGCCATCCTTTGTCAGGGAAAGTTTGCCTCTGTAAAGAGTCTCTCTTAACATAGCTAGAGATGGCCAATCCTAAAGAGATGGCCTAAGAGTCCAGCACTTTTTAAAGATCTGGATAGCAAACATTTGGCATCTATTATCTCTAAGGACAGCCACTGTAAGACTTCAAAGGAAGCTTGGTCTCCATAGCCTTTTATCTTAACCTGAACATTTCCTTTCTATCAATCCCAGGTCTTTAGACAAACTCAACCAATTGTCAACCAGAAAATGTTTAAATTTACCTATAGCCTGGAAGCCCCCACTGCATCAAGTTGTCCCGCATTTCTGGAACAAACCAATGTATTCCTTAAATGTATTTGATTGATGTCTCATGCCTCCCTAAAGTCTATAAAATCAAGCTGTACTCTAATTACCTTGGGTACGTGTTCTTAGGACCTCCTGAGGGTTGTGTCACAGGCCATGGTCACTCATATTTGGCTCAGAATAAACTCCTTAAAATATTTTACACAGTTTGACTCTTCATCAACGTATCTTTTGATTTTCAGGGCTAGCTAGCTGAAAATAAAATCCATACTCACACTTTCCTAATGACCCAGAGAACAGAGACCCACTTGGTCCCCATTCACACAGAGGCGAAGATGTTTCTCTGTCCTTAAACTGATGGTGCAAAGTTAACCACCAAAGACCAGGAGCTCAGGAGCTAATTAGACTGTCCCTAGGACTTTAGGCTGTGGCTGTTTCCCAGAACAAACTATCTGTGCTTCTGCTCAAGGGCATCAGTGTTTCAGGGCTCAGAGGAGAATATACCTAAGCCAGCCTTCATGGACAAGCAGCATGGCATCCCACTTCCAGGCAAGGACTAATTTCATGAGGCAAAAGGCTGCTGAGACCCACACTTCATGGCATGGCCATCTGTCAAGTTCGCAATAATTCATTCAGCAAAATTATGCATGAAGCCCTGAATCAGGAGCTCAAGACACTAAGAACACATTCTACCAAGAGAGGCAGATATCAACCAACAGTTACAATACACACATTAGTCAATGAGGTTGGGGAACTGTACTGAACCCAAGTTGCAAAAAAAAAAAAAAAAAAAGATCTCAGAGGAGAAAATGGCTAAACAGTGCTCTGAAATTCAGTGTATTCCTAAAGCAGAGAGACCTGGGAACCTTACAGAGTTACAGAATAAATAAAGTACACTGCCTGCATGTGCATAGAGTCCAAATCTACCCATTTTTCCAGGACAGCTAAAGCTATAGCCTCTCCATGTAGAAGTACTCTCTGAGTCCCTTTGGGTTTCTAGAACCACAGTGCAGATGACTGCCAATAGCAAAGCCTAGCTGCAGACTAGCTTGCTGAAGCCAAATTAGACTGTGGCTTATCTACATATCCACAAAGAGGTAGAGCAGATTCCTACAATGCCAGGCCCCTTGGCAGCATTTTCAGGAACTGCCGCTCATGACTAGTTAAACAATATAATCAACACTTGCAAGATGTGAAAGGCACAGTTCAGCTTGGTGACTCAGGGCGAATGTTCTCTTGCTCACCCGGAGAAGAGTGCCACCAGTATTCTGTCCTAGGGTGTGCTTTCCACTCACTGGATAACAGGAGTTTGGATTCTTAATTGGCTAAAGAGGATCGTTTTTGCTTGGCTGATTATTTGTGTTTTGAATGGAAGTGAGAAGATCTTCAGATTTTAGAGCGTGTGTTCGAGTGTGCGTTCAATTCTAAGAAAAGCACTTCATTTGTCTGGTTAAATTAGCTGCACCAGCTACATATGTCTTAAAAATTGAACTAAATAAAACAGACCAACATTGGCAAGATCTTGGAGTTCATTGAAGAGAAAACTAAACTAAATATTTTCAGATTATAACGGTGGGCAAAACTAAATATCTGAGTTGGGCTAGAGGGGTTTATAAATTTACCATTCTATGGGAAGGGGTAAAGAAATTAATTCTTCAGCCAAAGTTCTTTCAAGTGTGCTGTGTTCTCAATCCAATGATGACAGTGTGTCTTGCAGTATTATAAAGAAACTACATTCTGAAAGGAAATGTACCATATCAAACTACAGGGACCAATCGCCTTTGATCACTGATGGCCTAGAAAGTGACCAGGATACTCAGAAAGCTCTGAAGAGAACCAAGAGGCTATCTCAACATTTTCTTTTCTTTTCTTTATTTATTTTTCCCTCTCAAACCAGCTTGGGAGTACCACATGATTAATTTTAGAACCCACTCAAAATGTATAAACTCAGGGCCCCAAACCAAACTGAAATTTTATTTGCAATGAGTTAAAATATTTTCTTAATTTTTTTGAAATCTTATCAAGCAATGATTCTCTTACAAAATGTAATACTTGCAGAGCAACAGCTTCATGATTTTGGTTCCAGTGAAGCAGAAACCCAAAGATTATATTTTCCTTAAAAAATGAGCAGTAGGTAATAAATTCACTGGGAAAGTCAAGTCTATGTGTTATTAAACAGAGAATATTCAAAATGTGATTCTTAGACTCTGAAAGCCTGTATTATTTGCTCCTCCCCAACATGAATTCTGCAAAGGAGACAGATGGAAAAGTCTCCTGGGTTTTAGAAACATCTATTTTAAGGAGATTTTGAAAAGACTCAATGTCCAAATATGCTGACAGGCTACACATCAGCTCATAAGGGAGATTCAGAGCCAGCAGTAGCCAACAAAGTGACCAGAAGCCTTCAGCTCTTGCTGTTTGGTGGCATGTGACGTTTGATTGGGATATTTCCCAGACTTAATCATTACTATCAACTTCTGCATTGAAGAAGTGTGTTGTGGGTGGAATCCCATCTTCCCACAGTGGAAAAGGAAACAAAGAATTTTTATCTTTTCTTCCAAGGAAGAAAACCTCAATTATCCAGGGAAATGAACTGGAAGGTGCGGTTTCACAGCTTCCAGGAGTCCAAACGATACACAAAAGACAAGTCCATTTTTTTTTTTTCCTTCAGCAAAGCAATTACTGTCCTTTCTTCCATGTTGGATGCTCTTGTCACATCTGACACACCAGTTTGATTACTGAAAGAATGAGCAAAACAATGAGCACTTAGCACAGGGCTCTCTGAGACTACCAGCACCAGGATGCATTGGGGAACAGTCCACTTGCTTGGCATTAGAAAATTCGCCTTTCAGAAGACAATGCTTTGTCACAGTTCCACTCATACCAACGAAAGAGAAGAGAAGAAAAGAGCTTGGGAGTTTATTTCCTCATGAATGTGCAAAAGAAAGATATTCAGTAAAAAGAGCTATGTCTCAGCTCTTTGTTTACAGGTACCCTCTAGGACAAGTGGCCAAGAAGTGTTTCAGTCATATGGAAATAATGGATACCAGTAGCTGGTTTTGATGGGTTCTTTCGTGACTCATCTTTTCTGCCTGGGCTGAATTGCAGCCCACAGCAATGCTGGAGAAAGCGTAATGACAGAAACCAAGAAAGCCATCAGACACGTCAATAGGGATGAGTAGGAGACTCTCAGAGTGATATCACTTTAGGAAAGTATTCAAAGGCCATGACAACCATTTTTCTAGAAGGAAATATTTTCCTTAGAATGTCCCAAGTAACTTAAATATCTTACAGTCTGGTCTTGGGTAAGCACATTCCAAGTTGCTTGGCAAGGGAGACTCCAACCTTCAACCTATTAGGAACCCTCCAAAAAAGTATTGGTCACTGAAAGACTGAACCATGCCTAGCTGGCTGTTATGAGAAGAAAAAATGTCTTCCAACTGCCACAATAGCGCTGGGAGCACTTGAGGGGGTCTCTGCCAAGAGAAGCAGTGGTGGTCACTGCAAAGTTGAAAAACCAGCAAGGGAAGATTCCATGCTGGTGGGACCTGGGGGGCAGCCAGTGAGGAGGAGAGAGATGACATTTGGGGTGGGTGGGGTTGTGGGCAGCTCAGTCTCGTGCTGAAAAGGGAGGGCATGGATCCATGTGGTTGCAGTCGTCACCCAGGTCTTGGGTACAGGCTAAGGAAACAGAAATCCAAAACAAAGGATTGTACATTGTTCAACTTTATAAGCAATTTGCATTTATGAAATCCAAAACAAAGATTTATTCATTTTCCTTCTTAAAAGAGGGAAATACTCATGTAAAGAAGGCTAAGGAATTCCCCAACACCAGGATGGGGTTTTTTTTTTTTTAAGTCAAGGAGGCTGGGATTGCATGACAGAAGAGTTAGGACTGCATGCCGTTAAGTTAGGCTGTGTTCTTTCCCTAAACTCAAACTATTTGACAAAGCTATAGTAATCACAACTGCATGATATTGGTACAAAAACAGGCACACCAGTGGAACGGAATAAAGAGTCCAGAAATAAACCCAAGCGTATATGATCAACTAATCTTTGACCAGGGCACCAAGAATACACAGTGAGGAAAAGATGTTTTTTTTCAATGAATGAGGTTGAGGAAACTGCATACCTACACAAAGTAGAATAAAATTGGGCCCCTGGCTTTTACAATATACAAAAATTAACTCAAAATAGATTTAAGACCCAAATATAAGATCTAAAACTATAAAACTTCTAGAAGAAAATGTAAAGAAAAAGTTTCCTGACATTGGTCTTGGCAATGATTTTTTAATATGATGCCAAAAGCATAGGCAACAAAATCAAAAATAAACAAGTGGGACTACATCAAAATAAAAAGCTGCTTCACAGCAAAGAAAACAATCAAGAAAAAGAAAAGGCAACCTACAGAATGGGAGAAAATATTTGCAAGCCATATAGCTGATAAAGGGTTAATATCCAAAATACATTTTAAAAACTCACATGAAAAGGAAGGAAGGAAGGAAAAAGAAAGAAGGAGAGAGAGAGAAAGGAAGGAAGGAAGGAAGGAAAGAAGAAAGGAAGGAGGGAGGGAAGGAAGGAAGGAAAAGAAAGAAAGAACCTAATTATAAAATGGGTAAAGGAGCTGAACAGACATTTTTCTAAAGAAGACATACAAATAGTAAACAGGTATATGAAAAGGTGGTTAAGATCACTAATCCTCAGAAAACTGCAAATAAAAGCTACAATGACATAGTTCTTCACAACTATTAAGATGGTTACTACCAAAATGTAAGAGATGATAAGTGTCAGTCAGGGTGTAGAGAAAAGGAAACCCTGTACACTATTGGTTGGAATTAAAATTGGTAAAGCCATTATGGAAAACATACTGGAGATTCCACACAAAAAAAAAATAAAAAATAGAACTGCTGTATAATCCATCCATCCCACTTCTGAACATATATCCAAAGAAAATGAAATTAGCATGTCAAAGAGATGTTTGCACTCCACGTTTATTGCAGTATTATTCACAATAGACAAGATAGAAACAACGTACGTGTCATCAATGAACATATAGATAGAAGAAAATGTGATACACACACACCCTCCCAACATCCTCCAACACACACAGATATAATTCTGCCATAAAGAGAAAGAAATTCTGCCACCTGCGACACATGGATGAGCATGGAGAACATCAAGCTAGGTGAAATAAGACAGACATAGGAAGATGAATACTATATGATCTCCCTTATACATGAAATTTTAGAAAGTCTAACTCAGAGAAACAAAGAGAGCTCCTGGTTGCAAAGGGCTGGAGCTTGGAGAAATGGGAGATGTTAGTTAAAGGGTACAAAGTTTCAGCTCTAAGATCAATACATTCTGGGTACCTAAAGTATATCAGTTTGACTATACCTAAAAATATTCTATTATTTACTTGAATTTGATAAAAGAGCATATTTTAAGTGTCCTTACCACACCACACACACACACACACACACACACACACACACACACACACACGACCAAGATTAGAAAGATTGAGAACACAAAATGGTGAAGACACAGAACAACCAAGACCCTTCTATGCTGCTGCTGAGAGTGGAAAATGCAATGCCCCTCTGGATAACTGTTGGCAAATTTGTCTGAACATAAACATATGCACACTGTGACCCAGCAGTTTCACTTACAGGAATAAAGCCCGTAGATTTGAGTGCTTATGCACGCCAAAGGCATGTCCACAGTTAGCTTTATTCACAATGGCCCCAAACTGGAAACAACCCAAATGACCATCAGTGGTAGAATGAATCAATTGTAGTTTATTTACACAGTGGAAGACTACAGAACAAAGAAGGAAGACTGCAAACGGGAAAATGAATAAAATCTTACAGCATAATGTTGAATGAACTAATCCAGACGAAAGGAGTACTACTCGATGACTCAATTTACAGGAAGTTTTAAAATAGCCCAAACTAATTCCTGATGATGGAGGTCAGAAGAGTAGCTACATTTGGGGGGCGTTACTGGTGGTGAAGGGGCATGAAAGAGCCTTCTAAAGTGCTGAAAATGATCTGTATCTTGATCTATGTGGTGGTTATAATGAGTGAATACATATGTAAAAATTCACTTAGCCATGAACTTAAAGACATAAGCATTTCACTGTATGTTAGGTGTATCCTGATTAGGAAGTTAGAAATATGTCCTTCATTTTCTTCTCCAGGATCTCTGTGCAGGACTCCAGCTTTGCATCCACCGTGTTATACAAGAGTTATTTGCCTTCCGTATGATGTGTAAGCTTCTTGCAGGCGAGGACTATGTCTCATTCATCTGTACTTCTCCATTGCCTAGCCCAGTGCTTGCTATAGGAAAGTAACTTACGATCACTTTCCATTTAATATGTAGCAAAAAAGAAAACAAAAGTTACGTAATAGATGTGTGTTAAACTATCCTACATGCCATGTAGACTCTAAATCTTGCCTGTTGTCAATCTCCTGCCTTCTACTTTCGATGTGAACTTAAAGAATGACAGCAAACTTGTATAATTCTTTCCATTTGTCAGGATTTCAGATGAAGAAAATATGCTAAATTCTCTCGTGGGTGGTGGTTTAGTTTAAAGCAAAGGTTCTCAAGACTGAAGAGCATAAAGTTCAAGTGCTGATCTTGTTAAATATGCAGACTCCTAGCCCTATACCCGAAGATTCTTAGGTCAGGGAACAAACCCAGGTGTACACTTTCACCATACTAACCATCTTATAACCACTAAAACAGAAGGTTCTAAGGTGTCTAACCAAAATATTGGTATTCAAATACCAATTTGGGTATTTCTAAAACTACCCAAATTCAGTGACCTGTTAGATTCCACCTTTCTTTGGAAACAGGGGGCATATGACATCTTTAATTCGCCTAGGAAAACAGCCATTATGGCTGAAAATCCACTTCTGAGGGAATGTTCTACTGAGCACTGGGGAAATAAGGAGGCAATATGAGGTTCTATGAGAGGTTTTTCTTTAGAAAAATAGTATTCTGGGATTTTTTTTTTTTCCAATTTCGCTCTAGATAGAGGTCTTAAAGCCATAACACAGACTGACAAGAAGCTGAAAACTCCAAATCAAGACTGGCACCCTGTCCTTAATTTACATCAGTAAGTTGAGAAGAAGTTGTCAGACTCAACTTTTTCTTTATGTTAAATTAGTTTATCAGGAATTGGTGTTCTTAGCTAGAAAATGTTTCAAAACAAAGGAAAATCCATTAGTTTAAAAGTTGTGTCTCTCCTCCAAGCATCGAAATACACATATACAGCATTACCAAATCCTGCAGATGGTAGGTTCTGACTTTACCGTGAGTACAACTCCCTGAAGAACTACTCAGTCTAGGTACTCCTGTAACACATCTTGGTTGCAAAGCAAAACCAACGAACCGTAAACAAACAATTTGCAAGCACAATGAATGTATGTCACATACAAGCATGTGGCTATCCAGGAATGTTTAGTTTTGCTTGTCTGACTGGAATGTAACAAATAGCTTTTTAGTTTTGCTTTGTCATCCATTTCTTCCTAAGGGAGACAAGGAAAATATTCTTGAAAAGCAGCTATTAATGGATAATGACAAGTGGTTTCCTGTGGTCTAAGAACAAGCCATCAATTAGTGCTTTTTATGTGCCTTTAAATTCCAGAGGCAAAGGAAGTTCAATAGTGGTGTATTGGCTTCATGATTATTGAACTAAGAGGAGAAATCTTGAGATGAAACACGGGGGTTTTTTTCCCCTTTTTGAATGAAGTTTATATATTTTCTTATAAACACTACAAAATTTCTGGGACTCTCTGGGCTTCAGTTTAGCTTGCTATATCTTTTTGTATAATATAGAATGGTAGAAATGATAGCATTGGGGTCCAATATGAATGCTCCCAGGAAAAGGTTAGTAACACTCATTACATAGGAGGCAGTGTGCAAGGCACTCTAACTCTCTCAGCCTTGCCAGGCCTTCATCCCTCCACTGAAAACCTTCTCAAAATGCTTTTAGGTCTCCTGGGTCTGACTTCACGTAGAAGAGGCAGAACCCAGAAGTTACAATGAACTCTTTAAGGAGAAGTATTTGCAATCTTCCTCAGCAAAATTTAGAGAAGACAGTTTGTCTCCTCCGGCCTTAGCCTTCCCAAGTCTTCTTTCCTCTTGCTTCCTCCCTTTGTGGCTCCATTCACCATTATTCCCCACAGCCACAGGCGGAACCACCAACCTCTCTCCATGCTGCCTCTAGACTAGCTGATAGCTCAACAATATAAATGACGGGTAGCAGCTTCAAACATTGCCTCTTACAGAGACTGTTCATTCTGGCAGAGGTAAAGCAAAGGAATGCTGTCTTTGGAATTTAAGGAGAGAAGGGCTCAGAGAGAAGAGACAAGCTTTGGAGGCTGAAGGGAAGCCACAGAAGATGAGAGTGTGTGAATGAGCTCCCACACGCAGTCACAGCCGGCCCATATTCTGGGACGAGGAAAGGCCCCCTCATTCCGGGCTCTGCTTGCAGGCATCTCCTCAGAGAGACTGCCCTGACCAAAGGTAAACATGTCCACATAGTCGCAGCCTTCAGTCTGTATCTGGAGAACCCCACTCTCTTCTTTATAGCATGTATCTCTGTTTCAAATCGTATCACATAGTTACAGATTTTCCTGTTGATTATCTGTCTTCCTCACTCTCTGCTAGGTAGGACCTTACTCTCTGTTAGGTAAGACCTTGTTTATTATCCATCTTCCTCACTCTCTGCTAGGTAGGACTGCAGAATGCCCAATAGCTAGACTGGTATCTGGCATGTAGTTAAGTGTCCAATAAATACTTGTTGATCTAATGAATGAATGATGGGTAGAGTCAGCTTCCACAAGCCCACCATGCCTCTATCCGGGTATCCAGGGCAGCACCCCAGCCCTCGCCCCCGTGGCTCAGAAGCCTAGAGCTAGTGTAAATAACTATTCTGATTTACCTGAGACTAAGGAGGTTCTTGGGACATGGGGCTTTTTGGTATTAAAGCTGAGAAAGTCCTGAATGAACCAGGACGAGTTGGGTACCCTCCCTAGAGATACCTCCTGAAATTCTTTGATAGTTTGTGCGAAAAGAGCAAGGTCAGGGTATCCACTATCCTTCTGAGGTCACCTCAGCTTGTCTTGCTCGCTAACCAGAAGATCACTGCTCTCACCAGGTGGTGTCCTCTACCCAATCCTTCCCTTCCAGGTTCCAGTAATCATTTCCACTCTTTGTCATTGGGGCCCAGGGTTGGCGACAGCTCTGACGCTCTTCATCCTGTCTGCATCATTTCCGTGGCTCCTCTCTGCTCTTCTGCACACCAGTAAATAGCAATTTGGAAAATAACCCCTGCTTGAGTTATCTAAAGGTGAATGAGCCATGGTTTCCCATGGGGACCCTGACTGACATGAGGGGAAAGGAGAAAATGTAGAAATAAATGTTATCAGAAACCATTAAGATGCAAAGGTGCTTAACCTCTAGAAGCCTCAGTTCCCCATCCATTAGCCTGTGACCAGCTCATAGGGCTGTTATATGAAGTGATTAGGAAGACCTACTTAAAGTTGCTTCATAGCGTATCAAAAGCACTCAGCAAATTTTAGCCATCATCGTAGCTATTAGGCTTTACTTCCAACAGAAACAACCAGAAGGCAACACCAGGTTTGCCACTGGCCTGAGACGGACCCCAGAATCTCACCTCTCCAGATGGCCTGAAGTAAGGGACAGAGGTACTGTACATTTAAAACTTCACATAGGCATAAATTGCTGTCTTTTAGTATTTTCACTCGAGCTTTGAGCGGAGCCCTTAATGTTCTATGCTTTGAGATTGGATCTAGTGGTAAGTCCAATGTCTGTTTCAGAGGAGGCCAGGAATGTGGGAAACGGTGGTTACATTGCACATTTGCAGGAAAACCCTCCACCTGAGGGACACACCCCCACCTTCTGTCCTGGCCAGCCTGATGAAATATACAAGAAATCAATAGGCCACAAAATGGAAACAATTTTGAACTCAAGAAAAAGGTTCTCCTTTTCCAATTTAATGATGCAGTGACGTGTCTGCAGACACTGGATGAAATGAGGTCCTGAGAAGATCCTGGCGAGTGTAGGAGCATGAAGGCTGAACATTACAAGCAAGAAAGATTTCTCTTTTATTAAAACAAAATGGCACATTTGGATTTATAGTACCCAGTAAAGTATAAGCAAGAAGATGAAAATTCCACCATGAAATAAGACAATTTAGGAAAGACAGAGTGGGTGGAGACAGCATTCAGCTTATTCCGAAGTAAATACACACGAACACACACACACACACACACACACACATACACACACACGCATACACAGAGAGAGAGAGAGAGACATGCTTTGCACATAACTTTTTGGGAAAAGTGGGAATAAGGAAAGAATGTTTGAGGAAATAATGCACACTAATGTTCCCAAAAGCAGGGCCATATTTAAATCATGTTATAATATGTTAAAATAGTATCTCCTAAATTCATGGTCACTCAACACTTAGAATGTAACCTTACTTGGAAACAGGCTCTTCAAAGATGTAATTAGTTAAGGGTCTTATGATAAAACTTCCTGGATTTACAGTAAGCCCTAAAACCAATAACTTGTCTCCTTACACAAGAAAGGAGAGGGAGATTTGAACACAAAGGAGACCATGTAAAAACAGAGACAAGGATTGGAGCTAAATGTCTTTCTAATAAAACTGTTAAAAACCCCGCGCTTTGAATGAAGAGACCCCCTAAACAGGTTTGTGTGAGCAACGTGGCTGTTTATTCACCTGGGTGCAGGTGGGCTAAGGCCGAAAAGGGCGTTAGCAAAGGGCAGTGGGATAGGAGATGGTTTTATAGATTTGGGGTGGGCAGTAGAAAGTTACAGAGTAAAATCCGTTACAGTGGTGGGGGTAGGGCCGAGGAGTATACATTACCATAAGTTCAGTTACAACGAAGGGAAGTTTATGTCTCAGGGAAGCTCCACTGGGCTATCAGAGATAATGGCGAATGCTGGATGGGGGGAGGGGGCGTTGGGGGAGGGAGAGAGTGGGGAAGCGGGGGTGATCAGCAGAGGCAGACAGGACTTCAGACCTTCTGGGTCCAGGCTTGCACATGGAGGCCTGACAAAAACAATTCATATTCCTTTGGGCATTACCCAGTAATGAGATTGCTGAGTGAAATGGTATTTCTGTTTTTAGGTCTTTGAGGAACTGCCACACTGTCTTCCACAATGATTGAACTAATTTACACTCCCACTCAGTGTGTAAGTGTTCCCTTTTCTCCACCTTACTTTTATCACATTTACAAGAGCAAAGACATGGAATCAACCTAAATGCCCATCAGTGGAAGACTGGATAATGAAAATCTGATACATATACACCATGGGATACTATGCAGCCATAAAAAAGAATGACGTCCCATCCTTTGAGGAATATGGATGGAGCTGGAGGCCATTATCCTTAACGAACTAACACAAGAACAGAAAACCGAATACTGCATGTTATCACTTATAAGTGGGAGCTCAATGATGACAATACATGGGCATTTAGAAGGAGGGGAACAACACACACTGGGGCCCATTGGAGGGTGGAAGGTGGGGAGGGGGGAGAGGATCAGGGAAAATTACTGCTGAATACGAGGCTTAACACCTGGGTGATGAAACAATCTGTACAACCAACCCCCATGACACACGTTTACCTATATAACCAATCTGCACATGTACCCCTAAACTTAAAATAAAAATTAAGTTAAAAAAAAAAAAAGATTGGCGTTATGCTGCCACAAGACAAAAGCTATAGAAGCTACAAGGAGCTGGAAGGGACAAGAGAGGATCCTTCCCTGGAGTCATGGGAGGGAGTATGGCCCTGCTGCCAGCTTCATCTTAGACTTCTGGCTTCAGAATAGTTGAACATTAAATTTCTGCTGTTTGCAGCCACCAGGGTGTGGTCATTTGTTACAGCTGCCCTAGGAAACAAATGTATATATTAAAATTCTCCACATAGTTTATACAGCAGGAGTTCAGTAAACACAGTTGGCTAACAGATTACCTAGATGAATCTACTGCCCTATAAAACCACGGAGGTACAACTACACTCACTTGTGTTCTCATCCCAGAATGAAAACCCAGCACTTCATGCTTCCTGTATTAAATTTCACAACGCGTGCGCTTCGTGTGGAATGAGCATGGAGTTTGGAATATGGAACAATCCGACAGACTGGTATACCTGCTAATCAGACCTGGTACTCTGTTTCCAAACTGCCCGTTCCAGCAGAAGCCACTGAGTAATTACACCCAATAGGAGATTGGTACCCATCACTGTGGGGATGTTCACATTACCCACATCTGTGTCTCAAGCAGGGCCCTATCAGGACAACACCATGCCTAATCTTTGCAATGCTGTTTGCATAATCTCAGGCCTCAGGTCACCCAACCATCTAGGGTAGAATCCAGTTCTCAAGACCCCTTAGCTATTTCTGGTTACAGCGAGGGAGGACTGCCTGTGCAGGGAAGGTGGCAGTTGTCAGGGTGTGGGATGGGGGCTTACTAAGAATGAAGCCACTCTACTTCCGGAGGGGTTGGAGGAGGGAAAGAAGGAAGCAGAAATAGATAAAGCATATTTCCTACAAGACCCACAGCAAAACATAACCCAGGAGTTCTCGGTTCCTTGCTCTGCTACACAGCTCTCTGTCCAGGAATATTTTGAATCCTGTCTTGGTAGTCCCAGTGTACTTAGTGTGCCCCTAGTGATGTTTCCCCACTCCATCTCGCTACGTGCCTCTTCTTCCCTGCTGGTGAGGCTGTGGGCCTCAAGTCCCCTCTGCTCTGCCTTCTTTTTGTTCCTAAATTATACTATTGGTCTCATCCCCCTGCAATTCTAACTTGATTCCAAGGCCACTAATTCTAGTTGATTATTGTGCTATTGTCCTCAGTTCGCCCCTCCTGATTGCTCTCTGCGCTTCTCCTGGGCCCCAGGCATCCACTTTGACGAACAGCTTCAGCCAGGCTCCCTATCCCTGGTTTCTGGAGAGAAAGGGAGGTACTGGCAGGAGACTGGAGAAGGAAGAGGTCAGATCAGGATGGGACCAGCATGGCCCCCTCCCACTCAATCCCTGCCAGGCCTCCGTGGTGGCCTTGTCTCAGTGTCTCCACAACCAGAGCTCTGCCGGTTCCTTCAGGCCTAGGATTGGAAACTGCTTCCTGCTATTTCAAGTTCCTGAGCTCTGGACTTTCCCTTATTACTTCCTCAACTCTGTCCCCAGCTCTATAAACGGTGCTTCCATTAAACTCCCTTTTATTCAATCGCTGAGGCAGTTACCAATACTAATCAAAATGCACACACTTAATACTTTACCCAGGCACAAGCACTACATACACACACATGGGCACACCCTCTCTCTGTTATATGAAGAGTGTGGCTTCGAAATCAGACACACTTAAATAAACAGGCATGCCATAAATGCCCAGTTTATTGGGATTCTCCGGTCTTTGTGAATCTTACTTAATTCCTCTGGAAAATGAGACCAGAATCTATACCTCCCAGAGTGTTGATGAAGCTGAACTGAACTTACATTCCTGGTGTGCCTTTCCCTCATCTACTCATTCAGCATCATACAAACATCCCAGCTCCATTTGGCTATCCCCTTTTGAGCTTGCTTAGGTCTAGTTGTCTGACCTGATTCCAGGTACAGTATCTTTTTCAAGCTAGGACTTGGGTGGTCCTGCTCACACGTCTAAGCATTTTGCCATAGGACCGACTCCAGCCTCACCACTTCCTTATGAGAAGGGATGGATATGCCATTTCCAAAGGAGATTGAGGAAGTAAAGAGATGGGTGAAGTGATTTCTTCATATTTGCCCCAGTCCCAGTAGAACTGCTATGAGGAGCGGGGTGTCTATGCCCCTGGCCACTGCCATTCTCTTGAAGGAAATCTCACTCAACACGTAGTTTCTGAATTGCTTTTCTGGGTGTGTGATGTGCCTGAGATGACGATGGCAATGACCAGGGTTGGAGGAGGTTGGAAAGAAAACAGTGGAGGAAGTCACTATGGACACAGAATCAACCCCCTGTGCCTTGCATGCAACAACTTAGACGGAAATGGACTCACTTCTCAAATTGATGAATTGGCAGCTGGACTTCCAGCTGCTGGGCGTTCCCATCCTGGTTGAAAATCGTGTGTGACACTGGCCGTAAGCGATAAACCATGGAAACCAGTGCTAATAAGATCTTGTTCATCCGTCGGTTCTCAAAAACATTGCCTCAATGAGCACAGCTATGCATGATTAATGATGGTCGAGAATGAATGCAGAGTTATTTCAGAAGCAAAGGAAAAGTTGCACACATTCCCCAAATTTCTGGAAAAAAGGAAATGAATTCAGAAAATGCAAGCAAAGGCAGAAGGAGAAAATACTTATTCAAGATTTGCTACTAGAGATTTCACTTTTAAGATGCTTTTCAGCAAAACAAACAAAACAGAAACATTTAGATTTCATGAACTATATAGAAGTAAATAGACACATTAAAGGAGGTTAAAAGAAAGAATTTAAACCACTTTCTTGCCAAAGAACCTTTAAAAATGAAATATGTTGTTTTTAACAATTCCAAAACAGTCAATAAAATGTTTAGAAAGAGTTGATAAAACTACTTGGTTTGGAACTCAGTTTTCAAATTAAATCTATTTCTTTAATTTAAAAAACCAGTTTTACCAAAAAAAGATAAAATGGTGAGTAATAAAGGCTGAGATTGGCCGCATATTCAGCAAATGAACCTCCTCAAATCATAACTGCTGCATCCATTTCACTACTACTAGTGACGGCCAGAGCTATTTGTGTTTGTACCACCATCCAGACCGACGATTAAGACAGGCAAAATGAACAGATCACCCACGGCCATTCACTGGAGAAGGGTGCAGCTCTGCCCCATAAATAAGACCTATTGTCATTTTTTTCCTAATTGTACAAGCAACACATGGCCACTTCCCAAAACTGAAAAACAAGGAAAATCACAAAACAAAGAAAACTCAAGCAGTTGATAATTTCATCTATAGTCCAAACTACTTAGAGGCTGAGGCAGGAGGATTGCTTGAGCCCAGGAGTTCAAGGCTGCAGTGAGCTATGATAATGCCACTGTACTCCAGCCTGGGCAACCACCAAGACCTTTTCTCTAAAATGATTATAATAACACTAATAACTGATTCACATTTCAAAGGTACTCATTGTTAACATTGTGGAGTATGCATTTCCATGTTTTTCCAGTTCTTATTTCATGAAATAAGTAAAGAAATAAGATATAAATATAATAAATATAAATAATAATGTATGGGTATAAATAAATAATATAAAATGTAAATAAATATAAAGCCCTATAATATGATTTCATTTTCTTTCATTACATGGCTCTACCATAATTGACTCTATCTGTCTCCAATTACTAGTCATGCATATCTTTTCAATTTTTTTGTTTTTTTTTTTTTTTCCTTTTTTTGAGACAGGGTCTCACTCTGTCACCCAGACTGGAGTACAGTGGCCAATCTCAGCTCACTGCATCCTCTGCCTTCTGGTGATTCTCTTGCCTCAGCCTCCCAAGTAGCTGGGGTTACAGGCGTGTGTCACTACCTCCTGGCTAATTTTTGTATTTTTAGTAGAGACAGGTGGTTTCACCATGTTGGTCAGGCTGGTCTCGAACTCCTGACCTCAAATGATCGACCCGCCTCAGCCTCCCAACATGCTGGGATTACAGGTATGAGATACTGCACCCGGCCCCATTTTTCTCTGTTTCAAAACCAGTGAAGTTCCTTTTCTAACGTTTAAAAGAATTCAGTCTGCTGACCCTAACTGAAGATAAAAACTGAAAAATTAACAACCAAACCCCACTCCAACCTTCCACAAATTTTTCTTGTTTTTTGAGGCCCCAGGATCTTTGCATGTGCCCTTCCCTCCATCTGAAACGCTCCCTCCCTCTGCTCATCTGCCTACAAACCCCTGGCTTTTGGTGGAGGGCACTTTACTTATTAAGTGTTCCATGTTTTCCTTAAAGAGAAAGAACTTAGATGCCATTCCCAGGAGGGAATAACACTTTCTCCCCACACTCAGTGTTCCTTAAGTACAAGGCAAGAATACGCAGCACTAGGGCGCCCCCTTGCTCCGGTGGACGGCCATGCTAGAGCTTTCACGGGACCTCTTTCTCCAGGCCTCTTGCTGTTTTGGACTTGACATTGGAGACTGGCTGTAGTAACACTTCTGGCTGGCCAAACATTCATTCTGCAGACTCAGTTACCCTCTTGCAGTAAACCGCAGGTCTTCACATGGACAGGAGGTCTGCAAAGGCCAGAAGTTCCACGTTTCATTCTTCAAACTCGCTTAAGTCATTTTAAGTCTTAAGTGGATATTTCAAAACCTAGCTGACTTCTACACGTAATTCTCAGGGTTCAGAACCGGGACAGGATCCAGAAGTCTTCCTTGGACCACATCTTTCACAACAGAATTAATCTTTTATACGTACGTTTTCTAGCATTGAATCATAATTGTTTGTTCACATGTGCATATCCCATTTGAGTCTAAAGCCTCCTTGAGGCAGATATTAGGACTTACTTTGCTCTTCATTTCCAGCACCTAGCGTAATATCTGGCATATAGGAACACTTAGCAAAAAATCTGTTAAACGAGAAGATCTCAAATTGTTGGCAGTGCCACATATTATATACAATCAGATAAATTTTCAAATTATCCAAAAGGTTTCCCCAGAAATAACAGAACATCAGACAAATTTTTATCCCAAAGGTTTCCTTAGAAATAAAAGATTATTATAATCATAAGACATTCATAGAATGGTGATTCTCACATGTTCGCATGTTTCAGAATCATCTGGAGCAGATAATACCCGCTGGGCCACCCCTGAGTTTCTGGTTAGTAGTTTTGGGCCCCAGAACTTACATTTCTAACAGGCTCTCAGGTGATATTGATGCGCTGGTCTGGGAACCACATTTTGAAAACTACTATCCTAGAACAATCATTTTCAAAAGATTATCAGAATCACTTCTGTTACAGCTTGCCAGGAGTACATTTTTAAACATTAAAAAAAAGAAATTAAAAAGAATTACCTCTGTGTTTGCTAAATTTCCACATACTGCTACAATACTCCAACCTGGAAAGTGGATGAAGAAATAAAATATTTCATACATGAATCTGTGGTAGCAAATGCATCCACAGACAGATCATTGAAAAATCACTGGACTTGGGCCACACTTACAGGCTGACTTTGGAATGACATGTAAAAAAGAATTTCCTGGCCATATCTTCTGTGACTCATTCTGTAACTGTGAATTATTGAGTAACTAACAATTTTCTGGGGAAATCTACTCCAAGACACCTTATGGTATCTTGGTTTAGCATAAACTTCACTATTTAGTTCCTGATTTTATCATGCCTTATAGGACTGTTCTTCTGAACTTTCTGATCAGAATACAGCAAGTCTCAGGACAGCAATCTCTTCACCAACAAATATTAATTAGACACCCACTAAGGGAAACCACAGTGGAAGCCCCAAAGTGGAGAGAAAGAGGCAAAATATTTCGTTGTCTGGAAATATCTGATTAGCTGTTTGGGAAGATAGAAAACAGATACATTTTTTAAAAGGCATTCCTGATAACAAATGTTTGTTATTCAAAGATTGAAACAGATGAGGAAAGCTAAGTTCACTCTGAGGGAGAGGAGGATGGATTTCTCAAAGCTGGAGAAGTAAAGAGAAGCCATTTGAAGAAGAAGGCACTGCAGTATTATATCTGAAGATAGAATTGAAGAGGCAAGATCATACCTAGAATAAAGCTCCAAAGAGAGCTTGAGGCCCAAGCCAATTATAGAAGGACAGGTCTAGTGATAGACAGAGGACATCTTGACTTCCATAAAAACGACAAGGGCGTCTCTGTCAATTAGCTACTGGCTCTCTTCTGCAGATGCCATTGCTCTGGAATAGTATGAGTCTGATTCCTCAGTACCATCTGGCATTTTTCTGGCTAAGAGTAGCTCTTGTTCTGAGATGTAAAAATGGTAGTAGTTAAAATAGGACAGAGAAAATGGTGACCTGTGTTTATCGACATGGCTCAGCGTATAGGAGTCAATAACTACTGGATGTTGTAGAAAACACACTCATTTTGATGAGCCCTGAGACCCTGGAATGCCTTTCTCCAGTAGGTGATAAAATTGCTGATTGTTGTCTTTGGGAGAAGTTAACATGGAAATTAAGTGTGCCCATGAAGAATAATAGCCCTTTTGATTTATTTTTGGACAAGGCATATGTGTTACTGCCTATTCCTTCACTTGATGCAGCAAACACTAATGATGATATGGTGGGCTTCCTTAGTTGTTGAAAACCATGTGAAACATCCTAAAATCATTCTGTAAGATAATCTCCTGCTTATTTCTGTATCATGTAAATGTGGCACCACACCTGAAATCAGAAATAGAAAATAGTGAAAATGCTGAAATCAAATGGAGCACGCACTGAGAAGAGACACGACTGTTACAGTGTCTACATTAGTGACATCAAAGTCTAACCGTGGACGAATAGGAGACTGAAATGGTTAATTATTAATTATTGTCTTGGAGCCTCCATGCTTTTATAAAATCATCTGCCCACATCTGCAGCTTTGGCTGAGGGACATAATTGTACCACTGTGCCTTTATCCATAAACTCACCTCTTCCAGGAAGCAGCTCTGTGGGCATAACGGACACAACTAAATCTTGGGAAATCAGATTCTCTCTCAGAGGAAATTGGGTTTGGCTCACTGAGAGGCTGTGTCCATTACTAGTGGGAGTCAAAACAAAATCATGCAGACTTGAGGCCAGTGGTCATATTGAGCCCTGAGCAGAGAAGCCAGTCTTTGGGGGAAGAAGGCTGAAGATACGCCTGACAGAAAAGCTGCCATGTGACTTTCCAGTTCTTATGGGACCCAGCAGACACCCAACACTTTGTTTTCCGTGGGTACATAACAGGAAGCTGACCGTGGCTGCGGCAGGGCCCGCCACACGCCGCAGTGCTTATCCGTGCTGGCATCAGCTATGCCGCCCGGTGGGTCCATGGGTTTGGTTGGAGTATCTGCTTGAGTCAGTGTTCATAATCCCCTTCCATACTTTTTTCCTGGCAAAACTATTTTTTTGTTGTTATTATATCTCTACATTTATTTAAATTTTTCTCTTTTTTTTTTTAAATTGTACTTTATGCTCTGGGGTACATGTGCAGATCATGCAGGATTGTTGCATAGGTACATACATGGCAAAGTGGTTTGCTGCCTCCATTGCTCCATCACCTACATCTGGTATTTCTCCCCTCTTTATCCCACCCCACCCTCCCCATCCCCAGCTGTCCCTCCCCTATCCCCCGCAATACTGATCGCAGTGTGTGATGCTCCCCTCCCTATGTCCATGTGTTCTAATTGCTCAACACCCGTCTTTTTTTTTTTTTTTTTGAGACAGAGATTCGCTCTTGTTGCCCAGGCTGGAGTGCAATGAAGTGATCTCACCACAACTTCCGCCTCCCAGGTTCAAGCGATTCTCCTACCTCAGCCTCTCAAGAAGCTGGGATTACAGGCATGTGCCACCACCCCCGGCTAATTTTGTATTTTTAGTAGAGATAGAGTTTCTCCATGTTGGTCAGGCTGGTCTCGAGCTCCCAACCTCAAGTGATCACCTGCCTTGGCCTCCCAAAGTGCTAGGATTACAGGCATGAGCCACAGCACATGGCCCAAAATGAATCTTTACGGCTTTTAAGTGAATAGATGTCATAGCTGGATCCAAATGGAACCACACTAGTCTCCTCCTGAAACTGGAGATCTTCAGAATATGTGTGGGATCAGCTGGCAGCACCCTGAGGCTGCTCTGTGGCAACGGTATGAATGCCACAGGTACTGATTTCTGTAGCCATGAACTTTTCAGGGGATATTTGTCCTCCTCCCTATAAAGATTAGCAAAATCTCCAGGCAAGATGACCATTCTTTACATTCACGTGGCCTTCAGGAGCATCAGTCTGGACTCGGGAGTTCTCAGGAATGCAGCGCCTCATAGCTTTGGCCAAAGGCCAAAAGAAATAATTCAAAAACTGGAAGAAATTTTAAAACTTGTTAATAGCCATTCTTGAAAGAAATTTGAGAAGATACTGCATTTATAAAACAAGAACAGTCTCACTGAGAAGAGAACTAACAGAGAACACAGAAGAGTTGTTATAAATTAATATATAACCTCCAAAATATGAAATTCAAAAGAACAGCTGAAATATAAAGTCAAAATACTTTCCTAGAGTTTAAAGCAAACGGCAAAGAGACGGCAAATTTGAAGGATAAAGGCAAGAGTCATAGAGAATTAATGCAGGAGTTGCAGAAATCCATCAGGTAGCTAAGAGGAATTATAGAGAAAGAGAACAGAAAATGGATGGGACAATTTTTTAAAGAAGTAAGAGAATACACTTCACATTTGATGAATCCATTGAGTACTCAGCAGGATGAATGAAAATAACTACTGAGCCAGTACATCCTCTTGAAGTTTCAGAGCACCAAACATTAAAAAAAAAAAAAAAATCATAAAGCTTCCAAAGACAAATTCAGGGTACCATCTAACTTGTCATTAGTCATATTAGTCAGAAGATAATGAAACAATGTGTTCCAAGTTGTAAGGGGAAAAAAATCTTTTGAGCCTAAAATTCTATGTTCAAACTATCTTTGCAGTATGAGAGTAAAATAAAAATATTTTCAAATAAAGACCTAGATGATATATCACACTTCCAGTCTGAGGAAGTCTTCGAGTATATATGTTAGTAAAACAAGGAGAAAAACAGAAAGATGACATGGAATCCAGGGCTAGACTTTCATCCTGGAGGTCACTAATAGGAAGCTCAAGGATGGTGGCTGTGCAGCTGATCTGGACAACAACAGGTCCAGGATAGGAGACTCTGGGAGAGACCCTATCCTGGGGCACCATGAGAGGATAAAGGGATTCTGTATTTAGAGTATTGAAGGTCTGGATACATTTGAGGTTAGGATAGAGAGTTGAGAGTCTTTTCCAAAAAAGAAAAAAATAATAACTCAATTAGAAGCCTACCTGGTATTTTTTTAAAGCCAGGGCCCAAAAATCAGAGGAACAAATATAACACTTGATTTTAAGTGACTGATAAAATGTAAGAACAGAAAATCGATGTGACCTTGAAGCTAGGAACACTCCACTTCAAGTAGCTCTGGAGTCACAAACTGAGACCTATCGGGCAGGAAATGTCATCATTAGCTCCTTACTTGGCACTGCAGTCAACATTTATATAGTCTTAATAATGTCAATGCCACTTATTAGTTTTACGGTTTTCGAATCCACCAAGACATGAAGCACAGGAGATTTAATTATGATCACAGAATAGCAGAGAAATGTTATCAGCTTTGACAAAGTAAAAGCTCAGCAGCAGCTGACAGAAGATGGGAAGTGAAACTGACGAGAGACAGGGAAGAGCAGGAGTGAAGGTCTTATCATTGTTAGTTAAGAGAGAAAGTTTAGGGAATAAGAAGTGGAGCTTTATTAATAATATTACATAATCATAGACAAATTAAAAACAAAAAATGTTAAAAAGCGGGGAGAAAAAGAGGTAGGGCATGTCTAAGTAAGATAAATCTTCATCTCTCCTAGCAGTGGTCAATAGATCTTGATCAAAAGAATCACTTAAAGTTCTTTACTGCAAACAGCAGAACTCAGGATGAGTAAGCAAAAAAGAATCTTTCTAGTAAAGTATTGGTAACTCACAGAATTCTCTAGAAGTTCATGGTCAAGCAATTTCACATAATGCCAAGCCCAACTCCATTGCCAAAGCGGGCACAGCAGTGGCAGCATTAGGCTCATAGAAATGGAAAAGCAAATGTCAGCTCCTCCGATGGCTCTGGAGGAAGCTGGTACATACAAGCTGCTCTAGGGAAATCCCTCTATCACCACTCCAGCAGCTGGTGCAGCCCCTGCGGCCCCTCCAATGACACTCAAGCGTGGTTGGCAGAAATTCTGCTTCCATCCCCTGCAAACAAACAGTGCTCCAAGTAGAACTGAAGCACTACTACCACGGTCACCAAAGAAAGTGGACTTCTAACACAGGACTCCCTACTCTGCCCCCTCCTACGTTACAGCCCAGTGCGGTGCGATGAGTTAGCAGAACGTACGTCACAGTCGGCTTCCTTCCAGCAAGGGAGGGCCAAGAATGAGTTTTGGCTTCTACCTTAGAGATGTGTGAGACCCATAGCGTAACATAGAAAACTCTCCAAATAGAGAAAGGTATTCGAAAGACACTGGACATCAGAAACCTGGCAAAAGCTCACCACACTCAAAAAATTAAGCAATCAAGTTATTGGTTTTCAAAAAAGTATTGAGGGTTTTTTTTGTTTGTTTTTTGGCTTTCGGTTTTTGGTCTTTTTTGGTGGACATGGCATTTGATCACCAGAAAAATTAAAAGGGGAAACAGTAGTTATCTTTACAAAGTGGGATTGAGGGTGAGGAGGGCCACGCCAAAGATGGAAGGCATTCAGTATAAATCCTACACACCGTTTTATATGATGTGTATATGGGTTATTTGGATGACTTTTTAATTTGTAATTTTTAAACTTACCCCTAAAACACTTTAACCATGCTGTAGACTCAAATACCAAAAACTCTACTGGCCTCACTCACTATATATAAATTCCTACTAAAAAAAAAAAAAAAAAAAATTGTCTTCTTACATTGCCATTTATACACTAGCCAAAGGCATGTTGGTATTGAACTTACTAGAAAACTTTCCTTTTCCCATAAGCAGGGATTGTGTTCTATTTCAAGGGAGAATCTTTTTAAATATAGTCTGTTGTCTTGAAGGAAATATAGGTTTGAATGTACAACCTCCTGGGAAATGGTGCTAAAGCTGAGAAGGTTTTCTGTGACGCAGCAGTTTTTCAAGGTAGACAGAGAACCTGAACTGCCAAGAACAAGTCCCTGAGCTCAGCAAGTCCAGCTTCGTGGAAACTGCCGCCTCCTTCTAAAGCAGATGCAGAAACTACTATCTGCTTCCCCACGCTTTCCTGATACGTTTCCTATATTCTGTCTAGAAAATGAGCTGATGCTATCTGGTTTTCTTCCCTTTTTTTCTGCCTTGTTGCTTATACGAGGTTTAGTTGTTGTTTTTAAATAAAAGCTAGTCTTTACTATGTGCCTATCACTTTCAAGGCAGCTTTTCATTCTTTCTCTCTTTTATTAATTTATTTAGCTACCTTACTGAGTAACTGTTCTGTACCAGGCATTGTGCTAAGTGCTGGGGATGCAGCAATAGACAACATAGGTCATGTCTGAACACACTACAGTTGTGTAGCACAGCATGGTGGTTAAGCCCACAAGGCTGGACACAGACTCAGGGGTTCAGCCTGTCATTACCATGAACTAGTTACTGATTTAAATCACTTACCTTGTTTCTCTGTCTGTTGTTCTAAAATGATAGATAAATTTCAAAAACGGGAACATTATTCATCTCAAGGGATTGTTGTGAGGATGAAATGACGTATCTTTGTAAACCCTTGGCACAGTATTTCAGTGATGGGCAATTAGCAGAAACAGGAAATCATGACAGAATTATATAGAAATCAGCACTAGAATCGGTTGCAAGGGGAGCAAAAGGCCATGTATTCTTTACTGGGTGGGTCACAGAAGGCTTCCTAGAGGAAGTAAGATCTAAGCTAAGGACAAACAAGTGAGCAAAATTATTAGTTGAGAAAAGAGGAGCAGGACGTTTTAGCTGGAGGAATAAGGTCGAGGTTAGGGTTTTAAGTGTGCAACTCCCAGTTATGTTCCATGTGGCTGACTATGGAAGATCGGTCCAAAAAGGAAGCAGGAGCCAAGTCAGGGGCTTATAGATGACATTTTTTTTATTGCATTTTAGGTTTGGGGGTACATGTGATGAACATGCAAGATTGTTGCATAGGTACACACATGGCAGTGTGGTTTGCTGCCTTCCATCCCCTCACCTGTATCTGTGACACGTGCACACGAATGTTCATTGCAGCACTGTTTACAATAGCAAAGACCTGGAACCAACCCAAATGCCCAACGATGATAGACTGGATAGGGAAAATGTGGTACATATACACCATGGAATATTACGCAGCCATCAAAAACAATGAGTTCAAGTCCTTTGTAGGGACATGGATGAACATAGATTACATTTTTTAAAAACTGGGAACTACGAAAGTGATTTCAACTAGGTAGTATTTTGATCAGGCCTACTTGTAGAAGCATCACTCTGGATCAGATCTACTTGTAGAAATATCCATTTGGCTACAGTGTGAAGTGTGGATCGAAAAGAAAACACAAGGGACAAGAAAACCCATTCAAAGGCTTAGATTGATCCAGGAAGAAAACAGTTATGGCCAGTACAGAGTATAGTGGTGGGGACATCGGGAGGCAAAAGCCACAGATCTGGGCAAAAGATTTAGTGTGGGGGAAAAGGAAGACAAAAGGGTCAAAGATGCTTCCACTGATGGATGATTCCATCCTTCTGTTGATGAAAACGTTTACTGAGGTAGAGAACTGAGTAAGAGAAGCATATTTTGGGGTGAAAGCAATGAGTTTGTGAGTGTTGAGTTTGAGATGCAGGTGGGACATCCAAGTGAAGATATCTAGTAAGCAGTGAAAATTATATCTGAAGTCCCTGGGATATCTGGGCTGGAGACAAGGTAAGATAATTTACCAGGGTTTCCTACCCAAGATGTTTCTATTTATTTTTGAGAAAATTGCCAATGGCTTCATGGTCTGGAACACAAAGAAAATTATCCCAGATTTTCCTTGCTCAGTGAAGAGTATCTTGGTTGGTTCCTAACTTAGATAAATGTGAGCCTTACTGTCTTATTAGAGAGAGATAATAACTCCTCTGTGTAAGAAAAATTGTGTTTTAGAATCTGCTTATCCCATCCAACAGAGTATGTGCTTTGATGGGAAAGATTATCAGTCAAGATAAGCTAGTTTCTGCTGTGGTAACAAATAGTCTGAACAATGCCTATGGCTTATGGCAGTAAAGGTTCTATTTCTCATACCTGTTACATGTCCATTATGGGTTAGCAGTACCTATAATGACAAAGCAATCATATTTCTAACCTTGTCACTGCATACCAGAAAGAACCAGCAATGGCACACTCTTGCCTGGAAGTGATTCACATCACATCTACTCAAAAGTCATTGATCGGAACAGTCACATGGCCCCATGCAGCAAGAAGAGGGCCAGGGAGTGCAATAAGATCATATGCCTGGGAAGTAGAGAGCCAGAATTTCCTGGGAAATGGCATAAATGACTACCACAGAAGGGGCTGTGGGCCTGGAACCTATCCCAGCCCAGCTCTCAGGCAACCAGCCTAGATAGTGGCCAAGTACGTGAACGAGTCTGTAACATCTTTAACACTTAAGGATCAAGAGAGAAGGATCACACACTCTATCTCTGCAGCTTTAACACATGGGGCTGCTTCACTCCAAGATCTTCTGAGAAATAGCTCCCATCAGCACCCTTGGATGCAGCGGCTGGCACCACACTCAGTACCGACTGAGCTTCTCCAGCACAGGCCGTACGTCCCGTGTGGCCCTGTCTTCCGCTGAAGCTTCCCCTACAGTTCTGAATAACCTCATTTCTTGAGTCATCTCAAGGGAAGACTAAAATGCTTCTGTGTATCTATGTAGCCGTGTGCCATCAAAGATACATCAGTGTCCAGCTACTCTGGTCCACCATGACCTTATGACATTATGTCATAAGGTAGGGACATCAGGAGGCAAAAGCCACAAATCTGGGCAAAAGATTCAGTGTGAGGAAAAAGGACTAATGCCAGTTCTTTTCCTACTGCTTTGACCCTGGGGCCCTAAAGAAGTACCTGAGGGAGCAAGAGGAATGAGTTTTAATCCTGCAGGCTTTGTGCAACTTGAATGAAGGCCCCTTTCCTTAAGCGGAACCTTGAGAAGTTGAAACCCCACACTCCTAGAGTAACTATTCTCAAAGATAACCCAATAACTAGTGGTCACTGTGGACATGAGGATGTGGCCCAGCCTCTGCTCAGCAGACAGCGGAAACCAAGCTAGTAGAAACCAAGATAGGGCCAGGCAGGATTGGACGTCTCCTCCTCAGGAGACCAGTTGGGTCTCTGAGACGCCAGAACCCATGAAGAGGAGGAGAGCAAAGGCCAGACTAGGGAAGTGAGGGATGCATGGGTCAGGCCTCTGAATTTCTTGCACCAACTTGTGGTGCCCAAACAGTGCCCTCTGGACACTGATTGGGGTATGTTTGTTTGAACCTAAATGGTGTGGTGGACACTTAAATATATAAAGGATCATTGATGTCTTGGATGTAAAGGGGATTGTGCAGCAAAGGTGTATAGAAGAAGAGGATCCAGAACAGAAACTCAGTACCAACAACTTTAGGATGGGAACGAGGGAGCGGAGAAAACACCGGAGACTGAGAAGTGTCCATGGAGCTAGAAAGAATTAATCGAAGTGTGGTTCTTGCAAGCCAAGGGAAGAGTATGTTTCAAGAGAGTAGGATTAATTAACGTTTTTGAGAAGCCACAGAAGACAGTCATTAAATAACTAAGATGGCCCTGGTAAGCTAACCAGAGAAATTTCAGTGGAAGCATCAGTGTAGGAACCACAGAACTGGACATGGAAAATAACAAGGAGATGAGAAAGGAAAAGTAGAAAGTAAGCAATGTCGTATACATTACTTTCAACCTTCACATCAATCCTGTAAGCCAGGTATTGTTTTCTTCCCTTTAAAAAGTAGGAAAAAGAGAGTTGCCCAGGATAGTCCAGCTGGGAGATGACACAGCTAAGCTTAAAACACAAGTCTGAGTGGCAGAAAGACAAAGTCCTTTCCACACACCACTGCCTCCCCAAGCACTTAGCCACCTGTGTGTCTCTGCTGACAATGTTGGACGTTTCTGATATAACACTGCACTGAACAGTGGGACAGAGCACTGTTAAAAGAGAAGTGCTAAGAGAGAAGTAAAGTTAGATGGAAAACTGAGAAAAAACCACCAGCATCTCTGCTCTTCTCTTTGCAGCAATGTGTGTGTTTGTTTTCGTGGGCTCTGTTCATGGACTCCTACTGAACATTTCACAGTTCTTTGGACTCAGATACCTCTTTGCTGTAGTGCAAAGATGCTGACCTGCCAAGAGTGTATTACAGGCTGTGCCTCTTTCAAAAGCCAGCTTGAACTGATTGTTCTTCAGCTTCTCACATAAATTACAGAACATGAGGCCCACAGCTTTGCCCAAAGTTGTCAACAGGTTTTAATTGTCTCTGCTTTTCCGTACACACAGATGGCTTTGTTAAGCTGCTCTGAGCAGACCTCTGCTGTCTCCACTAAGAAAAATTAGGCACAACAAATGGAAATCCATTTAAAAAGAAAAATTATAATAAGGTAAAGTCCTAAGTAACTGTGGCTATTTTTTATGAAGGTAACTGCTGTGAGTAGTAGCCATGACAGTGCAGAGATAGAGACAAATTAAGAAAAACTGTAATGAAAATGTGAACTTATGAAGGCAGGTGCAGAAACTAGCCAGGAAAGTAGGCAGAAGTGTTTGGAAAGGACGGGAGACTCTGTTTTACTAATGGCATCTATAATAGACCTTTAATTTTAAGTTTCTTTTTCCAGGTTCACTCAGAGAAGCTAGAAATGCTTCAACAATTTTTCTTGTAGGACTCTGTCTTTCAGAAATAATACCACAAGTATCTAGAGTTATTTTAAAAGATTATATTACAACACTGTTTGTAGTAGCAAAAAGTTGGGAGCAAACTATTAGGTTGGTGCAAAAGTAATTGCTGTCTTTTGCTATGGAAAGTAATAGCTAAATGTAGTTTATATAACAAAATATTGTATACTTAAAGTTAATAATGATATAAGCCTAAGTTCATAGAAGATCAAAGGTGCTTTAACAAGCATCTTGCATGTTAAAAGGCATTGCTAAATTGCACCACGTAAAGATGGTATCAAATCACATTTCCACCAACAATGTATGAAAGAACCTATGTCTCTACATTCTAACAAATGCAGCATGTATTACTCATGTTATATGTCAAAAATAGATAAGTAAATTATGTATCATTATCATTTTAATTACTATTTCCCTTATTATAAATAAAGTTGAACACCATTTTGTTTCATTTGAGAACAATCATTTATATCTTCTTTATTATAAATTACCTTTTCGGGATCAGGCACAGTGGCTCACATCTGTAATTCCAACATTTTGAGTGGCTGAGGCAGGGAACTGCTTTAGCCCAGGAGTTCAAGATCCGCCTGGGCAATATAGTGAAACCTTGTCTCTACAAAAAAAAAAAAAAAAAAAAAAAAAAAAAAACAGAAAGAAAGAAAATAAATAAATAACTTATTTTTTTATATCTTTTTTCTTTTCCCATTGGGTTTTGGTCTTCATATAAATATATATATGCTTATATGTACATATATATATGAAATTGACCCTTTCTCCTTTTGTGTTATTTGTTTAAAATTTTTTGCAATGCAATTGTTTTGTCAAAAAGTTAGGAGCTTTTAATGGTTTATTCATTATTAGAAAATATTTCTCTATTTAACTTTTCTGAATCTTATATACTTTTATAATACTTTTAATTCCCATTTTGAACACCTGAATTGTAATCAATCTGTAGATTTTGGTGTATAGAATATGTAGATGGGAATTCAGTCTTTTCCCAGATAATTATAAAGATGACCCAAAACCATTAATTCAGTAGTCCCTATTTTCTTTCACTGTATTAAAATTTCACCTATATCATCTACTAAATTACTAATATGTAGTGTTTCTAAACTTTCTGTTTTATTTATTGGTTTTCCTATATAAGTGCCAATACCATGTTGTTTTAATTTTGGTAAGTTTAAAATACGTTTTGATATAGAACAGAGATAATCCTCTTGGTGTTTTTTTTTAATTATTCCTGGCCATTCTTACTTATACATTTTTTTCACATGATGTTTACAATCTATTTAACTGGTTAAAAGCTTGTTGGAATTGCATTACATTTATGGATTAACTTGAGGAGAACTTTACAAAGTTGAGTTATTCTACCCATGAAGAAGCCACAGTTTTTTCCAGTAGAATTATTTATTGAATGAAGAGGGACAAATCCATCTCTGTGCCAGGGGTGTCAGAATCCTAATGCAAAGCTTCATCTACCAGCCCATTCATTTGATTGACACAAAACCTAGCCTTGGCTTAGTTACTTGTTTCTAATTTTGTAGAGAAAGATATTCAATAGCAAATAAGGCTTCTCTGAATGTTCCATTTTCACATGAAGGGCAGAACCAAGATTAAATGAGTCATTCCCAAGTCGAATGCCTTTATTTAACAATTCATTGATCTCTGACATTTACACAACCCAAAACACAGTTTAATTCTGTTTCCTCATCCCAAACACCGCATGATGGCTCACTCAATGAGAAAACATCTAAAATTATCTCATTTGAAACTGCTTTAAGAAAATAAGCATTCTTGATAAGCATTTGCTAATTAACTTTGAAAGATGTCAAATTTCTTTGCCCATTGATGGTCTTGGAAATTTCATTATTAAATATTTTCATTATGTAATGGTCACATTAGTTGACAACTTCATTGTGTAATTTTAGCGGATTGTCATCAACTTCCTATGTAAAGAAGATCACCCACTAATTATTGACTGATTTTTCTAAGATGAGTTGAGAATAAACAAAGGAAACTACCATATCCTCACAGGAATGAAGAAGCTCACTCAGTGCTAATCAAATAAAATGTTGCTGCTGAAACACAGACCATAAGCTCTGGACTCATTACTCTGAATTAGCTCTGAATCCCATTCACGGTCATTCTGCTTTCGTCTTGAATAGTGTGTGTTTCCAACCAAATATCTTTTTGGTCCAGTCCTGTAGTATCTAACAAGTCCAATAGCCTTTCTTTATTTCATTCTAGCTCTGTCGCTTTTAGTTTAAATTCTGAGTGTTTCTTCTGGGGTGTCTGGGTCCCTGCATCACACCCATAATAATCTCCTTCCCAAATTGTTGTTCAGACATCAGAACAAGCTTTCTATTCCGAACAAGCTTTTTAGATTTTGCAATATAAATAGGTTGAGAATTTTCCAAACTTTTAAGTTCTGCTTCCTTTTGTTTAACAATTTCTTCCTAAATTCACTCCTCTCTTATTGCATTTTACTGTAATCAATCAGGAGGAACCAAGTCATTTCAACACTTAATCTCTTCAGCTAAATATCCAATTTCATCACTCACAAATTTTACCCTCCACAAAACACTAGAAGACAGTTCAGTCTGTTCTTTGTCACATTATGACAGAGATCAACTTTCCTGCAGTTTCCAACAACATGTTCCTTATTTCCTTGTGAGACCTCACCAGAATGGCCTTTAAGGTTCATATTTCCACCAACATTCAGTTAATGATTATTTATGCATACTCTAAGAAGTTTACTCTCTCTTTGTCTTGGTAGATTTTTCATATGCACTTCAAAAAGTTTCTTATTGTTGGATAAAGTGTCTTATAAATGACAATTAGTCCAAATCAGTTGATAGTGTTAATCAAGTCTTCCCAATCTTTGCTGATTTCCTACCTATTTTTTCTATGCATTATTGAGATTGAAATATCTGACTATAACTATAAACTTATCTATTTTTCCCTTCAGTTCTATAATATATTTGGAAATTTTATTTTGGGGCACATAAATGTTCATAATTGTTATGTTCTCTTGATTAATTGATCCCTTTTTATTTATGAAATGTCCTTTTTTATCTCTAATAATATTCTTTTGTTCTGAAATACACTTTGTCTGATATTAATATAGCCATTACAAGTTTCTTTTTATTAACATATCTCTTTCTGTCCTTTTGCTTTTAACCTATTTGTGTTTTTATATTTAAAATGTGTTTACTGAAGGCAGCATATAGTTACTTCTTGTGTTTTTATTCATCTGACCATCTTTGCCTTTTAATTGCAGTGTTTAGATCAGTTACATTTAGTGTGATTACCAGTAGGGTTCAATTTAAGTTTGTCATCTTGCTATTTCTTTTCTTTGTCACATCTGTACTTTTATTCCTTTTTCCTTTTCATTTTTTAGAATTGCATTACATATCCTTTGTTGGTTTATGAACTAATAACTGTTATTTTAGGTGTAATGTGTACTTGTACATTTTTAACTTGTTATGTACCATAATTATACAGCATATATAATTAAATAAAATTATCTAGTACATATAATTATATATTTTAGTGTAATACATAAAATTATATTCCATATATAGTATGTAGTATAAAATACATAATTATATGGTATGTCATATATAAGTCGTATTATATTGCCAAGAACCATGAGGATCTGATATTTTACCATACTTGCAAGGTAATGAGTTAGCCTACTACAGTTTTAGAGATGTTGGTAAAAGATATAAGACTTCTGGGTGAGAAATGAAAAACAGTTTATTAATTATAGCAATGGCAGTAGCCAAAATATGAGCTTTTTTGTCAGTTCTCTGAAATCTAATTCACACATGCACATTCATCCCATCCAAAGAGCACCAGATGCACCTTCACATGCAGAGGGTTGAAACTGCAAAATTTGAGTGTTTTATTATGAGCAGTGTGTATGCTCTTTATTCCAGACAACAGCACTATTCCTATACTCCAAGGATGTTTGCTATATAAACAAATATAGGTAGAGATATGTTTGCTATACAAACATCCATGAAGAGATAATTTAGAACAAAGGGCCTTCCTTGCAACTGTCTTGCCTGTCAGGCATGCAGAAACACAAGAGAACCACAGAGAATTGTTTACCAGTGATACCCATGCTATATTTTTACACTGTCCTGGCTTCTGGTGAATTACCCTATGATACTCCACTTTGTCAATAATTATGATTAATCTGACCCCCAACAAGGACTCAAATCCTTTCCATTTGCTTCATACAACATTTAATTGTGACTGCTATTAATAAGACTCCAAGCAGCAGGAGGAGGCAAACCTGCAGTATTGATCTCAATCATGCTCCCAGTGTCCCAGACCCAACCAGCTGAACAATTCCCATTAACCATAAGGGTCTAAGAAAACCAGGCAACTTACACCAGGCACGATGGCTCAAGCCTGTAATCCCAGCACTTTGGGAGGCCGAGGTGGGTGGATCACGAGGTCGAGAGATCGAGACCATCCTGGTCAACATGGTGAAACCCCGTCTCTACTAAAAATACAAAAAGTTAGCTGGGCATGGTGGCGTGTGCCTGTAATCCCAGCTACTCAGGAGGCTGAGGCAGGAGAATTGCCTGAACCCAGGAGGCGGAGGTTGCGGTGAGCCGAGATCGCGCCATTGCACTCCAGCCTGGGTAACAAGAGTGAATCTCTGTCTCAGAAAAAAAAAAAAAAAAGCAAAGAAAAGAAAACCAGGCAACTTTATCATTGTTTCTATATTAACTTTCCTCCTTCATCCAAGGCATTACTCCAGGCACAGCAGCATACATTAGTGATTGCACAGACTGCCTTGGCTTGCAAAGAAGAAGCCTGAATTCGATTATCCATAACAACCCTGGCCACTGAGTTGAGATTCGTCTGAATGTCTTCCAGATTCTAGGTGGTGCTACTGATCACTTCAGTTAAGATCAGGAACAAATTTTATACAACGTTTTCTAATTAGATGGGTTCATCTTAGGGATGATTGCATAATGCACATAAATAATAAGTAAGTTATCCCTCTGGGAAACTCCTCCCAAGCAAACCAGGATACGCCCATTAGGTGATATCTCTACAGTCATTTGAGTCTAAATGATCTATTAGTAGAAATCTCTTAAACCCTTGAGGTTCTCTTTAATAATCATCTTTAAAGTGAAGGTGACTGTGTTCAAAGGAGGAAGACAAATTAATGCCTGGCTTCCACATGAATTCCAGGAAGTATGTGGCTACTAGAAAGAATATATTGCTTACAATCATTGAGACTCCAAAGTGAGATTCATATCTGTCAAGGATACAAGTTAATGGTGTCTCTAATAGAGCCTTGTGGCTAGCTGTTTGGCCTTAGGTTTCCTGCTCCGTTCAAATAATTGAGTCTAGTCCTTGTTTTTGGAGGGAACTGCCTGAAGGGACATGTATAACCTGGCCCATGTGTTTATGATGCCAACTAGGTGACATCCATTCACTCCATGGAATGGCTGAGTCTCATAAATGGGGCTTTATAGGTATTGTATGTGTGAAAGGGGAAACATGGTGAAGTTAAGGGAAATGGCAATCTCATAGAGACCTGAGCTCTGCAGTGGAGAATAGCAGATCCAGTGATCAGTTAAATTTAAGAAGCATGACCAGCTAGAAAAGCCACACCAGTGGGAAATGATCTAGGGGTGATTCTGAAAGACAATGATCAATGTTCTTCCTTCTCTGTACATTCTGAAATCTAAAGTGTTTCCAACTCAAGTGTCAAAGTTGTTCTCCCTTCACCATTACAAACTTGAAGTTTACTGTTCCAGTAGGCATGACTTCACCTTTTGTACAATCATTTCCTACCTGCACCCAGATGTTTTATCCACAAGGATCAGGTGAAAGACACAGAAGGGTATTTTCATAAAGCTTATGGAGATGCATTATAATCCATATTTGGCCACCGTAGAGGGACAGGAGGAATGTACTCAGCCAACTATCCTCATGATCTGGGATCATAGCAATCCCACAAGAGAATCCAGGTGGCTGAATCAGTAATAAATTTAAATTCTCCTGGTCCCTTTTTGCTGGGCTGCCATCCTATGGGTGCACAAAGGAGTCCAGCTTGGAGCTGCTGTTAGGAAAAAAAAGGAAGCATCATGCCCTGAACTGGTGGGAGTGAAATTCCAAATATTCTCATGAGCCTAAATAACCCCCATCCCTTTCATTCTGACCATTACCCACAAAGCAGCTAGGAGATGATCCCTTTCTGGGGACAGCTGCTTTACTAAGGTTTGTTGGATCAAGAGGACATTCATGTTTAGACAACCTGAATAGCAGCTGTGATTGGTTTCCATAGCTCATGGCCTCAAAAGGGGGTGTCTTTAATCAGCTGGTCTACCATTCCCCAAGCAGCTGGCCGGATGCCTAGGCCATTGACAACCACCCAAGAGTCAGTAAAATATAACAAAGTTCATCAAGAAGCTCCTTGACCAGAGTTATGGGAACGATGTGTGCAATCCTGAAGTGCAAGATAACTTGCCTCCAAAGGGCTCCCCTTGGCCAAGGACACAAGAACATGTATGTAATTTATCCCCTGTCTTCTCCGGGATGGCCATCCTGCAACACAGTTATATATTGTCTTCTCAGAGGACAATCACATGACATGGAGTAACCAACCACACACAGCTATGACCAGCTTATTAATGCAACTTCTACTGACCCTCCGTTCTCTCCTGCCCACAGCCTTTCTTCCTTACTCATACTCCCTGGGAGTTTACTCCTCAATAAAGTAGTAGCATAAAGGGAAAACCCAGGCTAAGACAATGAGAGAATTTCAACTGGGAGCTGTGTTACTCTAGAAAAATCACTACTTACAGCATGATGACTAATATTATTAGAGAAGGTTATTATGTTGGCAATTTTTGTGACAAGCTACTTTAAAAGGAAACTGCAAGTCAAAAGCAAAATCTAATTGAAAACACTCCTGTTTTCTCTTTGTTAACATTTATATTGCTGAGCTGTAAGGCGCTGTCATCCACTTGTTGCCCACACATCCTAATTGCAGGCAAGGTAAGTAGAAGGAAATAAACAACCTCCTGAGCGCTGGCCTTGAAAAACCAAACCTATGAAGCAATGATGAATGTCACAGCTTGTAATTGGGCAGGACAATAATTGAATTTAAAACAAACAAAACAAAAGAGAACTGAAGAGAAGCATTTTGGTTTCATTTTTTTAAAACATTGGATGAAATCTATAATTCATTAACGTATTATTTCCCACTTCCCATCTGGAAACCAGAAATACTGGTGATATACATCATGTAGCAGAATCCAACAAAATCATTTAAGAACAATAAACTTGAATCCGTGTAGAAAATGTGTATTTTATTCGTGTTTTTGAATGGGAGGGATGTTTTTACCTTTCGGAGGAGTTATGATTTAGATTCATTTTTCCAGCACTGGCTCTGAGCTCAGCACATTCTAGGGTATTTCAGAATTTATGTTTCACTTCACACTTTTCAGCCCCACTATTTCTTTGTAAAGTATCCAAGTGGGACATAACCAAAAAAAAAAAAAAAAAAAATTTCTTTTTTTTCTTGCCCATGAATCTTAAAAGTCGCATAAGAAAGATGAAATGACCAAAATGGCTCTCAAGGGGAATCTGAGAAACAGAGAAGATTCATGAGGGCTTCTCAATGTACAAGTTTCTCTCTGCATTCACAACCCACATGAACCTCAGAACCCACAGGTTGGAGGATACAGGAGTCTGAGCTCTGCTTATACTTTTATGGAGTCAGCTAGTAGGGACAGATGCCCTCCTTTCTCCCAAAGGCACTGCCCACAACTCAGTAAATCACACCACCCAATTCCTCCTAGATCAATCCCCTCCACTTCTCACTGTAAGGACTTGAACTCAGTGAAGGTGGTCAAGTTGTATAAAAGGTTTTCCTCATGCAAGATCCACACTGGGTCCATGCCACGGATAGGTGGAAAATGTTCCACATTGCTTCCATAAGTGACTTTCTAAACAAGAATTGCACCCTTGCAGGAAATGTCATCATCTTATTCATGTCATGCAGTTGAATGTACACTTTGGACATCATATTCAAGAAATATTTATTCTGCCTTCATACAGTGTATAGTATATAAGGAAGAAGAAAGAGAAACACTTGGATCTCAGAGCATTGATTATTTAGAGCAGCAAAATGTAGAGGAAATCATACTTCTTACACTCTGGTAACACTATAAACTCCTTATTAAAGGCCATAAAAGCAGAGAAGAGAAAGAATAGACAAGAAGGAAATGCTGCAGCCGAGAAGACAATTATACAAGCAAGTAAGACGGCAAAAATTCATCACAAGAGTCTATGGCCCAGTGGCTGAGAAGCACAGGACTAAAAAATTGACATTTAAGAAAAAAAAATAGTTTCCACATAGATGAACCTTTTGTTTAAGCACAACATATACATTTTAAAAACCCACCTGAGATGTCACCAATTAAACAGATTGAAAAAGTGAGAACGATGTTCATCAGTCCCAGTATTTTGAGCTTAGAGTGAGACATCATGGACACTGGCATAGCCTTTTGCATTTAACAAGAATTACCTGTTCTGCTGGGCATGGTAGCTCACGCCTGTAATCCCAGCACTTTGTCAGGTCAAGGCAGAAGGACCACTTGAGGTCAGGAGTTCAAAACCAGCCTGGCCAACACGGTGAAACTCCGTGTCTACTAAAATAACAAAAATCAGCTGGATGTGGTGGTGCACACCTGTAATCCCAGCTACTCGGAAAGCTGAGGTGGGATAATTGCTTGAACCCAGAAGGCAGAGGTTGCAGTGAGCTGATATCGTGCCACTGCACTCCAGCCTGGGCAAAAGAGTGAGACTCCATGTTAAAAAAAAAAAAAATCTAGAAAAGAATTACCTATTCTTTTTCTCTCATTAGGTCTTGATCTCAAACTTCTATGGGTCTTTCTGAAGGGGAAAAAGTCAGCCACAAAAGCCACTGGACAGAGGGTTGGCTATTTTCAGTGCTTTTGTTATGAAGACTCTGGCTTTCAAAAGGATTATTAAGAATAAAGCCCACGTCTTTGAAATATACATCAAGTTGTTAAGGCAACAAGATCAAGGCTAAATCTAGAAATGTTTGCTCCACCACCCACTCCGTCCACCCTGTTATCTACCTCCCATGTTTTTGTGGGTTGTTTCAACTAATTGAAAGCATTGCGGTATCTTTGCCACCTCATCCCAACGTTTTCAAGCAGCAAGAAAAAGAAAGCATTGATTTCTAGGACAGCATGGTAGTACGTATGTATGTGTAGGTTACGTTTGTATGTCTGTGGGTTTCTGAGAAATTCTGGAAATAGCTCATCAAATTTTCCCCTAAACACTGTCATATTTAACCAAAGCAGTAGGAGAATTGACAGTGGTCCCAGTAGCTAATGATTCAACGTGGGGGTGGCGAAGGGGGAGCTGGCGTGCAAAGGAGCCAAGGAAGGAAGCATGGCGGAAATAGGAAATTCAGGGGGAAGAGCTGCTTGAGGTGTTTGCAACTTCTTTCCCCCAGAACCACAGAAAAATCTCATGAGCTCAGATCATAAACAAGAGATGGTAGAGCTCGAACTCCCAACGAGTTTAGCCTTTTGCTTTTTAGATGTGGGTTTATGACTGCAGCTTCAAACCTCTCAGCTGCATGACAGCGCTCCTGTTTGGGGAATCCAATACAGTGTCAGCCTTGAAGTGTCAGGGGCAAGAGAGCTGGGATTCTAGGCAGGGCACCTTTCCAGTGGGACCCTGGTTATCCCTGTCTAAGCCTAAACTATGCGTCTCCTGGGTTCGAGTGTCCCTGATCCTGCCTGCTCACCTGGTAAACAACAGGTCCGAATTTGAGAAGTACTCAGCAGACAAGAAGAAATTCGTACACAGGGTTGTTGAAAGAGGTTGGGACTAGAGGTTCCGCTTTGTCCTAATCAAGTGAGACCATGAGCTTCCCAACCACTGGCTGGCAAGAGGAAAGAGAAAAGGACCAAGGAGGAGACTTTGGTCATAAGAGCCCATTTCTAACCAGTGTTGGCCTGGCAATTGCAGGACGTAACCCCAGTGAGCAGGTGGGAAAGCAGACAGCTTACCCAAGACAGCGTGTGGTCTCGTGAAAAATTAATGAGTTCTGCTGAATCCCAACAGTCAATGGGTGGATTTTAGACATGCCTCACTCCCTGGACGTCTGAGCTCAGAGATGCCCTGCGGAAAAGCCTCGTGTTTCATACACTTTGTGACCCAGTTTCCATCTGGCTGACAGAAGCTTTTCCTGCCTCAGATGACAGGTCTGAAGGCAGCTTAGTAGGATGGGTGATGAGTTATATGAACACATTTCCACATTAATTGAATTCCCCTCAGTTGGACTTCTGCAAAATGAACTTTTATTTTTTTTAAGGGCTACATTTTATTTCAGGGACTTAACTGGGTGAAGGAAGACTGCTGACTCCAGGGGAGATTTTCTGTAGACTTTCCCTAGAGAAGCAGGCTTGGTTGGAGGAGGCGATGGGAAGAAGGCATCCAAGAGACCTCGTGTGTGAAGAAAATGCCTCTGCCAAGTCCTCTGCCTGCCCCAGGTCACTGGTTCCTAAATGTGGGTGAGTCTCCTTGGAGAGCTCTTATTACATAGTGTCCTTAGTCCAGCCAGACTAACTCAGTCAGACCTCAGAAAGCAGAGCCCAGGAATGTGATTTTTAACAATCTCATAAAATATTTCTAGAATAGCCTTTCTCAAAACCCCTTTACCAGAAATCACTACCATAAGGCATTCCATCCATCCTCTGTAAGAAATATTCAGTGATTTTCAACAGTTGTACAAGAACGGCATTTTCTTGGCAAAGCCTATGAGAATGAAGAGTGAGCCTTGCTGATTGGGAAAAAAAAAAAAAAAGCATTTTCTAAAATTGGCATTTGTTTTCACCGTGATAACCATTTCTCTTATCAAATCACATAAAAGTTTCTCATAAGACTGGTAGCTTTAGCAGAATTTTGGATCAAAAATGGCCGAGAAAGGCAGGGCACGGTGGCTCACGCCTGTAATCCCAGCACTTTGGGAGGCTGAGGCGGGCAGATTATGAGGACAAGAGATCAAGACCATCCTGGCCAACATGGTGAAACCCAATCTGTACTAAAAATACAAAAATTAGCTGGGCTTGGTGGCGCCCACGTGTAGTCTCAAGTTACTCTGGAGGCTGAGGCAGGAGAACCGCTTGATCCTGGGAGCCGCAGGTTGCAGTAAGCCGAGATCACACCACTGCACTCCAGCCTGGTGACAGAGCGAGACTCCATCTCAAAAAAAAAAAAAAAAAAAGCCGAGAAGTTTCACGAATTGAGATGGTGTGCACTTTCATTATGCAAGATTGATCTTGTTGGTTTTTCCAGAGTGTCCACCTCTGTTAATCTATGTAGGTCTCTTCCTGTTTGAGTTCTGGATGGTGACTAGGCCATTGACAACGGCTTTTCACTTGACCTTTAATGACTTATTTTCCAAGAAGCTCTAACTCTTGTCTTCCAAAAGTGGCCTCTGTGGGGGATATTCAGTTCTTGGCCTCGTGCCATGTTTCCAGGGTCTGCCCACACCACTCTGCACCTACCCAATGCCTGGTCCCCAAATGGCACCTTACTCCTTTGGCTCTTCCCTCAGTTCAGCATGAATCACGCACCTCTCTGCGGAATTCTCACCACAAGTAGAAGATACCCTCTTTCCTTTGTTCGCTGCTTCTTCCTCTGCATGGCCCTCAAATTTCCTTTATTAAATTTAACAAATACTTATGGAACAGGATCTATGCCAGAGATTGGGGATTATTTTCCCGCTATGCCACAGCCTTGCAAGCCTGGCATTGGGTACCTTCATCCAGCAAGCCTGTATTGAAGACAGATGTGTGTCAAGCACCAAGCACCTAATAGGAACATCTCGGTTGCAGCTCCTGCCCTACCTCCTATCCAGGAAAGGAGGCAGGAAACATAGAAACAGCAGTCCATAAAATGGTTGCAAACTTTAAAAGTGCTGTGAGAAAAGCAATCACAAGAGCTGAGGTAGAAAGTTATCATGTAGGAGGAATACTAAAACTAGTGGTCAGGGAGGATTTCTGTGAAAAGATGACACAAATGGGAAACCTAAATGATGAGGAGGAGTCAGCCAGAGAGAGTGAGGTAAATGGCTTCCAGGCAGAGGGCACAGCACAGGCCAAGGACCTGGGGTAGGAAAGACCTTGCCACAGAAGAAACTAAAAGAAGATCAATCTGGTTGGACATTAACAAGACAAAGTGGGCCGGCGCAGTAGCTCATGCCTGTAATCCCAACACTTCAGAAGGCCACGGTAAGTGAATCACAATGTTAGGAGTTTGAGACCAACCTAGCCACCATAGTGAAACTCCATCTCTACCAAAAATACTAAAAAATTAGTTGGTTGTGTGGGCACCTATAATCCCAGCTACTTGGGAGGCTGAGGCAGGAGAATCGCTTGAACCAGGGAGGCGGAAGCTGCAGTAAGCCAAGACCACCACTGTACTCCAACCAGGGCAATAGTTCAACACTCCGTCTTAAAAAAAAAAAAAAAAGGGTGGGGAAGTGTGAGTGGCCCAGGAAGACATTAGGGAGGTTGGAAGGAGATATGTTATGCAAAATCCGTAATAAAGATTTCAAATTTATTGCACTAATGAAATTTACATTTAGTCCCAAGAGGTCCAGGATCCTTCTTGAAAATGAGTCTTTGGAACAAGATCACGTCCTTTGCAGGGACATGGATGAAGTTGGAAGCCATTATCCCCAGCAAACTAATGCAAGAACAGAAAACCAAACACCACATGTTCTCACTTATAAGTGGGAGCTGAATGATGAGAACACATGGAACACATGGTGGGGAACAACACACACTGGGGCCTGTGGGAGGGGAAAAGTGGGGGAGGAGAGCATCAGGAAGAACAGCTAGTGGACGCTCAGCTTCACATCTAGGTGATGGGATGATCTGTGCCGCGAATCACCACGGCAAACGTTTACCTCTGTCACAAACCTGCCCATCCTGCCCACGTACCTCTGAATTCAAAATAAAAGTTGAAGATTAAAAAAAAAAAAAAGAAAGAAAGCAGCCCTTTGGCAGTCTCTCCTGGCATGCCAGAGTCCCTGATGCCATGCCTTCTTCCTGCATTTGCCACATGTTTTAGAGAGCAACTTTGTGCCGGACACACAGTCATCACATTAGATCCCTACAACAACCTCTTCCTATCACACCAATCCACATCCACATAAATCAACCCTTGTATGTGATTTTTATCTCTTTGCAATTCTGAAATAGCATCAGACCACACAACAGTTCACAACTAGTGTTTTCAGTTAGCAATATATGATGGACATCCCTACATGTTGTTACATGTTGGTAGACACATTCTTAGGACAATGTTCTTCTTCCTCCTTGCTCAGCCTCACCTATATGCACAGCTCGCCCAAACATTGCTTCCCTCCTCAGCCTCTCCCTCCTCCAAATATACACTGCAGAAAACCTTCACACGAGATGGCAAGTGTACCTTGGAAAAGGCATGTTGGAGACCAGTTCTCTAAACTTTCTTTTCTCTAATGGTACAAGGCCACATCTCAGGAGACGAGTAGTCTCTGGTGAGGTCACTCCAGGCTTACATTTTATACTTTCAACCAAGTCATTTCCTTCATGCGGTAAAATATGATGGAGTGGTGGGAGCAGGGGGAAATTCTGGGACACAGGAGCATTTCCAGCTGCACGTGCGTTCTGTGAATCCTCTGGGGAGACAGCTGAACATGGCAGGAGAAGCTCAGGTTTCGGAGTGAGCCGTAGCTGGGTTAAAATTCTGGTTTCCCTGCTAATGAGTCTGAGGGAGGTAACTGGCTCTCACTATGCTTCCTCATCTACGAAAAAGGAAATATTAACGCACAATGGAATATTATTCAGCCTTAAAAATAAAGGAAATTCTAATACATACTACAACATGGTTAAACCTTGAGGACATTACGCTAAGTGTGATAAGTCAGCCACAAAAATACAAATATTCTATGAATCCTACAGTAGTTAAATTCATACAGAGTATAAAGATGATTGCCAGGGGCTGGCAGAGGGGAAATGGGAAGTTGCTGTTCAATGCATATAGATATCTGTTTTGCAAGATGAAAAAGGTCAGGAGATCTGTTGCAAAACAATGACAGTAAATTTTTTGTTGTATGTTTTTATCACAATTTTTTTAAATGCAAAAAAGGTGAGAAATAGTAATACCCGTCTCATAGGGTTGATAGAAGAAGAAAATCACATAAATTATATAAAATATTTAGCACAGTGCAGTTCCTCTTTCTCCCCACTGTACTCACACACACACACACACACACACACACACACACACATTCACATACACTCACACACACATATACACCACAAACACACACACAAATATGCATACTGTCTCACATACACACTATATACACACACGCACATACGCATCACAAATTCACACATGCAAACACTCATACTCTCACACACACATGTTCACACACACATCACAAACTCACACATGCAAACACACATACTCTCACACACACACTCACACGCACATATGCACCACAAACACACATAAAAATGTACATTCTCTCTCTTTCTCACACACACACACACACACACACACACTCACATGCACACACTTCTTTCTCTCAGCTTCTTGCTCAGCCTCCCTGGCTGAGTCTCCTTTGAGCACAGGCATCAACAGGGAGAACACGTCATGTTCAAAGACTTCTGTCTCCAGGAGTCTCCTCAGTCTGCGTTCTGGAAGATTCTTCCACATCCTATGTTTCCTTACATGAATTCTTATTCCAAAGCATTTCAAGACACTCTTAAAATAATGGTTCTTAACTTTCAGAATCCTAAAATCTAGATACAGTGAAGCAGCTGAATCTGAGCTGTGTATAACGTAATAAAACATGCCTTATATGACTATAATAAGTATTTCACACTTTATAAGTTGTTTTCAATAACTTAACACATCTAATTCTTAAAATAAAAGAAGGAGGTGTTATTGTTCCCTTTTTAAAGAGGAAAAGCAGCTTCAAAGAATTTAAGTGAGGTGTGTTCAAAGTCACCAAACTAGCAGGGTTCAGAGGGGAGTCTCTGAAACAGCCATCTGTTGGCTTCAGGATTTTTCTGCTCTTTTTACCTCATCACTGGGTAAGAGAGGGTAGGTCAGATAAAGAGCTATCTAAGGACTCAGGAAACCGTGGGCATGCTGCCTGGATCGGGCGCAGAGTCAGAGCTGATCTAGAAAAGAGAACACATGTTTCCCTGAAGGCACATAGAGAAGGAGAAATTCAGAAAATAGGACGCGAACTTTTTCAGAGCCTCACATTGGAAGCAGACTTCTTCTCGGGGCCAGTAGACAGAAAATGTGTCACTACTAAGGTCTTGCTTCTGAGGGAAGGCTAGAGGAGCTCACAGAGGGGCCCTGTCTCCGAGTCCAGAAACACAGGAAGCATCCCAAAGTCCACAGCACAAATACCGAAGGCAGGGAACGCCTCGTTTCAAGAGATTAGGGTGTTACAGTCTTAGGCACATTCTAAGTAAAAAGATATTAAAAAGCAGTGCCCCTACACTATACTAGCAAACTGCATAAAGGTTACAGGAGAATGAGACACATTATCTTGTTCTAACTCCAAAAACAATGAAATTGAACTCTGATCCCTCAGCATCCAGGGAAGTGTCCCAAGGAGAACTCTGCTATTTGGGGAAGTTGTCACTATGGCTGCCACATGGGGTCCCTTGTGGAACACAGTATTCGGTCTCATGCCATTTTTACCTCACTACTGGGATCTCTGGTAAACTGAGTACAGAGTAGACACCACCACTGAAACCTCTGCACACCCTGACTGCAGCCACTGAGAAGACACCTCCATTGAAACCTGTGCACACCCTGACTGCAGCCCTTGAGAAGACCCCTCCATTGAAACCTGTGCACACCCTGCAGCCATTGAGAAGACCCCTCCATTGAAACCTCTGCACACCCTGACTACAGCCATTGAGAAGACACCTCCATTGAAACCTCTGCACACCCTGACTGCAGCCATTGAGAAGACCCCTCCACTGAAACCTGTGCACACCCTGACTGCAGCCAGAGAAGACACCTCCATTGAAACCTCCGCACACCCTGACTGCAGCCACTGAACTACTGAGAAGACCCCTCCATTGAAACCTCCGCACACCCTGACTGCAGCCACTGAGAAGACCCCTCCATTGAAACCTCCGCACACCCTGACTGCAGCCACTGAGAAGACACCTCCATTGAAACCTCCGCACACCCTAACTGCAGCCACTGAGAAAGTGCTGCAAGCACCACTGCATCCCAGTGTGCAGTGGGAGAGGAAAATTGAAAATGGACTCTGTTCTTCTGTCAGTCTGTCTGTCTCTCTCTCTCCTGTCTCTCTCTCTCTCTCTCTCTCTCTCTCTGTGTGTGTGTCTCTGTCTCTCTCTGTTTCTCTCTTTGTCTCTGTCTCTGTGTCTGTCTCTCTCTTCTGTTTCTGTCTCTGTCTCTGTCTCTCTGTGTGTCTCTCTCTCTGTGTCTCTCTCTCTGCCTCTCTTTCTGTCTCTCTCTGTCTGTCTCTGTCTCTGTCTCTCTCTGTCTCTGTCTGTCTCTCTGTCTCTGTCTCTGTCTCTCTGTCTCTCTCTGTCTCTGTGTGCCTCTCTGTCTCTGTCTCTCTGTCTCTGTCTCTCTCTGTGTCTCTGTCTCTCTCTGTCTCTCTCTCTGCCTCTCTCTCTGTATCTCTGTCTCTGTCTCTCTCTCTCCTGTCTCTGTCTCTCTCTCTCTTTCTGTCTCCGTGTGCCTCTCTGTCTCTGTCTCCATCTCTCTGTCTCTGTCTCTTTCTGTGTGTCTCTCTCTGTCTCTTTCTCTCTCTGTGTCTCTCTCTGTGTGTCTCTCTCTGTCTCTTTCTCTCTCTGTGTCTCTCTCTCTGTCTCTCTGTCTCTCTCTGTCTCTGTCTCTCTCTCTCTCTCTCTCTCTCTCTCTCTCTCTCTCTCTGTGTGTGTGTCTCTGTCTCTCTCTGTCTTTCTCTGTCTCTCTCTGTCTCTCTCTCCACTCCATGCCATGCTGACTTGAACTCACTAGGTTAGAGTTATTTACCCACATAGTTCTTTTAATGTACAGATATAAACATACACACTTTCCCCCAAAACCTGCCTGCCTGTCACCCTACCTCCACGTTCCAGATTTTTGAGAGCTGAGCTTGCCTGTCTTGATTTCTAGGCCTAACCACTTCTTGTCCCAGGGATAAATTCTATGCCGTAATAGGTTTCATTCCACTTTAAAAGGCAGGGCGGGGCATGGTGGCTCACACCTGTGATCCCAGAACTTTGGGAGGCTCAGGAAGGAGGATCACTTGAGTCCAGGAGTTCGAAAACAGCCTGAGCAACATGGCAAAATTCCAAACAAAAAATACAAAAATTACCCAGGTGTGGTGGTGCACACCTGTAGTCCCAACTGACTCAGGAGGCTGAGGTGGGAGGATGGCTTGAACCCAGGAGGTCAAGGCTGCCGTAAGCCACAATCAAACCAACGCACTGCAGCCTGGGCAACCGGGTGAGACCTTGCCTGCCTCTAAATAAATAAATAACATGTAGATGGACTCTTCACCTCAGAAAGAACTAGCAGATAAACTGGAAGGATGGGGTCTGGTTTGGGGATAGAGAAGTATTAAGAACAAGTTGACTGGATCAAAGAAAGATGACGCCTTAAGGATAAAAAGAGCCAGTCTCTCTTCCTTGAACAATGCAACTGAGAACCATATGGTACACGACTATTTCCTGGAATGAGTAAGTGGAAAGTTAAACAAAACCTTCAAGTATCCCCAGGTGAGGCGCACCATCAGGAGAAAAAGGCATGCAAAGGTTTAGATTTAGTTTTCTTTCTTTTTTTGATTTCCAAGACTCACACCTTCTGCAAGTTTGCATGTATTAACCTAGATCTCACAAGAGCAATGCTCCAAGAACATCCCGTCCCGTGAAACCGTAGGAAAGAGGAGCATCTCGGGTTGGGCTCCCCAGAAGCAGATCCTGAGAGGAGGACTCCTGTGGAAATGACTTTTTGAATGTGCACTTAGGGGAAGCCAGTGAGGGAGCAGGGAGCAGAATTGAAAAGTGAAGAGGCCAGGCAAGAAGGTGAACTCAGGCAAAGTCTTGCAGAGGGTTAGGCCGCAGGGAACTCAGGAGTGTAAGTCCTGTTCTGCCACGCAAGGGAGCTGAGGCTTCCAGACTCCTGCAACCATCAGCCACTGGGTAAGGTCACCCCAAGGGGATACAGATTCCCCTGGCACTTCCAGCTCTCAGATTGTACATGCCAGGGAGGCTCGAGCACCCTGAGAATGTGGAAGAAGAAAGTACCCCCAGGCCAACAGACACACAAGAATGGCATAAAGGAAAGAAGCAGAGGATTGGACAACACACAGATCATCTGCTATGAAGAGCCAAGAGTGAAATTGAGAGACTCGATTTTCCCATATACAAAATAAGGTTCATTGTCCAGCACCCATCATTGGTAAAACAGGGATGGTACTAACGCCTGCTTCGTTGGGTGGTTGTGAGGACTGTATTAATCAATTGAGGAAGAGCACATCTTAAGGTCTCAGAAATACCAGCATCTGTAAATATGTACAAGCAAGTGTAACAGTAATTTCAGCTGGGCCTGTGATTCCAGTTGTTTTGCCAAAAGAAATGTAGTGACCACGTATGTACCCAACAACCCCTGAGGTCTCTACCATCTCTCAGCAGTTTGGAGAATGCAAGAGGAAACTCGGACAACTTCTAGGGGGAATTCAAAAAGCACGAACCTGCCAGTCTGAACTGTACACAAAGCATTTCTTTCTTAAAAAAAAAAAAAAAAAAAAAAAAGTCCACCTTGGGTCTGCACGGTGGTTTCTGCCCGGTTCTCAGGCACACCTATGAGGAGAGCTTTCAACACGGTCCACAATTACTTACGAGCATCAACCTACCGTGAGGTTAGCCCCACACCAAGCCAACCGTGGACCCATGAAAGAGCTGTTTCTGTGGCGTTTAAGTAGCACAAAATGTGATTTTTCTCTGGAGAAGACTTTTGAGAATTACAGGGAATTAGTCATATTTTCCAATGTGGAAATTTTAACAGTTGTGAAATTATGAAGACCTGACTCAACGATTTCAATATTGCAATATGTCACCTAGCTGTCTTGTTACTCAAAATTACATGATTTAGAAGGCAGTGACTTTAAAAAGAACCCAACCAAGGTTGGAAAGAAAAAACGGATATGCAGACAAAGCAAAGGAAAAATATAAAATTGCTGAAATTTACAGAGCTAAGTTTAACAATTCTGGGCTCATTTAATACAGCTTTTATCTTAAATAGAACATTGAAAGGCATGTTTATCCTCTCAGTGAATTATATGTTAGAAATGCACTCTTTAAACAGTGGGTTTTTTTAAACCTACAATATGGAATCTGAACTGGATTTAACATGTTGCTAAATATTCAAATGGGTCATCCCTTCATACTCTCTTTTGGTAGGTTAAAAAAAAGATGAGCAGACTTTCAGGACAAAGATGAGTAAGGCAACTCAAGACCACCTTTGTGCTATACTTTTTCCAGCCCCTTAATTAGGCTACTCCTCATTAACTACCCTAAATGAGCTACAAATAATGATCGGGTCCTGTCCTTTATATATGAAAATTAGTCTATTAGCAAGCACATGACTGAGTGTTTTCCGGGAGCAGTGAAGGGTTTGCACTTTTTCACGTGCACCCTCTCTAGGCTTCCTTTGTCCTCAAAAGCATACCTTTGCAAGACAGCTAGCCAGGGTGAGAAAGAAGCTAAAAGGCTCTAAAACAGACCATTCTAATGAGCTTGGTCTCATTAACGTTGTGTGATAATTAGGCAACATAGCCAGAACAAATGCAACACTGGGAAAATTTGAGGACATGTAGATAGCTCCATGGAATGTTCAATACAAAGCTAAAAGTGGTATTACCCCTTGAAGAACTAAATGATTCACTGAATAGGACAAGCACTAGAATTTGTGATCAGGAACATTAAGGAAAAGAGAGTGGGGGTTATGGTAAAAGACTGATTGCTACCTACAACTCACCAAATTTCCACATATGCTTCCTGACATGCATTTTCTCCTGTTGTAATAACAGCAATCAAATACATTATAAGACCCCGGGCTTATTGTAAACAGATAAGAAAGAGTATCTAAATCATCCCAAAGAAGTTTATCCCAGTATGTTGACTTCAAAAGCTTACCACTCTTTATGTACTTTCAACAAAATAGTTCTCCTCAAATCGATCTATAAATTAAATGCAATTCCAATCAAAATTCTGGCAGAATTTTGTATGAACTCGACAAATTCGTTTAGAAAGCTATCTGAAGAACAAAGCAAGGAAACTTGCTTATCTAGACACTAAGAAACAACAAAGATTAAGTAATTAAAAAGAAAAAAAAAAACAGTCTTGGCATTGCCCAAGACAGAGATCAATGGAACAGAACAGGAAGCCTGGAAACAAACCCAAGGAAATTTGGGAATTTGTTCTGTAGCAGAGATGGCATTATAAATGAGTAAGGAAAGGATGAAACTTTTTAGTAGCTGATGTTAGGAAAACTTAACATAAAGACAATTCTCTACCTCATGGCATATAAAAATTCAACTCTAAATTGATTGAAAACCCACATAGAAAATTAAAACTATGAAATAAGTATAAAAATATTTTTTAATATCATGACATTAGAATGTATGGAAAGAGTTTTAAAATAACACTCCAAAAACACAAGGTGAAAAAAAAATTGACTACAACAAAATCGAAGACTTTTATTTGATGTAGAATATCAGAAACAAGGTTAACGTATAGGTGACAGAATGGAAGAGGAGAATAAAATATCTAAAACTGGAGGTTAATATCAACATTATACAACAAATTCCTACAAATTAACAACAAAAAATAGAAAGCTCAGTATTTAAATGTCCAATGTATAATAGGTAATTCACAGAAGGAAGAAACCCAAATAGTTAATAAATACATGAAGAAATACTCAACTTCATCCAACAATAATTGCAGATAATTAAAACAACCTTATGTCCATTTGGTTGACAAAAATTGTGAACATTGGTAAATACCAAATGTTGGTGATGATGTTAGCATACAAAAACTTCTTGCACTGCTGGTGTGAAAAATACTGCTTATGACATATGAGATTATTGTTCAAATAGATTCACTACTTCTCTGCTACTTCCATCAGAGGAGTATATTTCCTCTCCTGACTGGGTTTGGCCATGTGACTCAATGTAGACTCACAGTAGACACCCCTGTGCACTTCTCTGCTCCTGGACTTAACGCCTGGCTATGGGACTTGTTTTGGTCAATACTACTATGTTAACAGAAATGACTTGAGCAGAGGCTCAAAATGTGGTTGCTTGGTTAGGCTATCTCCCTCGTGCTTCCTCCATGGCCATGAGAAGAATATGCCCTAGCACAGTTCACCAGTCCAAGGAGGAGGAGAGACACAGGGAACAGACCTGAACCAATCTAAACCTGACCCAGAGCCCAGCCTACCTAAACACCCAGCTTACCCATGGATGTATCACTGATAATAAATTTCTGGGTTTTAAGTCATTTAGTTCTGAGGAAGTTTATTTCACAGCATTCTTTTGACAAGGACTGACTGATACGCTAATACAGCATCCATTCAGCACTCAATGAATACAAATAGAATATACATTATGTAATAGAAACTTCTACACAGCCTTCTCTGATTTTTCCTTGTTGGCAGAGGGTGCCTCCCACTACAGAGTCCTTTAATTCCAGACACTTGCTTCCGCAGTCTCTGTTATAATATATATAAAATGCTAGTCAATGGGACCAAAGAAAGCATCCACTAAAGGACTTCTGGCAGAAGTTTTCCTCTATCATGATAAAAGATATGTGGGAAGCCTTAACCCTCTTCTTCTACACTGGATGTGATCATGCCTGTATGTGATGTTCAGAGCTGCTACAATCATCTTGTGACCAGTGGGGAAAATAACACTGACTTATGGAGGATGATAGAACAGAAACATGAAACTGTCCCAGGTCTTTGGTTATACCACTGAGCTGCTAATGCTTCCTCCAGAATGCTTGTTGCATGAGACAATTTAGGTTCTTACTGTTTAAGCCAATTTCAGTAGAAATGCTAAAAGCTTCTTAATTATCCGTAATCTCAACTCATTGTCCTGTTAATCTCTACTTCTGGATATGAACAGGCACATCCATAAGAGGACAGATGCGATTGTCCTCATTACAGTATTGTTTTCTGGTATCAAGTTCCTGGAGGTTTCATAAGTGTCCACACTTGGAACATGGATGAGTAAAATGCCTATGATGAAATGTTAGGTAATAATCAAAAGTCTCAAAAACACGGAGTAAAGTCATAAAAGTTAAAATATAGAATAAGGTTGATAACATAGTGCCATTTATGTAAATAAAGAATGTAAACACAAGACAACGTTACTAATTTTCCAATGATTCATATATATTTAAGGAAAAGTATTAAAAACATTACAGTGTGTATCTTAAGTGGGATACAAGAATGTTAGCAGGATTGAGGCATGAAAAAGAAAAATAATTAATTAAAAATTTGAGTACTTATATTGGTTGTTGCTACATAATGTATTATCCTAAAATGTAGTAGCATTTTTTTTTTATAGAATTGGGGTCTCTATTTGTTGCCTAGGCTGATCTCGAACTCCTGGCTTCAAGTGATCCTGCCACCTTGACCTCCTAAAGTGCCAAATTATAGGCATGTGCCATCACACCTGGCCTGTAGTAGCTTTGCAACAATAAACATTTATTATCTCAAAGTTTGTATGGATTGGGAATACAGGCATGGCTTAGCTGGAGTTTGTATGGGTTGGGAATCCAGGCATGGCTTAGCTGGATGCTTCTGATTCACGGTCTCTCAGATGACTCCAGTCAAGGGCTGGGCTACAGTCTCATCTGAAAGTTCACATGACAATCTGAGGATCCATTGTCAAGCACACTCACATGGTTAATAGCAGCAGGATTTAGTTCCTTGTGGGCTGTTGGACTCAAGGCCTGAGTTCTTCATGGTTGTTGGTTCTTTGCCATATGAGCCTCTGTATAGGGCAGCCCACAGCATAGCCGCTTGATTCCTCAGAGCAAGTGACAGAGCAGGAGAGTGTGTACAAGATGGAACTCAGGGTCTCATATTTGCTGTATTCAGTTTATTAGAAGTGAGTCACTAGGTCCAGCCCACACTCAAAGGGAGAGTATTACCCAGGGAAATGAGTACCAGGAGGTGGGGACTACTGGGGACCATCTTAGAAGCTCCCTACCACAGCCCTCAGTGCCATAACCAGTGAGGATCACTTATCACAAACTTAGGGGCATAATCACTTCAATTAATGTTCCCGTGCTCCAAAAAATGAAAGGCAAACCAGATAGCAAAAAGAACCAATGTGGCTTTGACTTTTATATATTTGCAGATCAAGTTCTAGCTAACTGACTTTAAATAGTTCTTGACAGACTGAAGAGTTATTTGGGGTAACATGTTGACTATAGGTATGTAACTATTAAGAAACAGGAAAAAATCTGTTTTTTGTGTGTGTAAGATTAAATATCAAGAAGCAGAAAGAAAAAAGTGAATATTAGTATAGTTTCTATGAAAACAGCAGCAAATCCAGATTTAATGTGAAAAATACTGTTCTAAATGATAAAACTTTTTCATGTAGATTTGGATAACTCTATAATAGGAGAAAGCTTTTAAGATTCCCTTGTTTAACAGGTGAAGAATCAGAGGTTCATATGGCCAGTGACTTACCTCGGGTCATTGCAGGCACCTACCCTGGGTTAAGCTATTCTTTACCAAGGAGAATTGCCGGTCAGAATGAAAATGTGATTATTTGTAGCCTCCAAGTGGAATCTAATATGATTATAAATGGGTTACACTTGGCAAAATCTTTCTTCCTTTCCCAGGAAATTCACACTGAAGAGTTAATTGCATTAAATTGTTCTGTATTTAACTTCTGTCTCTGATAACAAGCAAAATTTCAACAACAGTCTCCATTTTCTGTGTAGAACCAGAGAAGAACTTCTTTTATTTTGTTTCAATGCTATTTTTCTAAAGCTTTCTCATTCTTTTTATGCTCCTCATCACAGTAGAAGTCCATGAAAAATTAACACCCCTGTTCAGCAGGGAAGCTAGCTCCTCTTAAAAGAATGTTCTGGCAAACCTGACACCAGAGCAAGCATCTCCATGCAGACAGGCCATAGAAAGGTACAGTGTGTTCCAGAAACTTCTCCCTACAGAGTAGGGGTCTCAAGGGCTGTGGCAATTACATTAGACTCATTTTATGTTTCCTCTGCTATCCCTTACTTAGTTATTTCATATGATAGCACATTTTGAATCTATGAGTTTGCAAAATCCAGGTAAGCTACTATGAAGATGTAGAAACCATTCTACTTTCTTGAACTCCACGGGCAATTAGGGAAAGCTGATGTGTCAAAGTCAGAATTCCACCAACAAAATGGCATTTGCAATTGCTGAATACAACATCTGTGTTCTGTGAGTAAGATATAACAAAAAGTTTAAAGCATCTGTGTGTATCAGAAATATATGCAGTGAAACATGGGAGGAAACGTACTTGGAATGCAAAAGTTCATCAATGTCAGGAGATTTTACCCAGAGAACATGGTTGGTGGAATATTTAATGAAAGGTAAAACCGTGTCTTCTCCTAAAGTTTAAAGTATGATTCTGTTTAGTTTATGCATCAGTTTATTTTTATACACAGTTGTGAATCCCCATTTGGATTAAGATTTTTTACCTGTAAAACTGATAAGTACTTTCAAATTATATCACATTATTAAAGAATTACCCTGAGTATAGTAGGTAAGAGTAATCCAACCGCACTTCACTTAGTGAGTTTGATCCTCTAGTTGATTAAGATCACATTTCTCCATTACTATGCCCATTCCTCTTTTGTCCCCCATCCTAGAGATATGTTGATTTAGCTCACTTCAGATTCATACCTGCTAGGTATCATCTCATAACATCACAAAACCACCAGGCGAATCAACAGCTTCAACCATAGAGATAGACCCTGGTTGACCACCAATGGGAAATCCCATCCAAGTGAATTTGTTTGCTGACGCCTTTACGTCATCTCACCCCTCCATATCAGACCCCACTGGACTCAGCAAGAGCTGCCTCTTCCATTTGTGCTCCATCTCTGTTCCAGAGATAGACAGCTCTTACAATCTTAGTCCTCAGCATCAAATTAGATGCCTCATCTCTGCTCACAATTCCTACCTTCCCACCAGGCGCCTCTAAGTCCCATTACCCAACTCCAGCAGTAACACTCGAATTTAGCCTCATCAAAGGTTATAATAGCTTCCATACCTCAGAATGAATGGAATAAAACATATAGAATGCATGAGTCAGCTTCATACATAACTGTGCAGTATTTATTGTCTCTCAAAATATTTCACAAGTCTACCATCTTTATCCTTGAGTTTTGCAAGTAAATAAAATGAATGAGTATAGCACATCAATTACCATGGGGTGTATGCATTTTTAAAGGTTTTAAAACAACAGTGGTGTTAATATCTCTTTGATGCACTAGAAGAGCAATCAACAAAACACTAAGAAGTTTCCCATTCTCTCTTTCCAAGGTTGTTCATTAGCTGAGCTAACCTCTCAGAATCAGAGCCAGCCACCCCCATTCTTCTTATGCATGTCTCAGTCATTTTACGTAGAAAGAATCTATTCCATTAACCATCAACATTTTAGGAAGCAAAGCATAATATGGCTGCTAAATTAGGTAATATAACCCAGTACCACACTAAAGGAAGTAGAGAATCCAGAGCCCAAATGGCTCTAGTTTTACCGTGTGGTCTTAGAACAGCATTAGTTGAAGGAAACACAGCCATTTCAAACACAATTTTAAAAAATAGTCCTTTAGTCAAAACTACTCTGGCCTAAATCCACTCCAAATCACTGCAAGATTCAATAGAAACTCAAAGGGAACTGCACCTAATGGATTCTCCAAAGAAAAACACATTATAATTGAACCATCCTATTCCTTGGCACACATAACAGCTGGTCTGACCACACATATTCCATTCTGGAGCCATATTTTAAGAAGGACAATGACAAACTGGAACACATTCAGAGTAAAGCAACCTATTCTGAAAACTATTTCCTATGATAAATGGTTGAAAGGACCGGTGATCTATACTCACCAGTGAGAGAAATGAGAGAGCCGCCTGCAATAATGGGAGTGGCTAGCTTGCTGGACTAGAATTACACAAGAATGGCTCAAACCATTAATCAAGTCAAGAGCCTTAATCAAATAAATGCAAATTAAAACAACAGTGAAATACTATTTCCACATCCTCGCATCTCAGCAAATTGGGACACACACACACACACACACACACAGAACTTTTCTTCCAATGGAAATGCCGACTGTTTCACTGCTAGGAAGGGTGGGAAAAGCTTTTCTGTTAGTCAGTTTGGAAATAAAATTCAAAAGTCTGAAAATTGTACATATTTTTTTACCAAATGTTTTCATAGCCAAGAATTTATCTTAAGAAAATTACCAGAAATGTTTTCAAAGACTTTTTTGTAAACAAATGTTCATCATGACATTATGCTTATCAAAAAATGAAAAATAAAAAGAAAGAAAAAAAAACACAGGGGAACACCTAAATATCCAATAAAAAGCCTCTGGATTTCTCCACGGATAATTGTATAGCGCTTACAATGTGCCAGTCACTGCCAGATATGTTCTGTTCTTCCTAATTCCCTAATTCCCCACAACAGCCCAATGTGGGGGACACTATTATACCCATTTTACAGATAGGGAAACAAGTGCAAATGTGTCACAGACAATACATACTGGGCCTGAAAGTCCAACACAGGCCTCCTGCCCAGACCCTGCACTCACAACCACATTAGACTGGTTCAAAAGCAATGGGGATTGTGTTCGTGCTCTCACCTGGTCTCTTGAAAAATAAAAATAAAAAAGAAGAAAAAAAAGAAAAGCAATGGCGGAACAATACGTAGAATACCATTTTTTAAAAGGAGCTGAAAGAGAAACGTGATGAACTCACTCGTATCCGTAAGCAAACTATCTTTTCCCACTTTTAAGGAAAACTAAGACTACATTTGCCCTTCCGTCTTCTGGCACCTGTCCTCTTCTCCACCATTCCAAAGACCTCACCCCTAGCCCTTCCAGCCCCTGAGCTGGAATTCTTACAGACCAGACTCCCCCACGTAAGCAGCTCAGCTTGCAGCCTCTGACCAGTTTTTGCTCTGTTCTCAACTGCCCTTGTTCCACAGACTAACAGATAAACTAGAAGTAACTAGGAGGCATATTTTTATTTTTACATCTCTCACAAGAAAAGAAAAGTGTTTTTAGCCAAAATAAAAAGTTGAATTTGTAGGGAGCCACCATACAGGTAGAGACCAATGCAGCCAGCGGTATCTGGAGCAGGCTGGGAGCATCTGCAAACCCGGTGGGACCCAGGCTCCCAGGAGAGTCAACTCAAAACATCCCGGGCCAGGAGCTGGGAAGCCAAGCGCGAGAGACCCTGGACTCCTGAGCGCAGCCTCTTCCCACCACCCAAACTACCACGGCCCACTTCAACAAGGCTCCTCCCTACCAGCTCTTGGCCAAAGTCAAGAGCAAGATTGCTTCCAAATAGGATCATCAAACAGAAAATCTTCACAACTGGATGGCAGAGGTGACAGGCAGGAGCACTGGCACCCACCTCCAGCTGGGCGTAAAGGATGGCACCCTCCTCTGTCAACTCATCAACAAGCCGCAGGCAGGCCCGGTGAAGAAGGCCAATCAGACCTTATTAAACTGGCCTCGGCTGAGAATATTGGCAACTTTGCTAAAGCTATTCAGGCTTATGGTATGAAGCCACATGACATAGTTAAAGTAAGTGATCTTGTTAGAATGGAAACATGACCCAGGTTCAGACTACTCTGGTGGCCTTCATAGGTCTGGCAAGCACAGAAGGACACAACCATGGACACCAGGGTTAAATATGCAGAAAAACAAGACGTTAGGATGAAGGAAAATTAAAAGCTGGATAAACGGTCATTGGATTGCAGATGGGAACGAACACAGTGCCAGCCAGGCACGTATGTCAGCTTATAGGACTACAGGCATCTTTAGGGTCCCAAAATGCAAACTGACAAACCCTTTGACCAGATCGTGATTTGTCTGCAGATGGGCACTAACAAAGCAGAGAGCCAGGCGGGCATGTTAGCACCAGGCAGCAGAAGGGACATCTGCTATCAGAAGCGACTGTTACAGCCAGTAGATCACTCTGCAATTGCTCTACAGATGGGTACCAACAGAGTGGCTTCCCAGAAAGGAATGGGTGTGCATGGGCTTAGGGGGCAAGTATCTGGTCGCAAATACTATGCTGCTCTGACAGAACCTATCATTCACAGCAGAAACCAAGGAACAGAAACAAACGGTTTGAAAATCTGTAACAGTGATTATCACACAGAATACCCAGACAACTAGCATGGTGGGTACCACAGTGACTGCCCTAGCCATTACCAATTTGGCAACCAAGGCACTGACTACTAGATTCACAGAAAATAACTCAGTATTTAGTCCACTGTTGTCATTCAGTGAGAACCAAGCTAGCCTTAAATAATTTTTTTCTTGTCTTCCTGAAACACTATTAAGCTTATTGCACCTTAATCAAACAATAGGAAACTATTATTTTTGGACAGTTTAGTGTATCTTATTTCTACCTGAACACTAAACTCATCCTTATTTCTAAATGTGGTCTTTGCCAACTAAACCTAAGGATCAACATTTTAGAAATTTACATATCAGTGTTGCCACCATATTGTTTGCTGATTTTTAAATGAAGTCATGATCAGTGTGCATTTATGGTTATGTATGCACTCGTACTCTTCCTTTGCTGACAAGATGTTTTCAGAGTGGCGTCTCTAAAGAAGCATGTATGAAATGGCCTGCAGATACTTAGATCTGGGTGGTGCATTGCTCTTCATGATCTTGCCAGTGTACCCGTGTGGAGCTGCTCTGCATCCTTCAGCTGTATTGACTGCTGAATGTCTCAGCATGAATTTATCACACTACTTTTTTTTTTTTTTTTTTTTTTGAGCTGGAGTTTCACTCTTGTTGCCCAGGCTGGAATGCAGTGGCATGATATTGGCTCAGTGCAACCTCCACCTCCCAGTTTCAAGCAATTCTCCTGCCTCACCGTCCCAAGTAGCTGGGATTATAGGTGCGCATCACTACGCCTGGCTAATTTTTTGTATTTTAGGTAGAAACAAGGTTTCATCATGTTAGCCAGGCTGGTCTCCAACTCCTGACCTCAAGTGGTCTGCCCCACTTAGACTCCCAAAGTGCTTGGATTATAGGCATGAGCCACCGTGCCTGGCCCACATTTTTTTATATATAAATTTTTTTATACTACATTTTTTATATATAAATTTTGTTTGAACATTCAAAAAATAAAATAATTTAAAATGTTAACCATGAGTTTTCAAATTTTTATTTTAGAATAATTAGGGAAAAATTGGACAATAAATCTAATTACTAAGAGGAAATTTTGAAACTTAGGTTACCCCCCAACACTTCTTCCAATAAAATCAAGTTTTTGTCCTTTTTCCCTTTTTCCTCTTCATGCTGAATAGTTCCTTGTCATTCTGTAGAGATAAACAAACAAAAAAGTTCTTGCATAAGAAAAACATAAATACAATTCTTCCTTCTTCTGCATTAGAAAATAGCCTGTTTTACTGGGCGTGGTTGCTCATGCCTATAATCCCAGCATCTTGGGAGGCTAAGGCAGGAGGATTACTTGCCCAGGAGCTGGAGGCTGGCCTGGGCAGCATGGGGAAACCCATCACTTAGAAAAAACTGCCAATAATAATAATAAACTAGCCAGGTGTGATTCTACACACCTGTAGTCCCAGCTGTTCAGGAGATTAAAGGAAAAGGATCGCTTGAGTCCAGAAAGTGGAGGCTACAGTGAGCCATGATCGCACCACTGCACTCCAGCCTGGGTGACAGAGTGAGACCCTCCTTGTCGAGAGAGAGAGAGAGAGAGAGAGAGAGAGAGAGAGAGAGAGAAATATCTTGTTTTAGCGTGTGACTCACTTGTGAATACAAGCATGTTTTAAACTCATGTTCTGTTTCTCCACAATTTCCTATTAAAAGCTAGATTAAAATATAAATGACTAAGTAAAAATGGTTTTAAGAATCCCTTTATATAAATACCAGCCAGAAGTAGAAAAATACATAGATGGAATTGCCTCAAATAATGCAAGGAAATCTGTCATAGCAACGTAAGTATTATATGAAGAACTGGTGGAATACTCAGAATTTTTCAGGATCTACAAGTTTTGTTCTTAGAGAGCCAATAAGGGCCAATGAGAGCTGAGGGTCACCCTGATCTTTTAAATCCCTTGGATTAAATGCCAGTACCAAGACTTGCAGACAGTCTGGCATTCTGCCAATCGATGGCTGAGGCTTCCCAGAGGAGCCTCATATTCTTATGGTTACCCCTGACAGCAAGCCCCTATTTCTACTGAATTGGATGTAAACATGAATCCTAGCATGGTCCTCTATAAGCTGCTTCTGTTCTGTACCAAATCATTCCAGATATGGAAATGGCTTTCCTTCATCTTCTCCCAAACAAACAAAATTCAGAAAACAAGCAATAGGTAAAGCCCCTGTTCACACCAATACTCCACTTGCAGACTTCATACAGGTGGCTGGAGAAGATCAAAGAAATTTACGTTGTAGCAATTCAAACAACAGATGAACATAGTATAACCTGGTTCCAAAACTGCTTTGACTCGCCTCCCTGCCAGGGTATTGCTGGTCACACCAACCCCAGTGAAGCTTCTGCCCCTTCAGCATTTTGCTAACTTCCCTCTCTTTCTCCTCTCTCTCCTCTAAATTCCTAAATCCTGCTGATTACAAGTGCAGAACATTTAGCTCTTCTATTTCCCTTTCTCCTCCTAACCCCATGTGATTTGTTGTTACTTTTTTTTTTTAACAAAGTCAGTTCCTTGTAACAGAAATGCTAATGTTGCTACCAAGAATTGTTTTTTGTTTGTTTGTTTGTTTGTTTGTTTGTTTGTTTGTTTGTTTTGACAGTCTCACTTTGTCGCCCAGGCCGGAGTGCAGTGGCGTGGAGCTCACGGCAACGTCTCCTGCCCAAGTTCAAGCAATTCACCTGCCACCATGCCTGGCTAATTTTTGTTGTTGTTTGTTTGTTTGTCTCTTTAGTACAGACAGGATTTCACCATCTTGGCCAGGCTGGTTTTGAACTCCTGACCTCATGATTCACCCGCCTCGGCCTCCCAAAGTGCTGGGATTGCAGGCATGAGCCACCTCGCCCAGCCCCAAGAATGTTTTTTATAATGCCCTTTCCGTTGTAATCATATAATCTTAAAAGGCATTTAGTCCAACACCCTTGAGAAATCTGTAAGAAAAAGGGATTAACAACTTACTTAAGCTCTCACAACTTAGACGCAGCAGAGCAAGCACAAAAACTCTGTTCTCTCCACTCCACGTGCTGTGTTTTCTATTACTAAATGCAAATGCTAAGACAGTTCAATATCCATTCATAAGAACCACTAGACAAAGTTTAATTTTATTTTTTTCATTTACTAAATTGTAAGAAAGTAATATATCTATCTAATACAGTCTCAAAAATTTTTAAACATCAAATTTTTTTGAGCATATAAATATTCCAGGTTGAGTAAACGCTTTTGTATGACACATAGATCCTTTGTGGCATGGCCCCAAATTACCTAGTTTATGTCTATAAGTACCATCTATATACTGATGAGTCTCCAGATTTATGTATCGCCACTCCTGACCTCAGCTCCGTACTTGTACATCTAAATGCCTTCTTTACCAAGCCAACTGGCTGGCTAAAAGGCAAGACAGAATTCCTGGATCCTTTCTCTGCGGCTCCTTAAATTGTTCCTTCCTTGGATTCTCCATTTCAGTAAATACCATCACAGCTGCCCAATTGCTCAGGCCAAAAATCTTCAGACTTGCCTTTGATTTAGTTCATTCAGTTAAGATCTATGCCTACTTTATCAGTTCCTCTTACAAAATACGTCCTGAATCCATCCCATCTATCTCTACCATAACCACCCTTATCCAAGAGCTCATGACTAGGCTGCAGTAATAGACTTTTTTTTTTTTTGTATTATAACTTTAAGTTCTGGGGTACATTCTGGAGTACAGTTACAGATTATGCAGGTTTGTTCCATAGGTATACATGTGCCATGGTGGTGATTTGCTGCAAATCACATTCAGTCATCTACATTAGGTAGCTCTCCTTATGCTATCCCTCCCCAATCCTCCCTGCTATTCCTCCCCTAGTCCCCCACCCCCCAGGCCCCAGTGTGTGATGTTCCCCTCCCTATGTCCATGTGTTCTCATTGTTCAACACCCACATATGAGTGAGAACATGCAGTGTTTGGTTTTCTGTTCTTGTGTCAGTTTGCTGAGAATGATGTTTTCCAGTTTCATCCATGTCCCTGCAAAGGAGATGAACTCCTCCTTTTTCATGGCTGCATAGTATTCCATGATGTATATGTGCCACACTTTATTTATCCAGTCTAACATTGATGGGCATTTGGGTTGGTTCCAAGTCTCTGCTATTGTAAACAGTATTGCAGTGAACATACCTATGCATGTGTCTTTATAATAGAATGATTCGTAATCCTTTGCGTATATACCCAGTAATGGGATTACTGGATCAAATGTTTTTGGAGTGGCTAGTACTGGCTGTTTCTGTCCTTGTTTAGTGTTTCTTTCAGGAGCTCTTGTAAGGCATGCCTGGTGGTGATGAAATCTCTGAGTAATTGCTTGCCCATAAAGGATTTTCTTTCTCCTTCACTTATGAAGCTGAGTTTGGCTGGATATGAAATTCTAGGTTGATCTCAAGCTCATTGCTGACTTCTCAAATAGAGCTAATTTTCTTTTTCACCAAAAAAAATAAATAAATAAATTCTAGGTTAATAGTTCTTTTCTTTAGGGATGTTGAATATTGGCCCCCACTCTCTTCCAGCTTGTAGGGTTTCTGCCGAGAGATCCACTGTGAGTCAGATGGGCTTCCCTTTGTGAGTAACCCAGCCTTTCTCTCTGGCTGCCCTTAGCATTTTTTCCTTCATTTCAACCCTGATGAATCTGATGATTATGTGCCTTGGGGTTGCTCTTCTTGAGAACTGTCTTTGTGATGTTCTCTGTATTTCCTGGACTTGAATGTTGGCCTTCATTGCTAGGTTGGGGAAGTTCTCCTGGATAATATCCTAAGAGTGTTTTCCAGCTTGGATTCATTCCCTCTGTCACATTCAGGTACACCCATCAAATGTAAATTAGGTCTTTTCACATAATCCCACATTTCTTTGTTAATTCTTTTCAGTCTTTTTTCTCTAATCTTGCCTTCTCATTTTATTTTATTGAGTTGATCTTCAATCTCTGATATCCTTTCTTCTGCTTGGTTGATTTGACTATTGAAACTTGTGTATGCTTCGTGATGTTCTCATGCTGTGTTTTTCAGCCCCATCAAGTTGTTTATGTTCTTCTCTAAGTTGTTTATTCTAGTTAGCATCTTTTCTAATCTTTTAATCAACGTTCTTAGTTTCTTTGCATTCGGTTAGAGCATGTTCTTTTAGCTCAGAGAAGTTTGTTATTACATGTTTCTTTCAATTCATCAAACTCATTCTCCAACCAGTTTTGTACCCTTGCTGGTGAGGAGTTGTGATCCTTTGGAGGAGGAGAGGAATTCTGGTTTTGGGTGTTTTCATCCTTTTTGCACTGGTTTCTTCCCATCTTCATGATTTTATCTACCTGTGGTCTTTGTAGTTGTTGACTTTCAGGTGGGGTCTCTGAGTAGACATCCTTTTTGTTGATGTTGAAGCTATTTCTTTCTGCTTTTCAGTTTTCCTTCTAACAGGCCCCTCTGCTGCAGGACTGCTGGAGGTCCACTCCAGACCCTGCTTGCCTTGGGTTCACCCATGGGGGCTGCAGACCAGTGAGGGTTGCTGCCAGTTTCTTCTTCTGTTAACTTCTTCCCAGAAGGATACCCTCCAGATGTCAGCCTGAGCTCTCCTTTATAAGGTGTATTTTTGGATTTAAGAGAGTCGGGAAACTGCTTGAGGAGACAGTCTGTCCCTTATCAGAACTCAAGTGCTGTGGTGGGAGCTTCATTGTTCTATTCAGAGCTGCTGGGTAGGTACGTTTAAGTCTGCTGCAGTGGAACTCATAACTACCTCTTTTCTCAGGTGCCCTGTCCTGGGAAGGTGGGGCTTTATTTATAAGTTCCTGACATGCTACTGCCTTTTTTCAGAGATGCCCTGCCCAGCAAGGAGGTAGCCTAGTCACAGTCTGCCAGCAGAGGTGTTGCTGAGCTGCCATGGGCTCTGACCAGATGCTGTGTAGACTTCATTGCAATTTTGTTTACATAGGTACAGTTAAAACTGCCTCAGTACTGGCGGACTCTCTCGGTAATGGCAGATTGCCTCAGTAGTGGTGGACTGCCTGAGTAATGGCAGACACCCTTACCCCAACCAAGCTGGACTGTCCCAGGTCCAGTTGCGCTTGCTGCAAAACTCTCAATCCAGAGCATTTCAGATTGCTAGTCTTTGTGGGGGTGGAACCCACCAAGCCAGATCACCTGGCTCCCTGTTTTCAGCCCCCTCTTTTTCACTTGAATGGGTGGCTCTGTCTCCCAGGCATTACAGGCACCGCTTGAAACAGCCACCCAGATTTGTGTGAGTTTTTGTGGGAAAACCCACGACACTGGCTGAAACAGCCATTCTGGAAACTTGTGGTGCTTTTCGGCTGGGAATCCCATGGTCTGTGGGCAGTAAAAACTTGTTTGGAAATGCAGTGATTACTCACCTTCTGCATTGCTCTCACTGGGAACTGCACTCCAGAGCTGTTCCTATTTAGCCATCTTGGATCTCCCCTCTGTCTCCTGATCACCATTCTAACTGGTGTGAAGTGGTATCTCAATGTGGTTTTGATTTGCATTTCTCTAATAACCAGTGATGGTGAGCTTTTTTTCATATGTTTGTTGGCTGCATAAATGTCTTCTTTTGAAAAGTGTCTGTTAATATACTTTGCCCACTTTTTGATGGGGTTGTTTGTTTTTTTCTTGTAAATTTGTTTAAGTTTTCCATAGATTCTAGATAGTAACCCTTTATCAGATGGGTAGATTGCAAAAATTTTTCCCCATTCTATTGGTTGCCAGTTCACTCTTTTGATAGTTTCTTTTGCTGTGCATAAAGCTCTTAAGTTTAATTAGGTCCCAGTCATCTATTTTGCCTTTTGTTGCCATTGCTTTTGGTGTTTTAGTCATGAAGTCCTTGCCCATGCTTATGTCCTGAAAGGTATTGCCTAGGTTTTGTTCTAGAGTTTTTATGGTGTTAGGTCTCATGTTTAAATCTTTAACCATTTAGAGTTAATTTTTGTATAAGGTGTAAGGAAGGGATACCATTTCAGCTTTCTGTATATGGCTAGCCAATTTTCCCAACACCATTTATTAAACAGGAAATCCTTTCCTCATTGCTTGTTTTCATCTGGTTTGTCAAAGATCAGATGGTTGTAGTTGTGTGGCATTCTTTCTGAGGCCTCCGTTCTGTTCCATTGGTCCATATCTCTGTTTTGGTACCAGTACCATGCTGTTTTTATTGCTGTAGCCTTGTAGTATAGTTTGAAGTCAGGTAGTGTGATGCATCCAGCTTGGTATTTTTTGCTTAGGATTGTCTTGGCTATGCAGGCTCTTTTTTGGTTCCATATGAAGTTTAAGGTGCTTTTTTTCCAATTCTGTGAAGTCATTGGTAGCTTGATGATGATAGTATTGAATCTATAAATTACTTTGGGCAATATGGCTAATCATGAGCATGGGATGTTTTTCCATCTGTTTGTGTCCTCTCTTATTTCCTTTATCAGTGGTTTGTAATTCTCCTTGAGGAGGTCCTTCAAATTCCTTGTTAGTTGTATTCCTAGGTATTTTATTCTCTTTGTAGCAATTGTGAATGAGAGTTTACAGATGACATGATTGTATATTTAGAAAACTGCATTGTCTCAGCCCAAATCTTAAGCTGATAAGCAACTCCAGCAGTCTTAGGATACAAAATCAACGTGCAAAAATCACAAGCATTCCATACACCAAAAATAGACAAACAGAAAGCCAAATCATGCGTGAACTCCCATTCACAATTTAAGAGACTTCTTACTAGCTAGTTTCAGTCCTCCATTCCTGCCTCCTACAGTCTATTATCCACAAAGCAGCCAAAGTGGTTCTTAAAGTGTAAAACATGGCCAGGCATGGTGGCTTATGCCTGTAATCCCTGCACTTTAGGAGGCCAAGGCAGGCGGATCACGAGGTCAAGAGATCAAGACCATCATGGCCAACATGGTGAAACTCCATCTCTACTAAAAATGTAAAAACTAGCTGGGTGTGGTGGCACGTGCCTGTAATCCCAGCTACCCAGGAGGTTGAGGCAGGAGAATCACTTGAACCAGGAACGTGGAGGTTGCAGTGAGCCGAGATTGCATCACTGCACTCCAGCCTGGCAACAGAGCAACAGAGCGAGACTCCATCTGAAAAATAATAATAATACATAATACTCTTGCTCAAAACCCTCCACTGTCTTTCCAAGCAAGACAACCAAGTCCCTTTCTTGACCCTACAGGCCTTTGAATGCTCTGGCCCTGTTTCTCTGTGATTAAATATAACATCCTCTTCCTAATGGTTTTTATGTCTTGTCTTATTAAGAAATCCTTTCTATTGCAAGAACATAAGGACATTCTCCTAATTTTTTTCTAAAGGTCTGTAATCCATGTGGAATTGATTTTAGGGTATGGTGTGATGAAGGAATCCAGTTTCCATTTTTCCTCATAAACAGCCAATTACCTCCACACCATTTATTGGATAGTCCATTCTTTCTTCACTGGGCAATTCATGTTCCTATGAATGGGATCTGTTTCCAGCTCTTGATCCTGCTGCATTGGTCTATATTTCTGTAGATCTGAGCCAATACTGGATTATAATAATTATTAGAGCTTTATATTAAACCTTGATGTCTGATAAAGCAGGTTCCCCACCTGCACCTTTTACTTGTTCAGAAATTTCTGATATTGTTGGATATTTGCTTTTCTGCATACATTTTAGAATCAGCATTGCTTTTAAATCTACATTTATTCAAATCCTAGCTTGCATTGAATTTACAGATTATATTGGTAGTAATGGTAATTATGAATAGATGTTGAACACTATCAAGTGCTTTGTTTGCATCTGTTGAGATCACCTTAATGCTCTTCTCCTCTACTCCAGTGATTGACAATTGCAATAAAATAATTTTCTATTTTTAAACCAATTTTTATCTCACTATAACCCAATGTGACCATGTTTTTTATACATTGCTGGATTTAATTTACCAATATTTGATTTAAGATATTGTGACAATGTTCATAAGTAAATTCATATTATTTTTGTCTTGTTTTGGAATCAAGATGATACTAGCCTCAGAAAGTAAATTCCCTTTTTTTCTAACTCTCAGGCAGAACTTCCGTGGTATTACGTGGTATTATAATTATCTCTTCCTTGAAAGATTGGTAAAATGCACTATATCAAGGAACTGGGCCTGGGTTGCTTTTCTTTTGGCAAGGTCTCACTTGGTTACCCAGGCTGGAGTGCAGTGGTGTGATTATAATTGAATGAGCAACCTCGATCATCTGGGCTCAAGTGATCCCTCCAGCCTCAACCTCTCAAGTAGCAGGGACCACAGGCGTGTGCCACCACACTCAGCTTATTCTCATGTTTTTTGTAGAGACATGGTTTTGCCATGTTGCCCAGGCCTGGGTTTCCTTGCAAAAACATTTTAAACTACTAATTTTACCTTTAATTAATCATTATAGGATTGTTTATGCTATTTTTTCCTTGAACTAGTTTTGGCTAGTTAGATGTTTCTAGAAATTCGTCCTTTATCTAAATATTCTAATTATTGGCACGAAATTTTTTACAGAATTTTCTTTCGTCATATCTTGTGTACTCATGGATATATCCCTTTTTTAATTCCTGTTTACTTGTGTCATCTCTCATTTCTATAAAGTCAATGAAGTTGTATCTATATTGTTAGTGGTTTTCGCAAAACCAACTTCTGACATTGTCAAATCTCTCTGGTGTGTTTTTATTTACTATTTCATTCATTTCTCCTCTTTTCTTTGTTTTTATTTTTTCATTCCTGCTACTTTCTTGAGTTTATTCTGTTTTCTTTTTTTCCCTAACTTTAGTTGGCTCTGTAATTCACTAATTCTTAATCCTTCTTTTCTCATATATTTACTTCTATTTTCCTCAAATTACTGCTTTAACTTTATCCTCTGTTTTGGTAATGAGTATGCCCCTTATAATTCTGTGTCATGTCTTTCTGATAGTAATTCTCTGAAATTTTGCTAGACTTGCTTTAAGGACTACTGCATGTCAATTTTTGAAAATGCTGCATGTACTCTTGAGAAGATGATGTGTTCCTTAGTTATCAGAGTTCTTAGGTACAGGACTCAATATACACCCATTAAGTCACGTTTTTAAATTGTGTTCAGGTCCTCTCTATCCTGCTTTATGTATTCGTAACCAGTCAAATACTAGCAAGGTGATTTAATGGAGGATTTATCTATTTTTCCTTGCCCTTTTCTGAGTTTTTACTTTCTTTATTTTGTATCCATTTTATTAAGTGCAGATAAATTTAGAATTGCTAAGCAATACTGGTGAATTGAATCTTTTACATTTCATAGTTACCCTTTATTTTTTAATTAATTGGTTTTTGTCTTTTTTGGTATCAATATAGATACCCTATATTTGTTTGGGAGGTTTTATTTGTTTGTTTTATTTGTTTGGTTTATACTTTTACTTTTAACTTTTCTATGCCCTTAATTTGTAGGTTTGCTGTTTCTTAAAAGCAAATAGCGAATTTTGGTTTTTATCCAATTTGATTAAGCTCTGCCTTTTAAATAACAAGGTTAGTTCTTTTCTGTTCACTATGATTATTGAAATATATGACCTTTTTTCAAGCATTTCAGCCATATACCTGGGCTTTCTAGTTATTTCACATTCTTCATGCTTCTTTTTTTTTCTTCCTTTCATGTTTTTGGATTGAGTGTTTTTTAATTCAGTTTTCCCCCGTGCTAATTTGAACTTGGTAAACTCTATTTTTATTCCTTCAGTGATCACCCTTGAAATCTTACCATGCAAATTTAACAATGTCAGTGTTCATCAAATCTTACCCTCCTGAGAAATATAAAAATTTTAACTTCAATCACCTCCCTCCCAACTTATGTGCTATTGTTGTCCATTTTCTTTCTTTTGTACCTTTCTCTTTTCTTTCTGGATTCTTTTAATATCTTCTCTTTGTCTCTTATATGACAATGTATCAATGAAATACTATAATGGACTGTATTTTAGTTTCCTTGTTTGTTATTCCTACACTTGTGGAACAATAACTTTCATCATTCTGAAACATTTTTAGACATAATCTCTTCGAATATTCTCTCCTGCCCCACCCTCTGTATTCTCTCATTTTAACTCTAAGGTGTTCTATCTTTTCATTTTATCCTCTGTGACTGTATTTTCTCGTCTATATTCTTCTCTCTTTGCTCTTTGTGGGTGATATCTTCAGAAACTTTTCTCTCATGTATGAATTTTCTTTTAATTTGCATTAATGTTTTTTAAACAAAAAATTGAACTTTAATTTCAATCATTATATATATTTTTATTTCTAAAAGTTTTATTGCTAATTTTCAAGTCTCTTTAGTTACTGTCGATAGTCTCTTTTTTAACTCATTTAGATGATTTCATTTTGTAATTTTTTATTTTATATTTTTTGTCCTGTATCTGTAAAGTCTACAGTCTAAAGCAGGCATCCCCAAACTTTTTACACAGGGGGCCAGTTCACTGTCCCTCAGACCATTGGAGGGCCGCCATGTACTGTGCTCCTCTCACTGACCACCAAGGAAAGAGGTGCCCCTTCCTGAAGTGGGGCGGGGGACCAGATAAATGGCCTCAGGGGGCCGCATGCAGCCGGCGGGCTGTAGTTTGGGGATGGCTGGTCTAAAGCAATGGATGGTCTAAATCTGTTTACTTCTGCTGACTGTCACTAGCTACGACTTGCTTTTTGACTGCTAGTAAGTTTTATTTTGAGTTCATGTGAGGTTGAATTTAAACCATAGGAATTCAGAGGGGCTTGGAGAGCAATGCTTTTCTCCAGGGATGATTGATGTTTGTTTCTGCAAGGTGCCTGGAGGCCCTTAACTGAACACTTGTCATGACATTTCAGCTTACTCTGAGGTTCTACTGTCACTTTAAGTTGCTAACACAGTCTCAGTTCAGAAACTAATATATCCAGTCCCTGACAGTAGTCAAAGCCCTTTGATTGAATATCAAATCTCCTCTCCTCCAGCCACCTGCAAAGAGAACTGTGAGTACTACCCCTTTCCCTCTTCCCCGTCTCCCCAGCATTCCCTTCCTACCACAGCTTGCCAACTGTAGTCTTTGATGCCTCCAGAATCAGGACCAGGAAAGAGGGTTTTAGGGAAAAGGAACCACACTACAGCAGGGCCATCTTTACAACAAGTATGGCTACCTGTTTCTTTCTCTCATAGACACCCTAGGGATTTTCCTATTGGATTTTTCCAATTGCAACACATGAGACATGGGTAATGCCTTTTTTTTGTTTTTAATCAGGACTTTTTTAGTGCAGTTTTAGATTTGCAGTGAAATTGAGAAGATACAGGCATAACTGCTAATTCAGGTAGCCAAAAAGGTGGCCACCACATGCCTAGCCCCATGCATTTACGGTCCCCCATATCAGCATCCCCTCCAGGGTGATACATTTGTTACAATTGATGAGCCTGCATTGACACATCATCACTCAAAGACCATAGTTTATGTTAGACTTCACTCTTGGTGTTGTATATTCTAGACTTTGATGAATGTGTAATGAGATGTGTCCATCACTATAGTATCATACAGAGTGATTTCAGTGCCCTAAAATCCTCTGTGCTCCACCCACTTATCCTTCCCTCCCCTCTAATCTCTGGCACCACTGATCTTTTTAACTGTCTTCCTAGTTTTGCCTTTCCCAGAATGCCATAAAGTTGGAATCATACAGTGTGCATGAAGAAGCCTTCTCAGATCTGCCTCTTTCACTTGGTAATATGCATTTAAGTTTCCTCCACATTTTCATTACTTAACAGCTCATGTCTTCTTTAGAGCTGAGTAATATTCCATTGTATAGGCATACCACAGCTTTTTCATCCATCCACTCCCAGTAGGACATTGTGATCGCTTCCAATCTTTGGCAATTATGAGTAAAGCTGCCGAACACATCTGTGTGTCCTTATCTCTGTGAACATGAGTTTTCACCTTTGGGTAAATGTCAAGGACTGTGAATCCTGGATCCCACAGTAAGAGTATGTTTGGTTTTCTAAGAACTGCCCATTGTCTTCCAAAGTGGGTGATGGTCTTTCTCCAAAATGAACCAGCTGCTTCCCCTCAGCCCACCTGCAGTTCTCCCTTTAGACTCTTAGTTGCGGTTCATTACCTCCTCCATCCTGGCCTCTGCACAAGCTCTTAAAGTGGCTTCAGGCTGACTTTCCCTCCCACATGGACCACATCTGGCCCACCGGGGAGCACCCCATCAATGCCTCAGGGAGCACAGCTACTTCCCTGATGCAGCAGCACTCCCTCGACTTGCACCTTGGCAGCTGGTGCCTCCTCCCCTGTTCTTGCCTGGTAACTAACATGGTGTGGCGAGGAATATGTTCCCTTCCTCCAGAAAGGCTGTCTTTGCTTGTGGTAGAAAACAGAGTGCTTGCAGGCCATCTGCCCGCATCCCAGCAGAATCGGAGCCCATCAGAGCCTGTGTTGCTCTTGTCTGAAGCTGCTCACCTGCCGGCCCTTACTCCTGCAACTGGGTCTCAGCTGACAACTTGAGGTGCTTACAGGGCACCTGCTCCTTGGTGCCTGAATTGACAGTAACTGTCCACCCAGCACCATGAGCATGCCAGCATCTTGGCTTAGCTCTGCAGCCTCTTAGCAGCTGCTTCTGTTTGGTTTCTGGGCATCACACTGTTCATCTGCACAAGTTCAGACATCAGGAAATGGTTTGAAGAGAAATCACATAAAGACACAATTTTCCCTGGTTCCCTTTTCTCTATGTTCATGGCCCATCAAGTCCTGACAACTTTGTATCCTGAATTCCAATTTTTTTGACTGTGGCAAGCTATGAGCTGCCACTTTCTGTTTGGGTTTTACACCCCATGACAGGACCTGAATCAGCGAATGGTCCCAGGGGCCAAGAACAGCTGCTAAGAAAGAACTCACTTAAATGCACTTCTCTCCTTTCTAACAACTTGGCCCTCGGATTCCAGCAACCTTGATTGCTCTTTAATGCTCTCAGATTACAGTTTATTTTATTTGGCTTTCACAGTTCTTCAGCAGGAGGGTTATTCTGATACAAAATACTCCTTCACAGTCAGAAATGGAAATCCCCTTTAAGGTTTGTTATTGTTGTTTTCAAAAAATGTACCAGGTGGCGTATTTTCTTATATAATGAATATGTCTTTCTCTTGGCTTTAAACGTGAAAGATAATTTGACATAGAACAAAAATGTTTGGTTCACAAACACTGTTTCCTCAAAATTCTGTAAATGTGGTTCCGTAGTCTTGTTTGTTTGTTTGTTTTCATGACGGAGTTTTGCTCTTGTTGGAAAACTCCACCTGGATTGCAGTGACACCATCTCAGCTCACTGTAACCTGCGCCTCCCAGGTTCAAGCAATTCTCCTTCCTCAACCTCCCAAGTAGCTGGGATTACAGGCACGCACCACCACACTTGGCTAATTTTGTGGTTTTAGTAGAGACGGGGTTTCACCATGTTGGCCAGGCTAGTCTCAAACTCCTGACCTCCAGTGATCCACCCTCCTTAGCCTCCCAAAGTGCTAGGATTACAGGCGTGAGCCACCGAGCTGTCAGCCATATTCTTTTTGCACGTGATGATTCACAGGATAACTCCAGTGTGGGCCTGATCTTTGTTCCTTTGCAAAAATTAAATTAAATGGACATTAATTAAATTAATGTTTCAAACAATACACTAAAAAGACTGAGTTCGTATAGAAAGCAATATCCGCATGGATGTTCTGCACAGGTGGCTGAGAAGGGATCTTACAGCTCCCAAGTTCTTGCCACAACCAGAGGGCAGGGGCCAGTGGGCGGCTGGGTGCAAGGATTATTTGTGAGGGGGGATTTGGAAGGTGGTTTTAGAGTGTTTCATCTAAGCCCTCCCTGGCTCTTCCACTGCAAGTGTTGGGGTAAAGTGGTGCAGAAGGGGATGTGTCACTGGAGCCCTTGGAAGCACTGAGATTAAGAAACCTCTTGGCTGGGCCCAGTGGCTCATGCCTGTAATCCCTACACTTTGGGAGGCCAAGATGGGCAAAGCACGAGGTCAGGAGATCAAGGCCATCCTGGCCAACATGGTGCAACCCCCTCTCTCTACTAAAAATACAAAAAATTACCCAGACGTGGTGGTGGGCACCTGTCATCCCAGCTACTTGGGATGAGAATTCCTTAAACCCGGGAGGCAGAGATTGCAGTGAGCCGAGATCCCACCACAGCACACCAGCCTGGGCAACATAGCAAGACTCGATCTCAAAAATAAAAAAAAAAAAAACCTTTCTCATGTAGCCTTTTCTCTAGCAGTGTTTCTATACTGACCATGTTTAGAAATTAGCAAATAGCATGTGGTCTCAACTAAATTAAACACCCACAGGAAAAAAAAATAGTTTAAGGAAACATACCAAAAGGATTATTATGTATTTAGAATCTGGGTAATATTTAATTTTTGTTTTCATATATTTCCTTATTTTCCAAAAATTGAGAAAAACATCTCCTTTTATAATGAAAACTCATATTTTCTAAATGCCTAAACACACACTGTTTAACATGAGACTATGTATGCTGTGTATGTATGCTTATCATACAACTAGGTAAAAATTATTCACATGGAAAATACCTGTATAGAACTCCTCCCTCCACCAAACAAATCCCAGCGTTTTCCTCTGCATAGCGATTTCTCTCTCTCTCTCTCTCTCTCTCTCTCTATATATATATATATATATATATATATATGTAAATTTTCAAATTTTTATGCAATGAGGAGGAAGGGAAAACTTTAAGAAAATACCAGCCCTAGATATATGGCCCACCTGTGTGTGGGGTGGTCTGAAGAACACACCTGGAGCATTCGGGGTCCCCGGGGAGCCCAGTGTCTTCCCCACCCCAAACTCAGGACCTCCTGCTACCTCTTAAGGGGGTAATTGTTCGATTTCTTTCCTTTCTTTCTTTTTGTTTTTATTATTATTATTATTGAGTTTCTTTCTGTCGCCCAGGCTGGAGTGCACAACTGGCGCACTCTAGCTCACTGCAACCTCCGTCTCCTGGGTTCAAACGATTCTCCTGCCTCAGCCTCCCAAGTAGCTGGGATTACAGGCACCCACCACCACACCCAGTTAATTTTTGTATTTTTAGTAGAGATGAGGTCTCACTATGTTGACCTGTCTGGTCTCGAACTCCTGACCTCAAATGATCCACCCGCCTCAGCCTCCCAAAATGCTGGGATTACTGGCATGAGCCACCGCGCCCAGCGGTTCATTTTCCTTCACGACCTTTTCTAGCTCACACCACCGCTCGTCCTTGGAGCCCCGACTCCTCTGCATTGGGTCCCTCTACACTGGTCCTTGATACACACATTCCCACACGGTCAATCAACTCTTTCACCCCCACTCTGTGACTCTCATCTCTCCGGGAGCCCGCAAGCTCCTGGGACAAGGACGCGACCATCTCCAAGCTCCGTCTCCAGGCTGTGCTCGGGCGGGCTTTCCACAAATGCGGTGAAGCAGCACCGGTGTCCCTCCCTCAGCCTTTCCTGGCCTTCATCCTTGGAATTCCCAGCCCCCAGTTTTGTTTGGGAAATCAAAGGAGGCCAAAAGGCACCAAGATGCTAACTGGGAAGAGAAACCCGAGTCCCCCTCCCGGATCAGTAATTAGCGCGGCCGGGGAAAGGGCTGCCCTGGCACAGTTGGGTTCTTAATAGCTCTCGCCCCAGAAGCTGCCTTCGGATGGACAGCCGAGCGAATCGCCATGAAAAATTCATCAGCCTCTGCTTGCCCGCGGCCCAGATGCGCGCAAAGCAGATGACCTGGCAGGAATGAGCCGCAGTGAAGCCCGCGGCGGCAGCAGCCGCAGAGGCGAGGCCGAGCACCTGCCAGCAGGGAGAGCCTCGCGCCTGAGCCGGGCGCACCCAGAGAAGGGGCACGAGCAGGGAGGGAGGCCACCAAGGCCGGGGTGGCCCCGACACTTTGGAATCCAGCAGGCCCAGCTCTGGCCAGCGCCTCCAATGCTGAAGCGCGCACCTGGGAGCGCACGCACCGCGCACCCGCAAGGGGCTTGGCCTGGCTGAAAGCGTGTTATTCTCGAAAACACCCGTGGGAAGCACACGCCAAGCTCCCGGGGCCTCTAGGGCGTGCAAAGAGGCCGGCCCTGGGAGACTAAAAGTCTCTCCTGCTAGGACCTAGTACCCTGCCAGCAGCTCCCGCGGCCACCGCGCAGCCAGAGCGCACAGTCCCTGGGGCTTTGGGGGTTGCCAGGGCCGGCTAGTGCGACAGCCTGGAGCTGGGGTGGTGAGGGCGGACGGCGGGGCCAGGGCTGGAGAAACGCAAGCGAGCCGCGGGTTCTGGAGGCCTCTACAGCCCCTGCCATCTGGGCACTGCACAGACTGACGCGGCGTGAGCCTCGGAGCTCGCCGCCTCCATGCGAGCTGCCAGCCGCCCCGCTGCCGCTGCAGGGGGGTGGGGGGGTTCCCACGTCCGGGACTGCGGGACCAGCGCCCGCTCCCCAGTTCTCCGCAATGTGAAGTCATTTTCTTAAACTCGACTTTAAATAACCACCGATGACTTGCCTACGGGCCACGCAGAAGCTGTGCTCTGACCTCGCTGGGATGCGCAGCATTTTTGTACCGTTTTGCTTTTGAATCAAATTAGGGAGTTTGGAGAAGTTTTAGATTCAGGTCAGGCTTTCCCAGGACTTCCAGGCCGGGGACTGAGCTGATCGCAGGCCAACAGCGCCATCGGGTGGTTATACTCCGCATGTACACGCCGGTGCCTGCAGACCGGAGAGAGTGATGTAATGGTCTACGAGGGTTCCTGAAGCCAGCTCTGCAGCAGGCCAGATGTTACCGGTTGTTTTATACCCGTTTTTCGTGTAAGTCCCTGAGCAAGGGAGTTTCTTTAAAGGACGAATGCTAGACTTTGTAACAGAAATTCCCCTCTTTGCAATCTATTCTGGAGAGAGTGGATTTTAAGCTAGAGAGACATGGGACATGAAAATCCAACCTCTTTGATTCCCAGCCCCACTACCTGACCACACCAGGTCCCACCAAGCCAGGGTGTGAATGCATGCCTCTTGATCCCCGCTGTGGAACTGTCTTACCTTCCTATGCTGTCATGGTCTCCACCAATTCATGCATTCCTTCAGGACTGCAAACAGACTCCGCGCTGCCTGAAAAACTCCCGGGACACTGATCCTCACCAGAGATGCTCGGTCCTTCAGACCTTTTCTTCCCTTCCAACCCAGGGCCCTCCAGCACCTCCGACCTCTCAGCTGTCTCTCTGCTCTTCGCCTCTTACCTTGACCTTCCAGCATCCTGCAATTGCTTTATTGTCTTGTACCCAATCTGGTCAAGATTAGCTACAAAATGTCACCAAACTATGCCGACTGGACGAGCTGCAAATTTAGGCTGTGGGACTTCAGGTGAGTCCTCACTGCAACTCAAGGTTTTCAGCATTGGTTGATTCCTGCATTGCAGATATTCCAAATGTTTCCTTCTAATTGTTAGCTCTTGCCTGTACCATATTTCACAATTTGAGAAATAACTTCTACTTTCCAGAGATGAAGTTGGCCTCGTGTGAGTTTCCTCGAGGTTGCCTCGTTTGCCCTTAAAATGTTTATATCATCTCTTATCTTTTCATTCTCTGTTACTTCAGCAGGGGAAAATCCTTTCTCTTTCCAAACCAAATGCATCTTCTTTTATCTTTAACATAAAATACGGAGCCCAAACAAAGCAGGGGAAAAAAAAAAAACCCTCAAAATAGAAGCAAAAGGAAACTTCAAGAAACTATCATTAACATTCTCAGAAGAATAAATAAAAAATATTGTACACATGGATAAAAAAGGATGCCACAGGAAAAGGAGGATTCAGAAGGTGGAAAAGTCCTCTTAGAAATTAAAAAATATGATAGCAACAATGAAAGTTTCAAAAGAATAGTTAGAATATAGACTTAGTGAAGCCTTCCAGAAAGTAGAATAAAAGGACAAATGGACAATTTTTGGAAAGAAAGAAGGAAAACTACGGCATCAGTGCAAGAGGACAGATCAGCTACATAATTCAAGAGCTCAGTGAAAAAAAAGATGCCCTTTAGGAATCTTGAAGAAGCCAGGGTCAGTGTCCCACACCTGTAATTCCAGCCACTTGGGAGGCTGAGGCAGGAGGATGGCTTGAGTCCAGGAGTTCAAGGTCAGCCTGGGCAACATAGAGAATCCCTGTCTCTACAAAAAAATAAAAATTAGCCAGACATGGTGGCTCGTGTCTGTAGTCTCAACTACTGGGAAGGATTATTTGAACCCAGGAGTTTAAGCCTGCAGTGAACCTTTTTTAGTTCTTTTTTACATTATTAATTATGGTTTGTTATTTATTTATTTATTTATTTTTTAGAAACAGGGTCTCACTCTGTCACCCAGGCTTTCGTGTAGGGCACAATTCTAGCCATTGCAGCCTTGAACTCCTGGGCTTCAAGGATCCTACCACCTCAGCCTCCTAAATAACTGGGACTACAAGCACATGCCCTCGTGCCCAGATACATTTTTAATTTTTATTTTGTAGAGGAGATATCTCACTATGTTGCCCAGCCTAGTCTCAGACTCCTGGGCTCAAGCAATCCTCCTGCCTCAGCTTCTCAAAGTGCTGGCCTGAGCCACTGTGCCCAGCCCTTCTCTAGTTCTAACTAGCAACCTTCTCTAGTGAGTCTTGGCCAGACGGCGCATAAGACATCGTGCCACTGCAGCTTGGATGACTGAGCAAGACCCCATAGAAAGTCTTTAAAAAATTCAAGGTGGTGACAGGAGAGCCTTAAACCAAGCAAGGGGTCGCTGCAGTGGCCACAGCCCTTTGGTCCCTGCTTTATACCTTTATACCTGGTGATCCAGGGTTCTCAGCAGCCCATGCCTTGAGGAATCCTCCTCATCAGAGTTAAAACCATAGGTCACTCACTGCCTTGCAGGCTGTTGTAAGGTGGATGGAAGGCAAGGATGCCATGTCAGCCCTGAGGGCTAAAAGCTGTGTTCTGCCGCAGCCTTGCTGCATGTGACTGTTGAGACCTGGCTTGTCTGATGCAGCTGTGCTGCAAATGTAAAATGCACATCAGATTTCACATCAAAAAGAACGCCAAGTAGGTCATAATCATTGCATTATATGGATTACATGTTGTAGTGATCATGTTTTGGGTTTATTTGGTTAAATAATATGTTTTATTAAAATTAAGTTTACCTGTTTCTTTCTACTTTTTAAAAATGTGGCTACTAGAACATTTGAAAAACGTGTCTCCTGTTGTATTGTGATCAAAGAACACTGGTCTAAAGAGATTTATGCCGGAACCAGTCACCAACCTTGGGATTTGTGTTTTATTCCTTGCTCTTCCATTACAAGGTGTCAGGGCAGCAGGCCTGGTCATGGCTGGATGCATCCATTTCCAAGGAAGAAAGCAGACAGCACTATAAGTATGTCAAAGCAAAGGAGATTTCATACAGGAAATGTGGTTACCAAATTCTTATTAAAACTGGAAAAGCAAAAAGGAAAAGGTGGTGTTTCCAGAAATCCTGAACTGCAGAAAGCTACTACCATTTTTACAGGATCCAGTGCTCAGGTGAGCCCACACCACCCGGGCCCTGCACTGTTGCTCAGCAGCTCCAGCACTCTGTAGTCATGTGCTGGCAACCCCAGGCAGGAGCCTATAGCTGCTGTTTTTAGTAAAGACACGTTAGCATGCTCACAGGAGGCAACAGTCACTTTCTATGCTGAGCTGAAGTCACTGACATTTGCTAAGAGAAGGCCTATCAGAAAAATAATGGCTTCTATCTTATACACTTTCTAATTGCTGTGAATGCCTCCAATCGGCCCACCTAAACAGAACTCAGCTGGGAAGAGGGTCTGTAAAATGCAGTTTGCAATCTTTCGGCCCTGATGGTAAAAACGGAGAGGAAGTAGGGGCAAGGCACAAAAGCCTTCTGTAGAATCTCTCCTAGAAGATGAAATGCATAAATGGAGCTGAGGATACTGAGAGGAAAGTGTCTGGCACAGAGGGAGTGAATCGTTGATAATGACACAAACTAACAGAGCAATAAAAATGTAAAAATAAGTCGATTATAAACTCCAGGAAAAACAAACGTCTTACAATGAGGAAACGTAATCACAGTACACTACTTGGTTTTGTTGTGAACAATGTTTCTGTAGTCATAATAATATTAATTCTAAATATGAGTTTACCAGATATTATGTATAATTTTATTGGGGTGATGCATCAAGTAGGAGAGGGCATGTGAGGGAGGTAGGGGAAGTTGAGTCTAGAAAGTTAACTCATTAGTTCAAACGTAGGTGTGAGGGAATCAAGAAGTCACAGTTTAGATGTTTTTTTTGTTTTAAATGTTTGAAGGTATATCCTAAAGAAAACAGCTGACTAGTTAAAACAGGGAGTGAGGATCTGGAAGGAGGCAAAAGACAGGGCTCTGCAGTTTGGGATTTTAAACCCTACAGAGTTATGTAATTTGTTTTCATGGTGTACATGTATTCCTGTGCATCACATTCAATGAATATAAATGTATATATAATACAAATGTTCCTACAAATTCTTGTATATAAAATTCAATAAGCAGGTTTTACTTCATAAATGAGGAAGCCTCCTGCTACCTAAAATCTTCCACTCCTCATAAACCATTGATTTCATACCCAAATTTATGGTAATGATGAAAAGAAAATGTCATTACTGTCACGGGAAAGCAAAGCTTGACAGCGCTGAGCAGTTTGATTTATTTATGGAAGGAAAAGTTGACTGAGCAAGAAACTAACTGTGATTATCTTTAGACATTTCTTTTACCGTAAATTTACGGAAGTCCACGTCTTCTTTGGATGAGCGGTTGTGGTTACCAACACTGCTTTGAAAGAATGCATGGATTGTGTTGTTTCAGTCTGTCAGCCATACCAAGATTGGTAGTTCGGTAACTGAAATCTGTGCTAACTCTTTGAAGCTAAATGGTCTCTGGACAGAGAATTTACTGCTCACCAAATGCCTCACCTCCTACAGTTGAGTAGGGTCATGTGACTTACCCTAGGCCACACACAGTGAGTGGAAGTGATTCGTGTCCATTCTGAGCCAAAGCATTGTAGAGCCAGTGCCCAACTTTTCAGCTCTGTCCCTGCAGGGTGGTTGACAAGACAAGTCTCATATGTTGAGGAGAATCACAAGGCCGTGGCAGCACCTTGAATTGCTGAGTTACCACATGGTGGAAGGTTACCCTCGGAGTCACCCATGATTCACTGAACTTTGGGTGGTTGAGGAATGAACTGTTATTGCTTTAGAGCCTTGTGATTTGGGCGTGTGTGTTACTGAAACATAAGACAGCCTATCCAGACACATTTCTTTGTGTTGTTTTGCTTGTAGTATGTCTTTTCAGTATGCGCTGTTTATGGAAATCCCTTTACTAATTCAACAGCATAAACTCATCACCAAGTGTATGTAGGCTATGATTCTAATAAGAGCCATGGGTTTACGCTGAGTTATACCCACTCTGTTACCCTGGACTGTTAAGAACATTTACTTTAAGGCTATTGTGAAAAGAGTGTCTTCGTTCAGGCTGCTAGAACAAAGAAACCTGAGGCCCGGTGCAGTGGCTCACGCCTGTAAACCCAGCACTTTGGGAGGCAGAGGTGGGCGGCTCGCGAGGTCAAGAGTTCAAGACCAGCCTGACCAAGATGGTGAAACCCCGTCTCTACTAAAAATACAAAAGAAATTAGCCGGGCTTGGTGGCACGTGCCTGTAGTCTCAGTTACTCGGGAGGCTGAGGCAGGAGAATCGCTTAAACCCAGGAGGCAGAGGTTGCAATGAGCTGAGATTGTGCCACTGCACTCCAGCCTGGGCAACAGAGCGAGACTCCATCTCAAAAACAAACAAACAACAACAACAAAGATCCCTGAAATAGGTGCCATGAACAAAGGAACTTATTTCTCCCAGTTCTGGGGTTTGGAAGTCTGAGGTTGGGGTACCAGCATGCTTGGGTTCTGGGGAGAGCTCTCTGGTGAGTTGCAGATGGCCAACTTTCCCTATTCCCTCACATAGCCAAAAAGAGGGCGAGAGGTCTCCAAGTCCCTTTTATAGGGACACTAATCCCATTCACGAGGGCTCCACCCTATTTACCTCCCAAAGGCCTCACCTCCTAAGGCCGACATATTGGGGGTGAGGATTTCAACATACGGATTTTGAGCTAGGGAGATGCAAACACTGAATCCATAACAGAGAGGGAAGTGTTGTGGGTAGTCAAGTAATAAATCTTTTCTCCGTGTGAAGTTTATTCTTTAAGGGAATTGAACCCACAACGAAGCAGCCATTATGTTCTCACTAACGGAAATAACTCACAGAAGAAACAGAATGAAAGGGGGTAGGCGTTTAGACTGCATCAGGCATTTCAGTCAATCAGTCAATAACATTAATCGGAAGCCTACTGAGCTCAGGCATGAGACAGAAAATGAATGGGAAACACATTTAACTTCCCCAGTGCGGGAAAGAACAGCCATGGGTAAGCAAAGCTAAACATTTCTGCAAAAGTCACAGCTTAACACATAAACAGTCATACTCTTCCAAGGTCATGCTTGTGCTGAGGTCAAGGAAGAAAGCGGACAGGGGAAGTCGCTAGGCAGGAGAAGTCATGGGAATGCTGTTCCAAGCTGTGCTTAGCAGGAGTCAAAGGACAGGCTTTAGTAGAAAGGGAAGCGAATGGACAGCACCTGAAAATACGGGAACACAGGAAAGCAAAGGGAAGGGCCAGACATGGGCCAAAGGCAAGAAAGGGCATGGAGGGGGCGAGAGTTTCTACAGAGAAATTTTAAAAATGAAGGCCCAGCACGGTGGCTCACGCCTGTAATCCCAGCACTTTGGGAGGCTGAGGTGGGTGGATCACCTGAGGTCAGTTCGAGACCAGCCTGGCCAACATGGCAAAACCCTGTCTCTACTAAAAATACAAAAGTTAGCCAGGTGCGGTGGTGTGCACCTGTAATCCCACCACTGGGAAGGCTGAGGCAGGAGAATCACTGGAACCCAGGAGGTCGATGTTGCAGTGAGCCAAGATTGCACCACTGCACTTCAGCCTGGGTAACAGAGGAAGACACTATCAAAGAAAAAAAAAGGAAGGGAAGGAAGGAAGGAAGGAAGGAGAGAGAGAGAGAGACAAAGAAAGAAAGAAGGAAAGAAAGAAAAAAGAAAGAAAAGAAAGGAAGGAAGGAAGGAAGGAGAAAAAGCCAGGTGCAGTGGCTCACACCTGTAATTCCAACACTTTGGGAGACCAAGGTGAGTGGATCACCTGAGGTCAGTTCGAGACCAGCCTGGCCAACGTGGCAAAACCCCGTTAACTAAAAATACAAAAGTTAGCTGGGCGTGATGGTGTGCGGCTGTAATCCCAACTACTCAGGAGGCTGAGGCAGGAGAATCGCTTGAACCCAGGAGGCGGAGGTTACAGTGAGCTGAGATCGTACCACTGCACTCCAGCCTGGATGACAGAGGAAGACTCTGTAAAAAGGAAGGGAGGAAGGGAGGAAGGGAAAAAATAAAATAAAATGCCCAGGCACGGTGGCCCATGTCTATAATCCCAGCACTTTGGGAGGCCAAGGTAGGCAGATCACTTGAGGCCAAGAGTTCAAAACCAGCCTGGCCAACATGGAGAAATCCCATCTCTACTAAAAATACCAAAAAAACAAAAAAAAAAAAATTTAGCCAGGCATGGTGGCAGGCACCTGCAGTCCTAACTACTCAGGAGACTAAGGCAGAAGACTCGCTTGAACCCAGGAGATGGAGGTTGCAGTAAGCTGAGATTGTGCCACCGCACTCCAGCCTGGGTGACAGAGGAAGACTCTGTCTCAAAAATTAATTAATTAATTAATTAATTAAACAGGGGTAGGGAGAAATTAGGGAGGGGCCTTGAGGAGCAGATGAGAACCAGTTGAGGAGAATTGTGTAGAGTTTTACATAAAATGATCCGGGAAAGAGAAAGGTTATAGAAGTGGGGAAGCAAGGCCAGCCAGGATTTAATGCAATAACTTGGCAATGAAATTAAAAACTGTGGTAGTGTCTCAGGGCTTGGAAGGGCAGGAGAATGTCCAAAGGAAAACTCAAAAGGATCTGAAGACGGATGAGAGGGAGGGTTAGTGAAAAGAGCAGAGACATGACTGACCCCACATTTTCAAGCGTGGCAAAATCGAAAGGTGCCTACTTTGTGGTAACTGAGAAACTTCCAAATCCAACAATATATTTTCCTACAGTCGCAGGGAGAAGGACAAATCAGACCCAAGGAAGAGACGGAAAAGAGCAAGTCGAGAGGACAATGACCCTAATCTCTTAGTTTTCTGAGCTCAGTGATTACATTTACTTGTGTTAGTGTCCTCTTCATGCGCCTAATACAAAGATGAGTACCTGGAACCAACCAAAAATAGTTACTGAGTGACAGAAGAGGTTAACTCAAAATTATTTCGTTTTCCCATCTCCCAGCAGAGATGCTAGCGTGACCCAAAAGCCTTCCACTACACACTGCAGAGGTTGAGCTCTAGACTCCAGAATCACTGAAGGATTTCTCAGAAGAAAGCTAAGTGGGGAAGGAACCAGGTTCACCGATACTGAGCTCATAATAATAGCCTTGGGCATCAGAGAGAAATTGTGATTCATGGTTAAATCACCTCCAATACAATTAACCGGGTACAGGTCTAAGTCCCGGACACAGGGATGTAAATAAGACTGAAAGAGAGCTGCATCGTCACTAGCACTGTGGAGCGGAAGTGTAGACGGTGACACGCGTGCAACTCTGGTGGCTCGAGTCTTGGGTTGGCCATCACAGAGGCAGGAGGAGCCACTGCCCCCCGCAGGGCAGGGCTGGGTGGCAATGTGCCAGCTGCTCAGAAGCACAGCAGAGGCTGCAGCCCATCCCAACAATGTAAGGATCACGGAAATACTTTTATTCATAAGCACATTTGAAAATGCTCCCACCGCCTTCCAGAAGTACTTGGAGCAGAGGAGAATCTCGCAGTGAGCTGAGGTCTGAGCGTCGGCAAACTGGTACCACGTCAGACTTAACTGAGATACAACCAGAGCCTTTGCCCAACATTCACGAGACTCTGAAGGGCGACACTCAAGCTGGTACAAATTGCTAATACTGGAGGATACATTCCAGTCAAGAGGGGCCATAGCTGGCTGGGGAAGGTGGAAAGGGTGCAACAGTCGCCATCCAAAACTTCTGATCAATAAAATTTACCCTGTATGTTATGTACCAGTTTCTTACTGCAATAAAAAGAAATCTGCAAGAGGATGGTAAACAACCGACTGTACCACACAGAAACTATTGCAGAGACATCCACCCCTGCCCAAACCTGCCTCACCCTTTCCTGCCTGTGCCTGCCCGCCACCCCGTCTCTGCATCCTCTGTAGCAGCAAAGCATCTATTTTGTTCTGGTATAATGTACACATCTAGATCCTCCAGCTCCTGTGGGTGGGGAAGACCACGCGGCACATTTCTGGGAAGATGCAGACGTCTCTGGGTGGTGCTTCTCTCTACAGCGGTTTCTCTAAAAGCAGGCAGGCTCCAGTGCTCTGTGCCTTGACCCTTTGTGCTCTGCTTCTAGCATGGAATGGAGGCTCCCATGCTAGGCGGGGGTGAGCAGCCCTCTTGTGAACATGAGGCTGTACACCTTTAGGACCAGAGCCTCACACCCAGGAGGGATGAGCAGACTTAACTGAGATACAATGAGAGCCTTTGCCAAAAAAAAAAAAAAAAAAAAAAAAAAAAAAAAAAAAAAAAAAAAAAAAAACAAACTAGCGCCCTGATGCCATCATGGAGCCACTACACCAATCCAGGGTTTCCTACCTCAAGATGCCGATGTATGAGAGAAAAATAACCCTCCAATCAGGGTAAGCCACCATAGCAGGCTTGTCAGTTGCAGCCAACGCTGTCACTGCCTTTGCACTTTAGCTCAAGATATTCCCCATTTGAATGGCTCCTTTCTCTTCTCAGCTTAACAATTTCTTTGTCTCCCACTACAAACCATGCCTCCCTGTTCCCCTAAATCTAGAGCTCACTCTTCCTTTGTACACAAAACCTCTGCAACTACATTGTAAGATTCTGGTGACAGAGACCAAGGCTCACATTCTTTTTATTTTATTTTATTTTTCTTTTAGCTTCCACACAATCCTTAGTCCTTGCTCTTGGTAGAACATGGTTCCCACTAAGAGCTTCCCTTCAAAATGTAATTCCAGAACACTTTGGCATTAAAGTTCATGAACTATTTGCTCTCAGCTTCAAATTTATAGTGCACTCGTTATGACTCATTCAGCAGAAAAACTGCAGACTCCAGCCCACACACAGACGCAGCCGGCTACTCCCATGCTGTTAGAAAACACCCGTTCTGGGGGTTCCTCTCTGTGAGCACTCCTAACTGTTCCTGGGGAAACTTTGAGTGACTCACAGTCTCCCTTCTACCATTGCCACCTCTCTGTGATCTGCCAGGTCCATCTGGCTTTCTGTGGCCAAAATAGCTTCCTGGGATGACTGTCCTAGAATATACCAAAATAGGTAAAGGGAGAATTGTGCCTTCAGAGGCATTTGGATGATTGTCTGAAAAGGAAAATGATAGGAGTTCTTTTCTGGACCAGATCCTTTATTTGCCCTTTGTACTAAAGCGAGTTCCCCTCCACCCCATCTGCCCCTCCCTGCGGCCTTCCCAATGCATTACGTGCAGCAGCAGTAAGCTCTGCCATATGGCCAAGGAATGTATTGCTCAAGAACGCCAGTGTGTTTCATCAGATGCTCTTCTCCAAAGTTAGAAGGATTGCCACAGTGAGCCGGGCGAAGCAGATAGCTCTGATCGGCAACAGCACTATTTCATTGATTCTCATTTCTACCACGTTGCCTAACTGTGGAAACTATCCCAGTACCCCTGGGTCTGTGTGTAACCAGTCGGACCAGGGCCGCAGCAGCTCACACAGATCCCAGGGGCTGTGGACGAACTAAGCCAAAGAAACCTGCCCTGGACTCACCCTGGTTGCCCCAGCCTACTACATCTACATGTGGGCTCCAGTGGGAGCTGCACTGAAAAGGTCCTCGGTTGCTCCTTACCTGGCTCTCCCACAGGTGGCTCTAATTCCAGGAGCCTTGTGGGAAGCTGCAGACCAGCCAGGGAGCCACTAGAGGGCCCCCTACTAACACCTGCCAGAGCCAGAGGGCTCAGTCCCTCAAGTTTTCTGGTATACTCCACACAACTTATCAAACTGCTTATTTTCTTCTTCTGTAAATATTTGGAATGCAATAACAATGTTGCAGATGTCAAGTGAGGAGAAACTGTTTTTCGTTCATCAACTTTTGGAAAGAAACTAAACTTAACTTTGGCCAGGAGTGCCCAACTGGGATGGCTGCACACCCACAGGGTACCCTGTGGCTTAACCCCTCAAGGAAGCCACCAGAAGCATCCTCTACCCCCCAAACGCAGGGCGCGGGGCATCATCTGTCCTTGCTGAAGCAGGAATCTTGTTCGAGTTCCCAAATACAGCATTTCAGTAGGAAAGGCTGGGTGTTCTTGCCTTTTAATTAAAAGTTTTATTGAGATAATTGTAGATCCACATACATTTGTAAAAAAGAAATCAATAGATTGTTATTAATCAATACTTACTTGCTTTAAAGATTATTAGTCAATAACCAAGAGTCTCATATGCACTTTACCCAGTTTCCTCCAAATTAGCATTTTTCAAAACCATAGTATAACAACCAAGATAGAATCTACTAATCAGAGTTAGATTTTCTTAGTTTTACTGTTACTCATGTGTGTGTGCACACGTGCATGTTTAGTGCTATACAGTTTTATCATCTGTGGATTAACGCATCCAGCACCACCGTCAGGATACTGAACATTTCCACCTCCACAAGGATCCCTGGAGCTGCCCTTTCATCACCACAAACCCTCCCTCCCAAGTCTTCACCCCAACCCAAGTCTGGCACACACCAATCTCTTCACTTCTCAAATTTCATCACTTCAAAAATATTATATAAATGGCATAACATAGGCTATTACTTTTCAGGATTACATTTTTACTCCCCATAACTCCCTGCAGAGTCATCCAAGTTCATACAAGTTGATTCATGCATCGATAGTTCATTCCTTTGTGTTTGCACGCACTTCAGCTCATTTAACCATTCACCTGTCAAAGCACATCTGGGCTGATTCAAGATTTGACCGTAAAGTGAAACTGCTATTGAACATTTGGGTGATGTTTTGAGCACTGATGGTGAATGACATTGAACATTTCCGTATGCTTACATTCTTAGTGGATTTTCTCTGTGAAATATCTCTTCATGCCTTGTGCACGTTTTCTAACTAAATTGATGTTTGACTGCTGAGCTTTCTGAGTTCTTTGTAATGTTTGGAGACTAATACTTTGTCAGATATGTGGTATGCAAACTTTTTCCCTCTGTCGACAGCTTGTCTTTTCATCCTCTGGATGGTCATAGAGCAAAAGTTTTATATTTTGATGAGGTCTAGTATGTCAATTTTTTTATTCATGGATTGTGCTTGTGGTAGCAAGCTCAGGTCCTGAAATTTTTATCTAATTTTTTTTTTCTGAAAATTGTGTAGTTTTACATTTCCCTCTAAGTTCATGATCAATTGTGTTAATGTTTACATAAGGTGTGAGTTTTAGGTCAAAGTTATTTATTTATTCATTTATTTATTTATTTATTTATTTGCCTATTGATGTCCAATTGCTCTAGCGCCATTTATTGAAAAGCTATTATTTCTTTAGTAAATTGCTCTTGTACCTTTGTCAAAAAACACCTGGGCAGATTCGTGTGGATCTGTTTTCAGATTTTCTATTCTGCTCCTTTAATCAATATGTCTGTTCCTCCACCAATACCATGGTCTTAATTACCATAGCTCTACAGTAAGACTTGCTGTCAGATAAACTGAGTCCTCCTCCTGATTCTTCTTTGTCAAGATCGTTTCACCTATTCTGGAGCCTGTGTTTTCCCATATGCATTTTAGAATAAGCTTATTTGTTTCTATTTAAAAAACTATCTTGCTGATTTTGACAGGAATTCTATTAAAACTACATAGACCAATTTAGGTAGAATTAACGTCCTTACTATGCTTAATCTTTTAGTCCATGGACTTATTTGTTTTTTTCATCAGTGTTTTCCTTTTTTCAACCTACAGATTCTATACATATTTTGTTACACTAATACCTAGCATTTTATTTTCTTCAGAATGATCATTTATGGTGTTGCTTTTAAGTTCAGTTTACAAGCGTGCATTGCTAGTATATAAAAAAATTGATTGATTTTTGTGTGATCTTCCATCCTATGGCCTGCACTCACTGGTTCATCTTAGGAGTTTGGTTTTTGTAGATTCCCTGGGATTTTCTACATAGACAATTATGCCAGCTGCAAATAGAGATGGTTTCATCTTTTCCATTTTTACTCCTTATTCTCCTTTTTCTTATCTCATTCCAGTGGCTAGAACTCTTGCTATTTTGTTGAATAAGGTAAATAAAAGCAGACACTCGACTTTTTTCTGATCTTAGAGAGAAAGCATTCAGGCTTTATTATTCAGTAGCATGTTAGCCTTAGGTTTTTCATAGATTCTCTTTATCAAGTTGAAATAATTCAACTCTATTCCTAACTTGCTAAGAGTTTTTTTTATCAATTGTTGCTAAGAGCTGGGATTTGTCAAACACCTTTTCTATATGAATTGATACAATTGTATGACTTTTTATTATAATATCATAGATTACATTGATTGACTCTCAAATATTGAAACAGCTTCACACACCTGGAATAAATCCCACTTGGTCATAGTATATAATTCCTTTTATACATCATTGAATTTAGTTTGCTAATACTTTATTGAGGATTTTCACATCTAAGTTTATGAGAAATATTGGTTTGTAGTTTTCTTTTTTTTTTTTTTTTTGTACCGTCTGGTTTTGGTATCAGTTAATGCTGGTCTTAAAAAATTAGTTGTGAAGTCTTCCTTTCTCTCTGTTTTCTGGAAGAGAGTATGTAAAATCAGGGTTAATTCTTTACTTGTTTTGTAAAGTTCTTCAGTGTGGAGAAAAGAGTGAACATAGCAGATCTGGAACTGCTGTCCTTGCAAGACTGTCCTGCAAGGTTCACCTTTGGCTGGTATCTGAGAACGTGTCTGGAAAAGTAGTTCCCTATGGTGATATAACACTTTCTCTAAATGATAAGAGCGACTCATTGTACCTAGACTGCCAGCACAATGTGGTTACGCTAAAGTACTGCTTTCCTGCTGAGTGTCTGGAATGTCAGTGACTGCGATCCGTCACACAGGCACTATGGCCTACATGCCCAATCCTTATGAAAACCCTCAACTCCAGGGCTCAGGTGAGCTTCCCTGACAACTGTTCACACATGCTGCTGCAGCTCATTGCTGGAAGAACTGAGAACAAGCTGTTTGACTCCACTGGGAGGGGACTCAAACACCTGCATTTTATGTCTCCCAGACTTCATCCAGCGTGCCTTTCCCTTTGCCGACGCCCCCTGTATCCCTGCACTGTCGTAAATCTCAGTCATGCATAAGACAACATGCTGGACCCTGGGAGTCCTCCTAGTGAATCACTGGACCTGGTGGTCGTCTTGGGAACCCCCAGCACACGCAGTGAAACCATCTGGGTCTGGACATTACTTTCTCAGGGTGATCTTAATTACAAATTCAATTCAAAGTTGTTCGTGGTTATAGGGATATTCAGATTATTTACAGTACTTCCTCTTCATATCTGTGGGAGAGATGTTCCAAGCCCCACAGTGGATGCCTGAAACCTAGGATAGTACTGAACCCTGTCTATACTATGCACAAATTGCTTTTTCATTCTTCACCATTTCAAGGATAGAAGATTCATTTTTACTGTAGCAGCCTCAGTATGTTATTTTTTCCTTTCTTTATTAAGTTAAGAACTTCCCTTTTATTCACTTAAGGCAGCACTTTATGGCTTCTCGTTGGCATATTCAAATCACCAGCATCACCACTGTTACACTTTGGGGCCATATTAAGTAAAATAAGGAGAACTTGAACACAAGCACTGTAATAACATGTCAGTCCATCTGAGAAAACAGCTACTAAATGACCAACAGGTGGTACCACTCGTTGAGACACTGCACAAAGGGAGGATTCACATCCTGGGCAGGGAGCAAGAGGCTGGGAGATTTCATCATGCTACTCAGAATAAGACGCATTCTAAATCTTATAAATTGTTTACTCCTGCAGTTTTCCATTTAATATTTTTGAGCCACAGTTGACTGAAACAGCAAAAGCAAAACCACAGATGAGGAGTGATGACTATGTTTTAGCATGGTTGAGTTTTGGTAGTTGTCATTTTCAAGGAAATGATCATTTCTTCCAAGTTTTCAAACTGATGGGTATATAATTATTAACAGCATTTCCTTGTTATCTTTTCAGTGTCTGCGAGATCTGTTGTGATATCCTCGATTTCATTCCAAATTTGGTGATTGGTGCCTTCATTTTTTTTTCAACCTTCACAGAGATTTTTTTCAAAGAACCAGATCTTCATTTCCTAAATTCCTCATTATTTTTCTATTTTCCATTTCATGGATTTCTGCTCTTGTCTTTATTTCCTTTGTTATGCTTGTTTTGGGTGTATTTTACTAGCCTTTTTCTAATTTTTTGAAGTAGGAATGCAGGTTATTAATTTGAGAACTTGCCTGATTTATAATATAGACATTTAGGGCTATAATTTCTCACTTAACCCTGCTTTTAGCTGTATCTCAGGTTTTCTTGATATCCATGTTTTCATTTTCCTTCAGTTCTATAGGTTTTTGTTCATTTCTTTTGAGACACTGTCTTTGATCTTAGGATTATTTAGAAGTATGTTGTTTAGACCAGGCATGATGGCTCACACCTGTAATCCCAGCATTTTGGGAGGCCAAGGTGAGAGGATCGCGTGAGGTTGGGAGTTCAAGACCAGGCTGACCAACATGGAGAAACCCATCTCTACTAAAAATACAAAATTAGCCAGGTGTGGTGGCACATGCCTGTAATTCCAGCTACTCAGGAGGCTGAGGCTGGAGAATCATGTGAACCTGAAAGGCAGAGGTTGCAGTGAGCCGAGATCATACCATTGCACTCCAGCCTGGGCAACCAGAGCAAAACTCCATCTCAAAAAGGAAGTATGTTGTTTAATTTTCATGTATTTAGAGATCTTCCTATTATCATTCTGTTACTGATTTCTACCTTGATTCCATTATGGTCAGAGAATACGCTCGTATAATTTCAAGTCTTTAAAATTTTATGTTTATTTAGGTTTATTTTATGACCCAGGATATGCTCTGGATTAGTCCATTTTCACACTGCTGTAAAAAACTGCCTGAGACTGGGTAATTTATGAAGAAGAAAGGTTTAATTGACTCACAGTTCCACAGGCTTAACAGAAAGCGTGGCTGGGAGGCCTCAGGGAACTTACAATTATAGCAAAAGGTGAAGGGGAAGCAAGGATCTTCTTCATGTGGTGGCAGGATGGAGAGAGCAAAGGCGGACATGCCACACACTTTCAAACAACCAGATCTTGCAATAACTCACTCGCTATCCAGAGAACAACAAGGAGGAAATCCACCCCACGATTCAATCACATCCCACCAGGCTCCTCCCTTGTTATGTGGGGATTACAATTTGAGATGAGATTTGGGTGGGAACATAGAGCCAAACCATAATCATTTCACCCCTGGCCCCCTCCCAAACCTCATGTCCTTCCCACATTTCAAAACCAGTCATGCCTTCCCAACGGTCCCCTAAGGTCTGAACTCATCCTAGCATTAACTCAAAAGTCTACAGTCCAAAGTCTCATCTGAGACAAGGTAAGTCTCTTCCACATATGAGCCTGTAAAATAAAATACAGGTTATCACTTCCAAGATCCAATAAAAGTTCAGGCATTGGGTAAATGCTCACATTGCAAAGGGAGAAATGAGCCAGAACAAACTGGCCACAGGCCCCATGCAAGACCCAAACCCAGCAGGGCAGTCATTAAATATTAAAGCTCCAAAATAATCACCTTTCATTCCATGTCTCACATCCAGAACATGCTGATGCAAGGGTGGGCCACCAAGGCCTTGGGCAGCTCCACCTCTGTGGCTCTGCAAGGTACAGCCACTGTGGATGCTTTCATGGGCTAGCATTGAGTGCCTGCATCTTTTCCAGGCGCACAGTGCAAGCTGTCAGTGGATCTACTATGCTGGCATCTGGAGGACAGTGGCCCCCTTCTCATGGCTCCACCAAGCAGTACCCCAGTGGAGACTGTGTGTGCGGGTTCCAAACCCCCATTTCCCCTCTGCACTGCCCTAGTCAAGGCTCCCCATGAGGGCTCTGCCCCTGGAGCAAACTAGTGTCTGGACACCCAGGTGTTTCCATACATCCTCTGAGGCAAGGCTGGGCTTTGAAGCCAAGTCTTCCTGTCCCTAAAATCCACACCTCTTCTACTGCAGTTCCCACTGCCTATGAATGGGTCCAGATTCCTGCCTTTGAAATCAGGGAGCACACTTTCTGGAAATGCAGCTAAATTGGCTCCTTGCTCAAACTGGAGCAGCAGTGAAACCCCTGGGCTAAAACCCAGGTGGGTATTGACCAAGGTCCCCAGGCATGAGCAAACCCTAAACTTTCCTGCCAAGACCAGAGGTGAGGAGACCTACCTGAAGAGTACTGATCAGGGTCCCCTTCTGGTCCTGCCTGTCACAGCCTCATCTCTTTGGAGTCCCGTACTGGGCACGGCCTGGGCATTGCCTGGGATTCTCCTTCCTGCCCCCAGCCAGCTTTCTCGCCTGTAGTCCTTACCTGTATTCCTACACTTTCGGTGCAAGCAATATACAGGTTAATAAATGTGGCTGGAATTGGAAGACAGCCAAATGGGATGAGATTGTCATGAAGATATGGCTTGATTAGTGTAAATACAGACTAGTGAGGGGCAGGGAAGGAGAAGTCTGACACTGTTCCTTATCATTAGATGCTGGGAAAGGCTGGAATACACGAGAAATATTCCCCCTATGGTCTCATCATCACTAAGCACAACCTGAGACATTTGTTAAAACCAAATTTTAAAATTCTTTTACATCTCTGTCTTCCTGGAGGGAAAAAAAATCGTGCACAGCCAGTACACCCTATAATCATGGCTACGATGAGTAAGCAAAACACCTCTTGCACACTGGAGCCGTGGCTGCTGGTTGGTCTTTTCACCTTGGGCTTCAGGCCAAAGACTGAAGGCATGAGAAGTGCTGACACAGCAGAAAACCCAAGGCCACCTGTCGTCAGCTCCTCTGCTGTATCCTTATCTACTGTGTCCCGTAGGTGCCAACTTTTGGGGGAACTGCTACATTTTTAAAATCAACTCCGCCAAGGTTGGCTATAAATCTCTTACAGAAATTTAAAGATGAAAAACATATTTCTTCTCCATTGGTCTTATTTGTCTAATAAATGCCTTAGGGACTCACTGCTTAATCAATGTTTCCACTCTCCTGAAATTAAATTATCTTCCTATTGTGAGCCAGATAAAAATGATATAAGTAGGTGGAATAATTTGGTTCTTATCTTGATGTTACTGAGTGAATGGCACTATCATCAGTGTTTTTCCCTGCCTGTTATTTATTTCAAGAACAACCTGGGGTTTCTGAAAGACAGAGAGATTATTTTACCAAAGAGTATGTTTCCCAAATAGTCATGGTGGGTAATATTCTCTATCCTTTGGAGCAAAAGGTATAAACTCGAGGCCAGTGGCCTTCATCAAGTGCAAGTGGACTTAGTCTCCCCCAGACCAGAACATTGATAATAAGGGCATTACATAACACAAGATAAACATAAGAATTAAAATCACAGAATAAAGGAAAACTTATGCATCCTTTGATAATGTATCTGGATATATTTCATTTAAGTGTTTGTGGCACAAACATACACTTAATAAACGTTATGTATTAGACTCAAGGCCGGGCTTTGCAGGTCTTAAGATGAACATCCCAGGGTCCTGGAACTCACATAGTTTATATTTGGAAAGGTCCACATACAAATAGATGACGTTGATTAAGTGGGATCATGCCACAGTTGATGATATAGTTGCTTATATGCTATATAATGCTAGCCATATAACTAACCATAGGAGGAAGGAGCTTGGGATAGAAGCACACCTGAATGGCATGTATCCTAAACAGTCCTGTCCAACAGAGTCTTCTGTGATGATAGAAATGCTCAGTGTCTAAGTGTGCACTATGATAGCCACTAGCCACATGTGGCTATTGAGCACTAGAAATTGTTTATTTCATTTTAATCAACTTTAACAGCCATATATGGTGAGCAGCTGTCATACTGGATAATATAATTCTACAGTAATGGTCCTCGCATCTTTAGTATTCATCAGAACCACCTAAAGACCTCAGTTCTGATCCAGTAGATCTAGGATAGGGCCCAAGAATCTGCATTCTTACAAACTTCAGGTGACTCTGACACTGCTGGTCCTTGGCTCTCACTCCGAGAAGCTCCATTCTGAAGGACTCCAGTCCCTCCAGTCCATGGCAATAAGCCCAGGGCTGACTCCGGTCCTTTGTCATAGGCAGACTTACTGTGGAGTGGATGATGTCAACTGCCCAGCCCTCACTCCCATGGCCTCTTCTAGGACCTATCTGGTGGTGTGAAGTGGCTGAGGGCATTTTGGGGATGATGCTAAAGGGAGATTGGTATTGGGCATCCAACTGATTGCTCAAGAGGGGTATATTTTGTGATTCCCAGTCACTTTTACATAGTCATGCTGGGGGTTCTGGTGCAGGAGTTGCTTCTGGAATGGTCCTACCACCCACTCTGCTGACGCACCAACACTGACCAGACAGCTCATGCCTTTACAGTCTCTCCACAGCACCAACCCTTGGAGTGGGTGGGGTGAGGAGAAACAAGGTTTGAAATGGAATCAGTGGGAAATGTTTCTGATCAACAGACTTTTATTATTGCAAGAGGAGGTGTCGGTCCTTACAGGCACCTAGGCAAAACGGAAATTCTCTCCTATTAGAACTATAGGTTGTGATTCAGCTAATGCAATTATAAATGAACCATCTTCTTTTTTCCCTTTTTGTAAAGAGAATGAATTATTTTAAAAATAATTTCAACTTTTATTGTAGATTCAGAGGCTGTACATGCAGTTTTGTTACATGGGTATATTGTGTGATGCTGAGGTTTGGGGTACAAATGACCCCACTGCCCAGGTAGTGAGCATAGCACCCATAAGGTAGTTTTACAGCCCTGTCTCTCTCCCCCTCGCCCCACTCTGGGAGTCCCCAGAGTGAAAAGCTCTTTTCATTTTTACGTCCACAGTACCCTGTATTTAGCTCCCACTTATTAGTAAGAACATGTGGTATTCGGTTTTTGGCTCCAACTTGAAGATTTTTTTTTGTTTATTTGTTTAAGATGGAGTCTCACTCTGTCACCAGGCTGGAGTGCAGTGGCAAAATCTCAGCTCACTGCCAGGCTCCACCTCCCAGGTTCAAGCAAGTCTCCTGCATCAGCCCCCCAAGTAGCTGGGACTACAGGCATGCGCCACCACGCCCAGCTAATTTTTGTATTTTGAATAGAGATGGGGTTTCATCATGTTGCCCAGGATGGTCTTGATCTCTTGGCTTCATGATTTGCCCACGTTAGCCTCCCAAAGTGCTGGTATTACAGGCATGAGCCATCGCACCCAGCCAACTTGAAGACTTTTAGACATTAACTAGTACATGAGAAAACGTGGAAAGCTCTTGAATCTTATAATTCCTGTATAAAGGAAACTCAGTAGACATTTGCCCAAATTTGATGTTAATCCTGAAAATTTACCCATAACTAATTGGGAAACTAAACATTCATTTTTTTTGTAAACTATCAATAGTAATAACAAATTCAATCAACAATGCTAGAGGGAAGACTTAATCATCTTTCCAGTCTCGTTCTAGGAAAATATTACAAAACTTTCATCTGAAGAGAGGGAAGCCAAAAATATCTAAAAGAAACAAGTACTTAGGAAAACTATGTAGATAACCAGCTAAAATGCTATTTGCCATATTTTTCAATGTTTATGGTATTGGTCAGTGTTTTAAATTTAATGAATTTAGTAATATTTAGTAATATTTTATGTCTTTTATCATTTTAAATATCGAATCTAAATATTCATTTGTATTTGAATTTGTGTGTTTTTTTAAAGGCGCCTATCAGTTACAAATGTGCTAGGCTCCATGAAACCTGGATTCACCCCTACTCTGCTCCAAGTAATTTTGAAACGAAGGTCCTATAAGCAGAAAGGAATTAGGAAATGTTTTCTTCGCTATTGCGCTGCCAGTGCCTACCACAGCGCCTAACACACAGTAGGTGCTTAATAAAAATGTGTTAAAGAATAAATGAACAGTAAAGCCCATATTCAAATAGCAGCGAACAGTTATCCAAGAAAGGGCTCCAAGCATCAGGAAAGGTCATGGGCAGATCAGAGGACTATCTAGCCCATTCTGTTCCTCCTCATTAACCTGGATGTGTGGCCCCTCTGAGGCAATGCTAGGTTCTGAAGTTCTAAACCTGTATATGCCAATCCGTCGAGGAGCTCTAGGCCAGACAGGGCACAGAACTGATACAAAAGAGAGTGTGATGGCTAATAAATTCCAAGCCATTTGCAGGTGCAGTAGAGGTAAGAGAAGAGAGACTCTCCAGGGTGTAGCTGGGAAGAGCCCATGGAAAATAGCTGTGAAGCAGAAGAAAGGCGAGGAGGTCAAGGAACAGCTGCGTGGACAAAGATGGAGGTGGAAGCCCCGCGACTTCCTTGTAAAGGGAAGAGAAGACAAACCTTTATCCTCCCTGTGAACAGGGAGGCCCAAGGAGCAAGGTATAAAGACCACCTTTGGGAAAATTAACTCTGAAAGCCCATTCCAGACTGAGGACTTTGGTCGCCAACCTAAAAGCAGAAAGAACATGCACAGGGTTCTGTGCATACAAAGAGCAGTATCGGGTACGGGTCAGAGCACCTTGCTCCCGTGACCCAGAGGAGGGCCTGGAAGGAGACACTCCAGGCAGGACCAGACCAAAGGCTATTCCATAGCTTAAGCTCCAGGTTGCACAGGCCAGGGCTGAAGAGGCAGTGAGAATGCAAAGGAGGGATGGAGCTGAGAAACGACGCAATAAGGGAAGCATTGGTTTCCGTGTGCATTTGTTTTTTACAGGTACTGAATGCCTACTTTGCAACAGCTGCTTTTTCATAGACTGCTTCGCTGAATCCTCAAACAACCATGGGAAAATAGAAGTTGCCATCCTTGTGCACTTGCCCTTCCTAGGATCGGGGACTGTGTACACGGATTCGGCTCCAGGCACGGGATTCAAGCTTGAACTTCACAAACATCTTTTCCTGTTTCTCCTCTTTCCGCACACCACACTGATGATGTGAGGAATGAGAGGTGGAGTCAAGAACAGCTTCTAAGTTTGCGGCATGGAAGGTGATGTTGAGTGGGAATCAAAGAGGTCTGCCAGAGAGCTGGCTGGGGATGAAGAAGAGGAATGGCCTGTTTTAAAGGGAATCTTTTGGAGGCAACAATTTGTTTGAACAGCTGGGGTACTGCCTCTTTCTCCTTCTCCCATCCTGACAAGTATTTTGAGCCCCGGGACTTTGAAAGAATCACTCCCCAGCTGTCCCTGACATTTTACAATCTGTTCCCAGTTTGAATTAAGTGGAGTCTTCAGTCTTGGATATGAAGGCAATTGCAAAAAGTTTGTAGAAAGCAGTTGATTTCCTCTCTTTTTCCTTGCTGCAACTGACCTTCTAGACAAAAATATTCAATACAAACAGGCTTTCCTTGTCTCTAGGGAGAGAAAGTCTAGGAGATATGATTTAAAGCCATCAGATATTTGATGGCCTCATATCTGAACTCCCAGGAAGGATCTAGCTCTGCCATTCACCCCAAAGGCCTAAGCCGCCGGCACACTTGAGGTTGAGCTAATAAACACAGCAATCGCTTCACGTCTGTGCCGTCCATTTTTGCCATCTGTCTCCAGCTTTGTCCTTGGAGAAAATTCAGACATTTGGGTATGCTGAGAGATGTGCTCATCCTGCTTAATAAAGGAGGAAATATTTACATATGTCCATAATTTACATTTTAACAGACATGTTGATTTGTTTTAATATTTCCTGACAGATCAGTTTTAACATCTTATATTAATCTGTCAAAGACAACTCACTGCAGCAGAAAAACAGCTCCCTTTTACAAAAATCTAAAAAGCTGATCACTTTCAAATTTCCTCTTGTCAATGCAGTGTAAAAATTAAGGAAAAATCATAATGATGATACTATACCAGGAAGGTGACTTTGAAGATCCTGCAGATTTTGTTGTAAGGTTTGAGAAAATGACATTAAAAATGAAAGAAGCAACTCCTACCTGGCTCCAACTAATTCAACACTACTTTTAAATTTTCTTCATAAATTGCACAAGGGCTATATGGTTATTATTTTAAAAGATACAAATGTTATAGAAGTAGGCTACTAGAGCACCCCTTGCTTCCCTGCATATCTCAGAATACTGAGCTGTTAAGAATATTACATGTGCCGGGCGCGGTGGCTCAAGCCTGTAATCCCAGCACTTTGGGAGGCCGAGGCAGGTGGATCACGAGGTCAAGAGATCGAGACCATCCTGGTCAACATGGTGAAACCCCGTCTCTACTAAAAACACAAAAAATTAGCTGGGCATGGTGACGCGTGCCTGTAATCCCAGCTACTCAGGAGGCTGAGGCAGGAGAATTGCCGGAACCCAGGAGGCGGAGGTTGTGGTGAGCCGAGATCGCGCCATTGCACGCCAGCCTGGGTAACAAGAGTGAAACCCCGTCTCAAAAAAAAAAAAAAAAAAAAAAAAAGAATATTACATGTAAAATTTTCATTATAAAATGTGTAGTATATATCCCAGGGATCATATAAAGAATTTAGACTGTGTTGTATAGGATCTGTCAGGGCTCTCTGTCGCTATAAAATGTCCCTGGTATCCTGGGCTCAGCTCCAAGTAGTTCTGAAATGCTTGCCCACAGATAACATGAAACGTTTTTCCCAGACCCAGACAAAATAAGCGAAATAAAATAAAATAAATGTCAGTGTGGGGTTACCAACTGTCTTGATTGTGAAGAACACTCCTTTCGTTTGAGATTATATCTTTCTTCCCCCTTTTTTGGTGTTAAATTATTTTTTCTTTCAAAATAATTATAGCAATAGTAGATGGAATTTCTTTTCTAGTGGCATTTGTTGCAAAACCAAAAGTTAGCAATCCTAATTTAGCCCAGTTTTTAGAAACCATTTTAACCATTTTTAACTGTACAGTTTAGTGGCTTTAAGTACATTCACAGTGTTGGGCAATCATGTCCATCCTTTCCAGAATGTTGTTATCACCTCAAACAGAAACTCTGTAACCATCAAACAATAATTTCCCATTTCCCCTCCACCAAGTGCCTCATAACCACCGTCCTACTTTCTGTCTCTATGAAGTTGTCTATTCTAAGTGCCTCATATAAGTAGAATCACATGACATTTGTCCTTCTGTGTCTAGCTCGTTTCACTGAACATAATGTTTTCAAGGTTCATCCATATGGTAGGATATCATAATTTCACTCGTGATTAAGGCTAAATAATTTCCAATCGTATGTATAGACCAAATTTTGTTTATCCATTTATCTGCTGATGGGTATTCACAGTTACTGTGAATAACGTTATAAGCGTTGGTGCACAATATCAGTTTAAGTCCTTGCTTTCAATTCATTTGGGTATATACCTGGCAGTGAGATGCTGAATCATGTGGTAATTCCATGTTTAACTTTTTAGGGGACCACCAAACTGTTCTCCGCATGGCTGTACCTTTTACATCTGTCAGCATTTGAGAGAGTTCAAATCCACATCTTTGTCAACACTTGTTATTTTCCAGTTTTTTAAAATTAGCCATCTGAATGGATGTAAAGTAGTATCTCATCATAGTTTTAATCTACATCTCCCTAATGACTTAATGATGAAGAGCATCTTTTCATGTGTTGTAGGTCTTCTTTGAAGAAATACCTATTCACACCTTTTGCCTGTTTTTGAGTTGGATTGTTTGTTTTGTTTTTTAGTTGTAAGAGTTCTTTGTATATTCTGGATGTACATCCCCTTAAGGTTAAATACTAAGGTTTAAGAAAATGACATTAAAAATGAAAGAAGAGACATATGATTTGTAAATATTTTATCCCATTCTGTGAGTTGTCTCCTCACTTTGTTGATAGGGTCCGTTGATGAAAAACTGAAAACTTCTATGAAAGATTATGAAAAAAATTAAACACTTTTTTTATAAAAAAAGTGTTTAATTTTTATGAAGTCCAGTTTGTCCAATTTGTCTATTTTTTCTTTTTTTGCCTATTTATGCTTTTGGCATCATTTCCAAGAAATAATTGCCAAATGCAATGTCCTGAAGATTTCTCCGTATGTTTTCTTCTAAGAGTTTTTATAGTTTTATAACTTAAATTTGGATCTTCAATACACTTTGAGTTAATTTTTGTATATGTAGAATGTAAGTGTCCAGCTTCTTCTTTTGTATATGAATATCCAGTTTTCACAGCACCATTTGCAAAGAAGAAAAAAAAAATTAAACAACTATCTTTCCCCCATTGAATGGCCTTAGCAGCACTCCTGTTGAAATTTACCATGTATTTGAGGGGTTATTTCTGGGTTCTTTATTCTGTTTAGTTGGTCTATATGTCTTTATGCCAATAACATATTTTGATTACTGTAGCTTTGCTGTAATTTTGAAATCAGGCAGTATGAGCCATTCAACTTTGGTCTTTTTCTTCAAGATTGTTTTGGTTTTTGGGGGGTCTCTTAAGATTTCATATAAGTTTTAGGTTGAGTTCTCTATTTTTGCAAAATATGTCATTAGGATTTTGATAGCGATTACAGTGAATCTGTAGATTGCTTTGGGTATTATTAACATCTTAACTATATTAAGTCTTTCAATCCAAAAACACAGATGTCTTTACATTTATTTATATCTTCTTTAATTTTCTCCAGAAAATATTATGTGCTTTTCAGTGTATAAGGCTTTTGTCTCTTTGGTTAAAATTATTCCTAAGTATTATATTCTTTTAGATGCTGTTATAAATGAAATTGATTTCTTCATTTTCTTTTTAGATTGTATGTTGCTAATGAATAGCTATACAGCTGATTTTGTGTGCTTATTTGTATTCTTTAACTTTACTAAATTCATTAACAGTTTGTGTGTGTGTGCGTTTGTATAATACTTAATATATAAGAATGTCATCTGCTTAGAGGGATAATTTTATTTCTTTCTTTCCAATTTGAATGCCTTTTACTCTTTGCATTGCCTAATTTCTCTGGCTAGAACTTTCCAGTACTATGTTGAATAGAAATGATAAAAGTGGAAATCCATGTCTTGTTCCTGGTGTTACACAGAAAGCTTTCAGTCTTTCACAGTTGAGTGTGATGTTACCTGTGAGTTTCTCATATATTAACCAAAATTTGTTAATTTTATTTAGTTGTGAAATCTGCTAGTTACTGGTATAGGGGCAAGTATTATCAGCTTGGGAACTGGGCAGACTTAAGTTCAAATGAAATAATCTTCTAAGGTTTCTAGGGGCTTTTTGTCATGAGGAAGTAATAAGCATCAAACTTACCCACCACCCTAAGCAACTGTGAAACTGGATAAAATATATAAAGCAATTATTTTTAAGAATTGGACAACAGGCAGCATAGGGCTATAATACTTGAAATAAGAGAAACACAAAGTGATATCCTCATCATTCTGACTTTCTGCCTGGCATAGGGAAGTAGCATCCAAAACATAGCAGCTGTATAACTGGAGTGAGAAAACAGAGATTGGAGTTTGAGGATACATAGATAACTGGATTTTCATGAGCCCTCTGGACTCTTTGGCTAAATACTAAGTTATACACTATCCAGGGCAAAATTCTGCAAAGCCTCACAAAGAACTAAAGAAAGGCTGGAAACTGACAGAGATCCTGGAGGTTACTCATTGTTGAGAGACATTAGAGTTTGATCAGCCAGGGTAAAGAAGCGCTAGGAATTCAACTGAAATCCAAGAAAAGACATATCTCAGAGACAGAGCCCCTCTTGCCCTACAGGGAGGATTACTCTAGGCCTATACTGACAAAGCCTAAACCAAATTTCAACATAATCAACCTGAGCTGCAGTGGGTTAACTGCTCGAGACATTTTTTCCTACATGACTATCTTAACAGCATTCAATACTCTTTGAGGCAGGTCAACATAATTCCAACTCCTGACACAATTCAAACTCTCACAATGCTCAGCATAGAATGAAAGAAATCTCTAGACAACATAAAGAAGCAGGAATATGGAACCCAGAATATATCAGTTAATGGAAACATCAAGAGATGTCTCACATATTGAGTTTAGCTAACAAGGACTTTAAGACACCTACTATAAATATAATTAAGGACTTTAAGAAAAAGATAAACATAATGAGCAGACATATGAGTGGCCTTAGCAAAGAAATGTACGTTATCAAATTAAGCCATATGGAAATTTTGAAACTGAAAACATATTATTTAAAATAAAAATATTATATTTTGAATTTCAAATAGAAATTATTCAAACTGAAACACAGAGATAAATAAGATTAAAAAAAAAACCAGAGCCTAAGTATTGGTGCGATGATATCAAAGTCTAACATACAAGTAATTAGAGTCCCAGAAAGAGAGTAGATAAATAATATAGCAAAAAGTACTTAAAGAAATAATAGCCTTAAATATTCCAAACTATAAGTAATTAAACTCATAGCTCCAGGAGATTCAAAGAACTCCAAGTAGGATAAACACAGATAAAATCACAGCAAGGCACATCACAGTCAAAGTTTTGAAAACCAAAAATAAACAGGCAATTTTAGGAGCACCCAAAGAAAAAGGAAACATTAGATAAAGAGAAACAGAAATAAAAAGAATCCTTAACTTCTCGTGAGATTTAATGTAAACCAGAATGCAATAAAACAAAATCTTTAAAGTTCTGGAAGAAAAACCTGTTACCAAAATTCTATATACAATTAAAGAATTCTTCAAAAATGAAAGTGAAAGAACGACATTTTCAGGTAAATAAAAGCTGAGAGTTCATTATCAGCAGATCTACACTTCAGAAAACATTAAAAGAAGTTCTTCGGTTTGAAGAGAAATAACAATATATGGAAACTAGGATTCTCACAATAGAATGATGAGCACCAAAAATGGTAAACATGTGGGTAAATATAAAATCGTTTTTTTCTCATTTGTTGACTTTTTTAAAAAGGCAATTAATTTTGTTAAGAGAGGAAGTCTGCCATGGACCATGAGCATCTGTGCAAGTTCTTGCAGCATGTGCTAGACTAGAAAGTTCATCTGTCTCCTAATAAGGAGCGATTTCTGTAGCTAATCACAAAGGTGACTAAGTAGCAAGGTGATAACAATGTAAAAACTCCTTTTCTAGTGGTAGGAAGACTGGCCTGCTAGCTGCTTTCTGCAGTGTTTACTGCTTGCTCAAAACATGCTAGGCACCTGACCCTGAGTACCTTAGCTTCATCACAAACCTTCTGCTTGTACAGTATCTATCTGGGCCTATCACATCACCCATGTGGAATTTAGAGGAAAGAAGAATCAATGCAAATATACTGATGCTTATGCTGCTCAACGTTGTCTGAGTAATAAAGTCCTTTGTCTCTGACCCATGAGTCTCATGTCTCCTGTCAACATCTATCAAACACCAATAGAGTGCCTATTAGCTTGCAAGTGGAATGAAGTCTCTGAAGCTTCACAGTTTTTAACAATTAGTTATGCAAAAAATAGTGACAATGTATTGTGAGACTTACAACGTATGTAGAAGTTAAACACATGTAATAGAATAAGAAATGGGCGTGGGTAAGCAGAAACATATTATTGCAAGCTTCTTGTATGATTCTATTATATTCTAATTATTCTATTTTTTTATTATTGACCTATTATAATATAATTATTACACAAATTAATATATTAATTATATAATTGGTGATTATATAATTAATAATCAATATAATTGTACAATAATTATTATATGGTTTTAATGTATCTTATATTCTATTATTAATATCATCCTTGGAGAGCACTACTGTCCAGAATTATAAACCACAAATACAAGCCACATATATACCTTTAAATTTTCTAGAAGCCACATTAAGAGCATAAAAGAAATAGAGGAAATTAATTTTAGTGTTATATTTAACCTAGGATCTTCAAAATATTATAACTTCAATATATAATCAACATAAAAATTACTAGTGAACTATTTATTTTACACTTTTTACATTAATCCTTCAATAGCTAGTATGTATGTTAAACCATCCACACATCTCAAATCATTTCAGCCATATCTCCCATGCTAATGTACCCAATGGCTAGCCTACTGGTCAATGCACTAGAGCAACCACTAACAATATAAAATAAGGAGGTATAGCTAAAAAGCTGCTAGAGGAGATAAAATGGAATGCCAAAGGAATACTATATTAATCCAGAAGGAGGTAGGAATGAAAAAAAGCAAAGTGTAGATAGGACAAATAACATTTCTAGGCATGACAGATTAATCTCTTATCTTCTCCAGCTGGAATAGGGAAGAGCAAAGGAAGGCGAGGTAAATGGGGTAATGCAAACAGAGATTTAGTTACAATCCACAAATGGTAAGCTTTGTGAATGTGGCCAAGAAACCTAATCTTTCTTATACTGCATTTATTTCTTTACCATATAGCTTGCTTGCCTGCTAATTTATTCATGTGGAGCAGAAAAGTGTTATAGTTAAGAAAATGGATTTGGATATTAGCTTTGGATTTGAATTTTGGCTCTGCCATTTTGAGATCTTAGACAAACTCTTTAATTGCCCTAAACTTCAGTTTCTTCATTTTCTAATTATACAATACCTGTCTCAAACCCCTGTAGAACAACACAGTGCCTAGCATCTTGGAAGCTCTTGAAAAGGTAAGTTAGTTGTTTCTTATTATTGTTGCTGAGTTAAATAACTCTTCAGTCTCTGAACTATAGTCCAGACACCATTCAAGGCAGAAAGGATTCAAGGGTGAATGACAAAGTCCTTTTCCTTAACCGAGAAGCCAAACATATAATATCTGACTGCCTGTTTAAATGGCTGTTATGCGGCAGAAATAAGAAAGCAGACAGAAGCACTATGGTAAAAATACAAATGTTGCTATGTAAGTGTCTGTGTTATGATGTGTAATCTTTTTCCTTGGCAAAACACAGCAATCAAGCAGCCTGGAAAAATTATGGATATAGTTCTGATCCAGCCATTCTCTCCAAAAATTAGTAGGTTTTAGTCTACCAATGAGTGGGAAGTAAATTATTCTCATTTAACTTTCAAGAGCAGTTTTCTATTTGTTCACCAAGAAGCTCCAATCTTCTGAATCATATTCAACACTGTTAGAAACTACTATTTTGTTGATATTTTCTTCACTAGCATTTTTTCAAGTATTGTGTTTATTCACATGTATGACCCAACCCCTAATTCTAATTTAGACTGAGAATTATTTCCTAATGAGGGCTACCAGGTGTGCGTGTGTGTGTAAGTTGTGTTTGTGTGTGTGTACTCTTAGGTCAGGAATTAGTTTTATTCTTATTTACATGTTGTAAGCACTGCATATTTTATTAATAGTTGGCATCATCCTCAGAATAAACTTAAGTCTCTCCCTCTGTGTGTGTGTATGTGTGCACGCGTGTGTGTGTGTATAAAACACTCTGATACATGTTCCATCTTTATCTTGTTTTGTTTTCAAATCTGAAACATGAATTTAATAAGCTTCATTTTACCAGTGAGAGGCTGTGATTGCCAAAGTCATAAAGTGATCATTGGTGAGACCAGAATGTAGACACAGGTCTCTCCATCTGACTCCACCCACTTCACACAACCCCTCCCTTATAAACTGTCCTCTGCTGGTGAGTGCTTGGGAGAGAGCAATTGTTGAGCAATACTACTTCATATTTATTCAAAATATAAGAAATTGATTTTCTTATATGGTGTCTCGTGCCTGTGATCACAACACTTTTGGGGGCTGAAGTGGGAGGGTCACTTGGGCTCAGGAGTTTAAGGCTACAGTGAGCCATAATCACACCACTACACTCCAGCCTGGATGACAGAGTGACCCTATGTCTTGAAAAATAAAAATTTTAAAAGCATATAAAGAATTGGTCACACAACTTCAGTTGCCTTTACCAAACATTCAGAAGCTTCCCCAAAAGACCATGCACTCTAATTTGCAGCTGAAATTGCTGCAGCAGTCTACAATCATGTGCTTGCCTTTAAGAGTCACAGCTAAAACAATGTACCTGAATTCACTTTTACCCACATGACTTCCAAGTTAGTCATCTACAAATATAGACAGATTACCCAAGCAAATGCAATACCTTAGGTCAAGAATTATTTTTCTTTTTATTTATATATTATAAGCACTGTATATCTTATTAATAGCTGGCATCATCCATAGAGTAAATTTAAGTATCAAACAAATCTCATTGTAGGGGTTTCTTCACCTGCACCAGGTCATAACAATGTTTATCCAAGAATAAAAGCACTGTACAAAAAGGAGGTAACAATAAATGTGGGTTAAATTGAATTCTTATGAAAGTCTAAATTCAGCATTCTCCTACTTTTTGTTTCTTTCCTTTAAATTTGATTTTATAATAGAAATTGGCAATAGCCTTGGACAGAAATTTACTAAGGAAGAAACACAAATGTCCAGTAATAATAATGTCAAAAATATGTTCAACTCTATTAGTGCTGAAAAAAAAAAACCCAGTGAACATAAGGAGGACCAATGTTTATGTAACATTTATTTGACAATATTTGACTAACAAAAAATACCGTGAAATGATAATGCCTAGCTGCTGATGGGATGGTTAACTTTTTTGATGTATCTGGAAAACAACCTAAGAGCATGTATCAAACTCCTGAAAAATCTGTTAATTCTTTCACCAAGCGTTTCACTTTCAGATATTTACCACAGGGAAAAATAATCATGGCACAAAAATATAGCAATAAAGCAACTCTGTAGCATTATCTCCTATTAATTATCTTGTTATTAAGTGTCTATGTGTGAAGTGTTTAAATAAATTGTGGTCAACCCATACAGTAGAAAACTGTATAGTTATTAAAAGTCAAGTAATGGAAGAATTCTAAATGGCCAATGGAAGTACTACAGTATCTTATAGCATATACAGTTGGTACAGTATGATTGTGTGTGTGTGTGTGTGTGTGTGTGTGTGTGTGTGTGTGTATGTGTGTGTACTGGAAGGATATTTCACAAGATATAAATAACAGTGATTTCTAGGCATTGAGATTATGGGTGATTATTTTTCCTATCTCTCCAGTTTCCCTGCCTCACAGAGGAGGGTTAACCTGTGTATCCCCAGATCCTTCAATTAGAATATATGACCTTGAGAATGAGAAGCAAAAAGAGGAAAAAAAGGACCTGTGATCTATTTTCAGGGGAAGATGACACCCACACTCTGTTAACTTCCTGGGGCTAGACCCCCTGGGAGGGAAGCCCCTTGCCCCTCCTTACTTTGCCCTGCCCGCCAAATCCAAAGGTCCAGTGGCCCAACCGGAAAGGTAAGTTTGTGGGACTGTCCTCATCTTCTGAGTTTTGTCCATTCAGCCTAAAATATCTTGCTGAGTACCCATTGTGTGCTAGGCATGGGACACCCAATAGTGAGGGGGGAAAGTAAGAAAGGAAGAGAAGGAAGGAAGGATGGGGAGAAGTTGGAGAGGAAGAAAACTTCCCTGGTATATTTGCAGGAGTCTGATGTTCATCAAATGACTGATTCTGAGACATAGTGGGCAGAGGCAGGGTCGTAGGGCTATAGGAGCTGAGTTTAGAGGGAGCTGCCCAGCCCGGGCAGAGCATCTTTCTTCAGGAAGCAAGCACTGAGTTGAACTCTGAAGGACATACAGGCATTATGGCTAGGAAGGGGTAAGGAAGAGCATTCCAGGACAGCCACTAGAGATGCCAGGGCAGGGAAGAGCAGGCAGCGAGGCTGGAGCACCCACAGCCAGGGAGGTTGGACGGGGAAAGACCAAAGCGTGAGAGGCCTCACAGACACAGGTGGGGGCACCAAGAGGCATTGGCCTTACAGTTATGGACTTACAGTTACACATGGCTGGGGACGCCTCACAATCATGGCAGAAGGCAAGGAGGAGCAAGTCACGTCTTACATGGATGGCAGCAGGCAAAGAGAGAGCTTGTGCAAGGAAAACTTCCCCTTATAAAACCGCATCTAGTGAGACTTATTTACTACCACGAGGTCTGTATTATGAAATTTTCACTGTCACGAGAACAACATGGGAAAGAGCTGCCCCCTAATTCAGTTACCTTCCACAACAAGTGAAAATTTAAGATGAGGTTTGGGTGGGGACACAGCCAAACCTTATCAAGTGGAAAACTATTTTTCAGTGACTTCACCTTTGACTCTTCGATGGGGAGTTTCCGATCTTACACTTCCAAATGGTAACAAAGATCAGGTGCAGTGACTGTGACTCACCCCTATAGTCCCAGCTACTTGAGAAGTTGAGCCAGTGGGTGGGGAGATTGCTTGAAGCCAGGAATTCAAGACTAACCTGCGCAAGACAGCAAGACCTTGTCTCTAGAAAATAAAAAATTAGCCATGGATGGTGGTTTGTGCCTTTAGTTCCATACTTGGGAGGCTGAGGCAGGAGTATCACTTGAGCCCAGGAGTTCCAAGCTACAATGAGCTATGATCACACCAATGCACTCCAGCCTGGACAACAGAGCAAGACTCCACCTCTAAAATGAACAAACAAACAATAACAAAATAAATAAATAAAACAGAAAAAAAAACAGTAACAAAAGAAAGACCAGCTTTTGAGGCAAGAAGTGACAGCTCAGGACCAGCGACTTCATGATATAAATTCCAGGTGAGCAGAGGTCACAGCCAATGAAGCACCATTTTGTCTGAAAAGTACAAAGTGCTTCCCCTCCCACCCTCTGAACCCCTGCTTTGTTCATCAGTAACCTTACAATTGGAGCCCACATATCCAAGTTTCAAAGGAAAAGCAGAGAGTTCAATTTGTGACTCTGAAGCAGCGTGCCGTGAAATCATCTGACCCTTTGTTTCATCTGTGTGCAGTGGAGACAAGAAAGGCGCCACTCATCAGGTCCCTCCAGGAGCCATCTGCCAAGCCTCTCTCTTCTGAAAGGAGTCGTGTTTTCCACGGCTATTTTACATTTCTAAAGAGAAGCTATTAGGTATCACACAGGTTCATCTGTGTAGTCCCTCACTATGGAGGACCTGGTCCCGGCTGAGTCTGCACACTAGATCACAAAGAAGTTTTGAGCTTTAAGGCACCTCCAGCTATCTAGTTTCCTCTAAAAATAAAAACGTTAATAAAACAGTTTCCATTTATGATTATTACTGACTTTTCTGTAAGTAAAATAACCTACATTAAGGGAATATAACTTATGTGATCTACCAATACCACCGAGTAGAAGCAAGATTCAGCCTAGGCCTATCTGATCACAAAGCCCATTCCCTTTGAGCTCCCTCCCTCAGCCTTTTCCCTCTCCCTCCATCTGACAGAGACAGAAACCTGGGTCAGACCTGCTTCTTGAAGGTACATGGTCCAAGTCTCATCAATTTCCAAGTGTTTGGGGGTCATTTGTGGGATGCCACTACAGTGGAAGATAAGCAAACCATTGGATGTAGTAGGAAAGAGGCCATTTTCTCAGAGGCCAAGAATTTAAGACAGGAGTTTCACTGTCTGAACTTCAGTGGCCCTACTATGTGTGTGATCCTGGATGCATCACTGACTATGCCTTAGTTTCCTCATAAGGAGAATAAGAATCATCATACAACAGGCCCAGAATTCCTGCCCTGAAATCCTTGGGTACAGATGTGTTTTATAAATCAGAATTTCTTTATTTCAGAGAGGTAATAGAGTCTACATTTCATAACACCCCTAACAGAGTCTGATACAATACCCATTAACCACAAATAAATCACATTAATACTATGCAGTGAAACAAAGTAAAATATGCCCAGGAGAGATACACTAAAACTATAAATAGTGTCATCAGTTTAGATGAAATTTTTCCACCAAAATAACTACTTTAATTAAAAAAAAAAAAAAAAAAAAAAAAACAAAACAAAAAAACCTCCCCATCTGCTGACTTCGAAGACTTTCAGATTTACTTCAGAGTTTCAGAGCCAGGGGATAGGTAGGGAGGTTGGACAAGGAGCGGAGACAGAGCTGTGTTTGCCTTGTAAGGCTGCCCTGAGGATGAAAGGAATCAGAGAATACACGGAAAGCACTTTGAAGAATGCCTGAGACATAGCAGAACATCAATGCATTTCAGATATTTTTATTCATTCCAAAAAAAGGAAAAAAAAACACACAGCCTACTTCAAAGGCTATTATTTGTATGTCAAAATTACTGCTGGAGATGTTGACTGCTTAAGGGAATTAGAAGACCAATTCAGAATTCTGAAATAGACCTCATCAGACCTCTTCAGAAGAATTCTGGGTGGATCTGCCAGCCACTGCCAGGAGAGAGAACTCAAGAAAATCCCCGAGGGTCTGATCCAGAGAATAAGTAAGTTATTTTATTCCAAATACCACCTGCCTGTCCAGCAAAATGAGCTCTCCAATAATTTGGTTTAAATGTGACAAGTGCAAATCCCGTAATGGCAGCTGGAAGTTCTGGAATTCGACAGAAATGGAGTGACACACTGAAGCCAGAGCCTGGGGTCTTTTCTACAACAGCAAATGAGGACCCCTTCTTGATAGCATGTAAAAGAACTCTCCACATTCTTCATCCCATTTTTGGTTCCCTCCCCAGTGTCTTTCCTTCAGCTTACTGAAATAACTTCAGTCTTATCAAAATGAGATCTTGAGAGCATTCTCAATTTGAAGAGCAGAGTCGTAGCTACAAGTTGCTAATTCATCCCATGCTGCAGAGGAGTTTTATACAATGGACATCAGTCCTTACATGCTAGAGCTCCCCTCTCTGCAGCTCAGAGCAATTTCTTCTACCTTACTCAGATGCTGCAATGCGTTGCTCTTTTCATCACTGGAAAAATGATCAAACTGATCTATAAGTGCTCACCTCTTTCCTGGCCCAGCGTATGTGTTCCTCACACAAACAAAAATCATTTCAGTTCGTAGTTTGCCATAGTCTATGTAGACTTATTTGAAAACCAACTACTTTACATAGTATGTCCTCAGAGTAATGAAATATTAATAATATTAACAAATGGGACAACAAGGAAATGAGAAAAGAATAGTGTCCCAGATAGGCCTGCTACACTTTGCCCATTAGAGCAAACAGTTATTGGTAACCCTGATGAGTTATCAGGCTGGAGCAAATTAAAGAAAAATAGTTTATTGTTGTATACACAATAAGCGGCCAGCTGAAGGTATTTCAGAAAGCTTACTCCAATTTTCCATGTGAAACCCAAGAAGCTTTTCAAAAAGCAAAGTCTCTTCTCTTTTATTAAACAATTGTACTAAAAATGTTATTGTTTGTCTTTTCCCACTAGAAGGTAATCTCCATGAGAACAGAAACTTTGTTTTGCTATATTCTTGGTGCTGGGAACCGTAGCTGGCATTTTGGAGGTGCTTAATAAATATTTGTTGGATGAATGAGTGGGAGAATCTGAAGCAAGTAGACAGATGAATTTTTCCTAGTTGTGTAGAAAGCATACAGTTGGTGTCTATATGTTTCTATCAGATACATACACAGAATATATGATATCAAGAGCCCAAGGGACTTTGGAAGCACCTCATACTTTCTGTGGGGTGAGTCTTCCAGAAATCTGAGAGATCATGAGAAAGACTCTACTGAAAAGCTTAGTACCAATTCTACAAAATATTTGTGTAGCCTTTATAACAAAGGGTTTGAAACTCGCTAAAGAGTAAAACCTCAGCAGCCAGCCAAGGGGTCTGTGAAACAGTGTTACACAGGAAGTAGCATGGTTTCCTAACCCCAACACAGGAGGGGAGCAGTTTTCAGGTTGCACTCAGTCTAGAACAGCAGCCCCCAACCTTTTTGGCACTGGAGACTAGTTTCGTAGAAGACAACTTTTCCACAGATAGGAGGGTGGATGGTGGGTGGTTTCAGGATGATTCGAGTGCATTACATTTATTGTGCACTTTATTTCTATTATTATCACATTATAATATATAATGAAATAATTATACAACTCACCATAATACAGAATGAATGGGAGGCCTGAGCTTGTTCCAGACGGTCCCATCTGGGGGTGATGGGAGACAGTGACAGATCATCAGGCGTTAGATTCTCATAAGGAGTGTGCAACGTAGATCCCTGGCATGTGCAGTTCACAACAGGGTTTGCTTTCTTATGAGAATCTAATGCCGCTGCGGATCTGACAGGAGACGTGACAGGAGGCAGAGCTCAGGTGGTAACGTGAGTGACGGGGAGAAGCTGTAAATACAGATGAATCTTGACTCACCCGCTGCTCACTCCCTGCTGTGCCACCCAGTTCCTAAGACGCCATGGACCAGTATTGGTCTGTGGCCCAGGGGTTGAGGACCCCTAATCTAGAAGACAAAAGCAGGATATGATCAAGCCTGCCTTTTCCCACTGCAGTGTGGCAGAAACCAAGACAGGACACAGAGAAAAAAGCAAAGAGACAATGCTATGCACAGTGAAATTTTTGCCAAATATAATAAATATCTGAGGGAAATTAGAAGAGAGCAGCCATAGTCGAATACAAACGACAAGGAAGGCACATTTGCCACTGGAGACACAGTGCTACATCATCATTGTGTAGCGTCAAAGAATAGTTAAGACTATCTGCCATCTACTGGCAAGTGTAACGTATATTATATTGGTCCAAATCCCCAAGCGAAGTGGGATACCCACCCAGATACTGAATCACTTTCCCAAGGGGGGCGTATTCCCACAGCCCTCACCTCTATTACACACCACACTGACGCAAGCATGAAGCTCTGGCCTTTTCTCCTGTGTGTGTGCACACACACACATAGAGAGCATTTCTGGCCGTGTAAGTCTCCTCTAAACTTTTGTGGGTCACAGAGTGGAGAGAGCCGTCCCATTGCAGACTGCACAGTAAGCAATGCAGAATCTGTTCCTAAGGGACCTTTGCTTGTCCCACCTGCCGGCAGGCTGCTTCCCTCCACTCCACACCAGCCACTGACCTGCTAACCCCTCCTCTCCCCTCCTCTACTCCTCTTCTCTCCTCTCCTCCCTCCACTCCTTGCTTTTTTCTCCCCTCACTCCCTGGAGTATTGTATTTTCTCTTGTGGTGCAGCCTCACCCTTACTCGCCTACATACATAGCTGTACTCCTGCCCCCAGAGTCTCATTTTTGATTCTTTAAGTCTCTCCTCAAACATACGTTTTCTCCTTAAGAACAGCTTTAGAGATGGTCATCTTGATAAAAGTGTTTTTACTCTGCAAGAAAAGAGAGACACCATCCCCAAGAAGACCTCTATAAAAGGAAAGCAAGGCAGAGTACAATGGCTAACATCTGTAATCTCAGCACTTTTGGAGGCCAAGGAAGGTAGATCACCTGAGGTCAGGAGTTCAAGACTAGCCTGGCCAACATGACAAAACCCTGTCTCTACTAAAAATACAAAAATTACCCGAACATGGTGGTACATGCCTGTAAGCCCAGCTACTTGGGAGACTGAGTCAGGAGAATCACTTCAACCCAGGAAGCAGAGGTTGCAGTGAGCTCAAATCATGCCACCGCACTGTAGCCTGGGCAGCAGAGCAAGACATCATCTCATAAAATAAAATAAAATAAAATAAAATAAAATAAAAAATATAGCTATGCAGCAGAGCAGCATGAGACATGGAAGAAGAGAAGGATTGTCCAGAAAGTAGAAATCTGAATGTGACCAGAGCACAGCTTCTTCAGCTACGGCTTGCTGAGACTGGAAGTCAGCACCAAAGCCTGGCAGTACATTTGGTTACCATTACATAGACATAACCATATTTTAAATAACTATCATAAACCGATTCCAATTTTATTCTGTAGTTAGGGAACAGGACATTCTCAAAGAACACTTTGATGTCTTTATAAAGGTTCTAATTAAAGAACTCTTCAAGACATCTTTATGGGTCGATTTCTGAACTAGATGGGCCATAACTGATTTCAGTCAAATCCCACTTTCAGTAGGCAGAACGAGTAAGTAGAATTCCTTCAAGAAAGTAGCTTACTCTTCTATCTTATATGGGTGTGTTATAAATGTGTTATATAAAATGCCATCTGTTATAAAAACAAAACATTTCATTAAGAAGGCGCGGTGGCTCAAGCCTGTAATCCCAGCACTTTGGGAGGCCGAGGCGGGTGGATCACAAGGTCAAGAGATCGAGACCATCCTGATAAACATGGTGAAACCTCGTCTCTACTAAAAATACATTAAAAAATTAGCTGGGCATGGTAAGTGCGTGCCTGTGATCCCAGCTACTCAGGAGGCTGAGGCAGGAGAATTGCCTGAACCCAGGAGGCGGAGGTTGCGGTGAGCCGAGATCGCACCATTGCACTCCAGCCTAGGTAACAAGAGCAAAACACCGTCTCAAAAAAAAAAAAAAAGATTTTTTTAATTGTACATTCTGCAAAAGGCCAAATTCTGTAAGCTAAAGCAGAGGTCCTCAGAGTGTGGTCCCAGATCAGCAGCTCTGGTATTACCTGGGAATATGTTAGAAACACAGGTTCTCAGGCCTCACCAGATACACAGAAGCAGAAACTCTGGGGTGGGGCCCAGTAATCTGTGTATTAACAAGCCCCTCAGCTGATGCTGATGCCCTGAAGACCACTCTAGCCTGAAGACCACTGTCCTAGGGTCACCACACCCACAAGGTTCCTGATTGGTCCATATTGAATATTTCTTCTCTTTTTTCTTTTCTTTTCTTTTCTTTTCTTTTCTTTTCTTTTCTTTTCTTTTCTTTCTTTTCTTTTCTTTTTAACATAGTCTGGTGCAGTGGTGCAATCTCTGCTCACTGCAACCTCCCCCTCCCAGGTTCAAGTGGCTCTACTGCCTCAGCCTCCCGAATAGCTGGGACTGCAGGCACACGCCACCACACCCAGCTAATTTTTGTATTTTTAGTAGGGATGATGTTTCACCATGTTGGTCAGGATGGTCTCAATCTCTTGACCTCTTGATCTACCCGCCTTGGCCTCCTAAAGTCCTGGGATTACAGGCGTGAGCCACTGTGCCCAGTCCATACTGAATATTTCTAAATGCTAGTGTAATCCCTGAATTATGATTCCTTTCATTTCTACGTCTTTTGAATCTCAAAAATCTGTAGCCCTGTCTTCAGATTACATGGTTTCTGCAATAAAGCCAATGCTTGAGTCCCTGCCCAAATTCATATATTGAAATCCTAAGCCTCAAGGTGATGGTATTAGGAGGACCTCGTTTTGGGAGCTGCAGATGTGGTCTCTGGAGATACAGGGAAGAAGGAGAACAGAAGTCTTGGCTTTGAAGAGAAAGTGCGATGACCCCACTAACGATCAAAACCGTTAAACCAACCTCATTAAGGGTGGCTCCACCTCCCCAACCTCCCTGCTTTTTCTACCAAGCCAAACCCAGAAATAGAACACGGCTCACTCCTCAGGGCGATTGCCTCTGCCTCATCTCCAGAGATCACATCTGCAGCTCCCAAAACTAGGTCTGTTCTGCAGGGGGACAGTTCACTGCTGGAATCCCAACCCTAACAGCAGAGCCAAAGCCAGAGGAGAGGAAAGCGAGAATAAGGCCAAAGCGTGCCTCCAGATTCCAAACGTCATTTTGCAGCCCTCATGCTATCAACCGCTGCCTGCTGGCTCCTGCCGGGTCCCTGGTCCATACACAGCCTGCACCAGGAGCCTGCAGAGACATGGGGGCTGGCGATGGGAAACAGATGGTGGCCTGTGCTTCATCTTTCCCAAGTTTACAACTTCACCTGGGGGTGGAGGCTGTTCTGAGGGTCCCCAAGAGCTAAGTTCATGCATCGCTACTGACCCTTTCCCTGTGAAAGCAGAAAGTCAATACGCATGCTACCCCAGACCAGAACAGCCTCATCTGTCGATTCAAGGTCCTGGGGGAACAGTATTCAAATGCCTCTGCTCACTGCCTTTTACGTCTGATTGTGGTTCCCGGGGAGCCTAAAATTTGAGAAGTGAAACTGAACATGCCACTGCCTTCGTGAGGGTAAAGGAAGAACCTTTACGGCCTTTTTATTGGCCGGTTATTTTTCTGTGTGTTTCATACCAGCCCTCACCATGAAGGGTTTCACAGCCACTCTCCTCCTCTGGACTCTGATTTCTCCCAGCTGCCGTGGAGGCGGCGGAGGGGGAGCCTGGCCCACACACACGGCCTGCAGTGACAGCGGCTTGGAAGTGCTCTACCAGAGTTGCGGTAAGACCTCGCAGCTCAGCCACGTGTGTGGGGGGAAAGTAAGGCCCACAGATGTGAGCCGCTAGTGCTCGGTTGGGGTGGGTGAGGGGACAGGGGACAGGGGACAGGGGACAGGGGACAGGGGACAGGGGACGGGCAGCTGAACACTTTCTCCACCTGCAGCAGGTCTGGGAGGGCCACTGGGAGCCTTTGGGAGAAGAGGGGTGGGGCCAAGAGCAGAAGAGAGAATGGCAGAGCAACAAAGACTACAAGAAAGAGAAATTGAATCTAAATATAGCAATTTACTAATTGAGAACCCAAAAAAGAACAAGATGATCAGTGAGTCTACCAAACCATCAAATCTCACCAGTTGAAAATTAGGAAAAGAAGCTTCCAGTAGGCCCTTCCCCAACACTGTGCACCTGGGCTGTCTTTCCATGTGATGTCCTTTGCAAGTGGAGTGAAAAGGTGACTTCTGCCCAAAGAGAAGATTCCTCTCACTCTCTGGACACTCTTAGAGCTTCCGGGACAGCAGCAGCTCTCAAAAATTCAGCAAACACTTCACGTGCACCTACCGGTGCTAGGGTTTCTCAGTGCTAGAGATAATAAAAGTGCGTAAGCCAGGCCCGTCACCTCAGCGGACCGACACAAATGCCAAGAGATAAATTGCAATTCAGTGAAGAGAATGCAGTGAACTGCGGTAAGAAGCGTCAGAACCAACCAATCAGGCTGCGTCTAAGTCAGCTAGGGCTGCCGTAAAACGTAACAAAGTACCGCGGTCTGGGGACTCAAATAACACAGATTTATTTCCTCACAGCTCTGGAAGCTGGGCTGGTTTCTCCCGAGGCATCTCTCCTTTGTTTTAGGTGGCATCTTCTCCGTGTCTCCTCACGTGGTCTTCCCTCTGTGCACATCTGTGTCCTCATCTCTTCTTTTTATACAGACACAGTCATATGAGATTAGGGCTTACCTTCAGGGCCTCAGTTTAGCTTAATCAGCTCTTTAAAGATCCTATCTCCAGCAGGGCACGGTGGCTCACACCTGTAATCCCAGCACTTTGGGAGGCCGAGGCAGGTGGATCACTTGAGGTCAGGTGTTTGAGACCAGCCTGACCAGCATGGTGAAACCCCATCTCTACCAAAAATACAAAATTAGCCAGATGTGTTGGTACACACCTATAATTCCAACAACTTGAGAGGCTGAGGCAGGAGAATCGCTTGAACCCGGGAGGTGGAGGTTGCAGTGAGCCAAGAACGTGTCATTTCACTACAGCCTGGGTAACAAGAGCAAAACTCCGTCTCAAAAAAAAAAAAAAGACCCTATTTTCACATACAGTCTCATTCTAAGGTACTGCAGTCCCCCAGTCTGCTAGGAATATGTTCCAAGACTCCCAGTGGCTACCTGAGATCATAGATCATTCTGAACCCTACATATACTATGTTTTTGAATCCAATAAATGAGACAGCTACTAAGTGATGGACAGGCAGGTAGCAGAGACAACGTGGATTCTCTAGAGAATTCATGTTCCTGGTGGGATGGAGCTGGACAGCACGAGACTTCATCATGCTATTCAGAAGGATGCTCAATGTAAACTTATGAATTATTTCTGGAATTTTCTATTTAATATTGGCCTGAAGTTGGCCGAAAGTAACTGAAACCTTGGTAAATGAAATCTTGGATAAGGAGGCACTACTGTACTGGGGGTTGGGACATCAACACATAAATTTGAGGGGATGCAATTCATCCCATACAGGGCTCCCAAGTGGGGAGAAACTCAGGAGACCAGCTTGAGGATCACAGCTGCTGTTAGAGGGACTGGCTTGTGCAAGCGCATTGAATTGTGATATCTGTCACTTTGGAGGGAGGTGGGGGACATTTGAACTGCGGGAAGTGGGAAAGAGAAGTCGAGTAATTATCTGAATTGGCCTCACTCTAAGCTGGAGGGTGACAAGGAACCAGTGCTTGCACAAGTAGCTGATCCTACAACTGCCACCCAAAGAGCTCCCGGAGAGGTCCAGATGGTCACTCTGGTCAGCAGGGCCATTTGCTCAATTTGGCCTTACTCTTATAAAGAAGGGACATTGAAGTGCACAAAAAAAAAATTAAAAATAAGTAAAAGAGGATAAATGGCTGGATGCTGGAAGTGCTGATCTTGTCACTCTCAGTTTTCCGATGGGGTCAGGATCACTAGTATACCATTCATTTTAGGTGCAGGATGAGAAGCAGGATGTGATATGAGGACTGGTCAGGATTGGTTTTTCCAATTCATCCTTGCATAAAAGGTTACCATGGCTGATCTGTCTCCCAGACTCACCCTCTGCCTGCAGCCAGGCTGGCGCATCCTTTCAAGTCACTGGCGAGAGGACTGGGCATGTCAGGGAAAGAGCAAGGACACACCACCTGCCCGTCTGAGGATGACTCTTTCCTCTGTGGGTGAAGTTGCTCCATGGAGTCAGTGAACGTCCTTGCCAAGCCCTGCTCCAGGCACTCAGAATAAGGGACAGAAGAGAGGCAGTTCTCACCCAAGTGTAGTGGGAGGCTCAGACAATTAAGCAACAAGGTAAACGCTTTGTGTGAAGGGCTGTAGGGAAGGCAGGCATTGTGTACCAGGGGCATGGTGGTCAGAAGATAGTGAGGTTGGCATCTAAATCTGCTGGGGAAGGAGTCACCAAGCCTAAGCTGAAGCTTAAAGACTGATGACAACAGTAATGATAACAGCTCATGTCGGTGGAGGCCACCATGCTGAGTGGTTTACACACATCATTCTTATCTTGCAGATGTGTAAACTGAGGGATAGAGATTGTCATTCACAGATAACTTTTCCAAGACCACACAGCTAATAGTGGCAGAATTACATCCCCAGGGTCGCAGATAAGGTAAGGCATTGAGGAACTATTTATAGAATTAAAACAAATTGATCCCCAGCCTGCCTGACTCCAGAGCCCATGCTCCAGAACTCCCTGAAGTCTAGAGTTTCATCAGCAGGCAAAGCGGAGTAAAGGAGAGGTGAGAGAAGAAGTCTGGCAGAGAGCACGACATGCATGAAGGCCTGGAGAAGGGGCCAGGCTTAGGGTTCAGGGAACTGTAGGAGAGCTGAAGACACAAAGGGCTGAAAGAGGAAGTGGAAGATAAGAGCAGGACCCCAGATAAGGGTGGGCCGTGTCCCTTTGGCCAGGAGGAAATTGCATTTTGGAAAGATCCTTGGGCAGTTAACAGGAGTGTAGATGTTGAATTGGAAGTTATTTGAGGCTAAAAATAGGGTTTTCTCCAGGCAGAGCAATAATTCAGGAAGAAACCACTAAGGCCTGAGTTGGCACCATTTCCGCAGTCTTGATAACCTTGAGGAGAAAGGAAACTTCACAAGCAGTTACTGGGTTTTGAATACGAACTAGGAAGTAAGCATAATTTTCTGAAAAAGCGGAAGTCCTGGGCTGGTCAACTGCCAGTGACACAGGAAAGAAGAGAGCCACTGTCTTTACTAAAGCAAAAGGGGAGTGAACACAGTCAGGGGCCTTGGGTTTGCTAAATCACAAGTCTCAAGGTTACAGAAGCCCAGGGACCCCACCCCTTGCACATGTCACAAACACCCACCAATGTATTTATTTATGTGCTACCTCTAGCATATTCACAAAGATGTGAGGAGATGACAGAAATACTTGTAATTGGAAGGAGAAACAGGCGTGAGGGGAAGCATAAGGGAAAGTGCTATGGACTGAATGTCTGTGTCCCCTGAAGATTCGTGTTAAACTCTAATCCCAATATGACGGTATTAGGAGGTGGGGACTTTAGGAGGTGATTAGGTCATGAGGGTGGAGTCTTCATAAATGGGATTAGTGCCCTTAAAAGAAGAGGTCAGAGATCTCCCTCTCTTTTCACCACATGACACAATGAGAAGGTGGCTGTCTGTAAACGAGGAAGCGAGCCCTCACCAAGAACTTGCCCCTGGTGTCTCTCTGATCTCAGACTTCCAGCCTCCAGGACTCCGAGAATTCACTGTCGGCTGTTTAAGTCCTTCAGTCTATATAATTTGTTAAACCTACCTGAGCTGCCTAAGGGGAAATCATAAAAGGCAGGACAGGTTAGACACATGTAACAGACGAGGCAGCAAAACATGTAAGAGCTTAGGATCTGGAGTCAGCAAAGCTCATTCAAATCTTGGGGCAACGTTCTAGATCTCGTGGTATTGGTTGTAAGGAGGGTGTATTAGTTTCCTGCTGCTGCTGTAACAAGTTTCTACTTGGTGGCTGAAAACAACACATGTATTCACTCATAGTTCTGTGGTCAGAGTCCAAAATCAATTTCACTGGGTGAAAGTTTTGGCAGGGCCTGGGCCTTGCTCCCTTAGAAGCTCTGGGGGAGAATTCATTTCTTTTCTTTTCTTTTCTAGCTTATATAGCTGCATTCCTCGGCCTGGGGCTTCTTCCTCCATCTGCAAAGCTGACCATGTAGCATCTTGCTTCCTTCCATTATCACATGGCCTTCCTGTTCTGTTTCAAAGCTTCCTCTGTTTCCTTCCTATAAGAACTTTGATGATTAGGACCATCTCCCGAAGTTAAGATCCTTAATCACATCTGCAAAGTCTCTTGCCATGTAAGGTAACATTCACAGGTTCCAGGGGTTAAGATGAAGATATCTTTAGGGACCATTATTTAGCCTAATATCAATAGTGAGAATATATTACCTACCCCACAGGGCTGTGTGAGGATTGTGTGAGAAGGACTACGTGAAAGGTACTTACCACATACTATGAGCTCAATACATCTGCACTGCTGATGACTTTGTAAGGTGTTTTACAGCTGATAGAAGTATAACAGACTCTGAGCTTCCTTAAAACCTAATCAAACAAGGAAATGACATCGTTTCTGAAATAAAATTAGTTTTTAAGATGCTCAGCTTTTCCTGATATAGGGATGAGCGATGACGGGAATTTCTCCCCAGAGTAGATGACATCCTGGACAGTGTCTCTACTGAGATGCCATGGTGACTCACACCTGCTGTTTCTCACAGTGCCCCTTGGTGCAGGTCAAGAGCTCAGAATCAGGATACATTCTGCAAAGGGCCAAGGCAGAATCCTCCATGAATACAGCAATCACAGGTCAGGCTTCTTTGAGGGAGAAGGTTAGATTGTGTACAGGAATGGATAAGCTGCATGTCCTGTGGGCAATCCTCCATAAATATGATTGTAGCTCTTGTTTTTGTTACTGGATTTTTGTAAGAGTCAGATAGCAGAGTTCTGAGTTGTACGGTTTTGGCAAGAGCCCAGTGTTGTAATTTCACGTGCTCTGACATCAGCCAGGTAGGGGGACCTGTGACACATGCTCAAAGGACTTATGTGCCCCTTGGTTTCCCTGATACTCACAGGCTACCTGGACATAGGAGTGGTTCCTAGAAGTCGTATAAGGCAGACACTTGAGAACAGGAGCCCACAGGCCAGAACCCACTCAGTGCCTGTTTGTGTATGGCTTGTGAGCTAGGAATGGTCTTTACATTTTTAATGTTAAAGAATTCAAAAGAAGAATAATATTCATGACACATGGAAATCTGAAATTCAGATTTCTGTGTCCATAATAAAGTTTTGTTTTGTTTTGTTTTTGTTGTTTGTTTGTTTGTTTGTTTGTTTTGAGACAGAGTTTTGCTCTTGTTACCCAGGCTGGAGTGCAATGGTGCGATCTCGGCTCACCGCAACCTCCGCCTCCTGGGTTCAGGCGATTCTCCTGCCTCAGCCTCCTGAGTAGTTGGGATTACAGGCACGAGCCACCATGCCCAGCTAATTTTTTGTATTTTTAGTAGAAATGGGGTTTCACCATGTTGACCAGGATGGTCTCGATCTCTCGACCTCGTGATCCACCCCCCCCCGGCCTCCCAAAGTGCTGGGATTACAGACTTGAGCCACCGCGCCCGGCCCATAATAAAGTTTTATTTGACACAACTGCACCCATTTTTTTAGGTGTTGTTTACGCTACTCTTGTGTTACAGTGGCAAGGTAGTGCGACAGTGACCACATGGCAAGGCTCCACAGAGCCTGACATATTAATTATCTGGAACTGTATAGAAAGGCTTGCCAATCCCTGGTCAAAAGTAGGAAGGAATCTCTTAAGCGAGTCACCAGATCAGAACCTCAAGTTCCAGGCCTTCCAGATGATTCTGGCCATAGAGAGCCTGCATGGACAAGTGAACTCAATGGCAAACCCACCATGATGGCAAGGAATTTACAAGATCTCTTTCAGAGACTCGTCATGGTCATAATAACCTCTCCCTTCTGTATGCCATTTTAAAATTTATGAAGTCCTTCCATTGACAGAGCTTCATTAAATCCTTACAGAGGCGGACAGGAGGTTTATCTCCATTTTTTCAATATAGAAACTGAAGCATACACACATTAAGCATTTTAATAAAATAGAATACCTGAGCAATGATGCAAAGCTGTATGTCCTTACTGCATGCTCAGTGACATAGAGCTATGTCATAAAATTCTAATAGAGAGTAAGCCATGCCATCATATCCCAGAAATACAGGGTGAGACCAGGGACAAGGCACAGCTCAAAAGTTAAGTCTTCAGGTCAGGAAGTGAAAACCTCAAGCAGTCTGTGGACTGGCGGGAAAAAAAAAAAAAGGAGGATGGGGAGGAAGAGGAGATCAGGAAGAAAGGGAGGAGGTGAGGGAGAGGGAAAGAGAGAAGGAGGAGAGAAAGAGGGGAAGGAGGAGGAAGAAGAGGAAAAGGAAGAGAGGTGAAAGAAGAGGAAGGGAAAAGGCAGTAGGAGGAGGGAGGAGAACGAGGAGGAGGGAAGAGGAGGAGGAGGAGTCAGAAGAGTGGGGAAGGAAAGAGGAGAAAGAGGAGGATGTAGAAGAGAAAGAGGAGGAGAGGAAGGAGAAGGATGAGAGGAGAAAGACGAGAGGGAAGAAGAGAAGGAGAGAAGGGGGAAGTGGAAAAAGAAGAGAGGGAGAGGAGAGGAGGGAGAGATTCCTCTGCTGATGGAAGAATTGTTTCCCTCCTGCCCCACCGCACCCCAGCGCCCCCCCACTCTACGCACATCCAGAGCTGGGCCAATTTGGCTCATCCCAAGCATCCCTCGGGAACCTACGCCGACTCCTAGGAGAAGGAGCCCCACCACATCTCTGTTTTTCAGCCATGCGTACCAAGTTCTTGTCTGTTTCAAGGTGGTGTCTAGAAATGACAGCTTCCAAATTAAAAGAAGTAAATGCAGGGCCATTCTCTTATCGTTAAGAACAGCATATTTTATAGTCAGAGCCCTACCCAGCAGGAGGAATGGTAATTTCCTGGGGAAGCCCTAATTCCCCCACCCAACCGTTCCTCTGTAGGGTAGTCGGTGAGCAGGGAGGGACGGGAGCCCTATTCAGCCGTGTGTGAAGGGCTGTGGGTGGTCCCTGTGGGACCTGGCAGCCCCCTGGAAGTTTCCAGGGTCAGGTTACCATGGCATCTGGTCACCAGGCTTCACACTTGCCATCCGCACCTGCTCTCCTCCCCTTAAAGGCAGTCAGCCTTCAAGTCCACCTCTGCCTAAATAGGCCTCCCATGTTACTGATGTTTGCTACAGGGCAGGTGCTTTAGCTGACCTCCAAAAAGCCCCTTCATTACAAAGTCTAAATCAAGTCACGTGTGCCTGAATCATCCATCAACCTGGCCAAACAGGACAATTATCAGAATTCAAGAATGTAAAACACCTCCACACAGAATAGAGGGTAAGATGCAAACAGCCTCGCCATGTAGCAGAAACAACAGGGGGTATTGATAAAATGTTCACAGAAAACATTTTAAAAGCTTCCCTGGGAGAAAATGGGTGGGGATCATTCTACGTTCCTCAGAACCTAAGAATTCTGAAGGAAATGAAGCATAAAACAAGGAAGCGCAAATCAACAGCATCAAAAAAAGAAACGAAAAAGTCACAGTCCATCTAGCCACTTAGCAGTACTTTCAAATATTGTACACAGACAGCAGTTTCTCTCTTTATTTATTTTCCCAGATTAACAGGGATATAAAATTATAATTAAGGAAAAATAGACAAATAGAGAGACAAAGATGCAGTTTCAAAGGGATGCCTCTGGGTGCCTTGAGCAGGGCAAGGTCTTTCGGCCCAAATTTAAAGACAGGAAGTTGAAAAAGAAACACGAGAAAGATCCACATCGCAGTGCAGATTTTTTAAATGCTAGATGAAAGTGAACAGTGCCAGAAGGGACGCAAACCACGTAGGTGTGTTCCTGTGACCACGCCACTGGGATCCTCCGGGTTTCCATTGGTGGGAAGTTTTCACAACCCAACCTCCAAGCCGGAGTTAATTCTCCCAAGGACTTTTTAAACAAGATGCTAAATAACTTAGTGAATAGGGACCTAGAGAGGGAAAAAAGCCAAGAGTCTGTGGTTCTAAAGAGGCCTCTTCTGCAGTCAGGAAACGTTTTCCCAAACAGTGTTCACCGCTATTTTCATCCTCAGGCAAGATCTCAATGGGCAGCTCTGCTCAGGCTTTGGGAGGAGGCTTTGGAGAGGTAGAGATGGGAAGCGCTGTCCTCCAGCCCCGGAGCTATTTTTGTAGAAACTACAGCATAGCCAACACATTCCTAAAGCAGCAGCAATTGTGCCGGAGGGGGAGTGTGAAGACCAGAGCAGTTTCTTTTTTTCTCCAGAGCAAGAGGAAAGCGAAGGTGGAAGAGGCAACTCCCAGCTCCAGTAGTGCAGCGAGAGCTCCTGGCAGATCCGATGGCTCCAGGTGGACAAAGGTCATCGATCCTAATTAGAGCAGTCGGAAGGCACAGAATGGGAGCAGGGCTGAGGATGGAGTATATGGAGAGGCAGGTGCTCCCTCCAAAACAGAAACAAGGCCGAGTTTTCACTGAAATAAAAGGGTGACCCATCTGCGACCTGTGTACCATTTAGGATGGTGTTCCTTCCTTTTCTGGGATGCCATGTTAGGTAATAGCCTATGCCCCTGATCCGCTAGCTTTGACTGGGGTTCTAGAGACACCAGCTGGGCAGCAGAAATCTGCTGGGGTCTCTCAGGAAACCAGTATTTGACCTCCATCTGTGAGGTAAGTGCGCAGAGGGTAGCATGCAGGTCAGCGCCCACCAGCCCCCGCATGGGACCCAGGAAGGCGTCACTGTGTGTCCCTTCTTCAAATTCCAAGCTCCTCCTCCAGTGCTCCCTGCCCTCAGAGCAGAAGAGGGTGGGAACCAACCCAGTGGCCAAGAAGAAAGAGAAAATCCCCCGCCCAGAAACCTCCACTCACCTTTCCAAGCACAATTTACAGCCTAATGTTCACACAGGCTGCCTAATCAGCCAGAATGCCCTTGCAAGGGCTCTCGTATTTGAAACCTGACACCTTTCCTTCTGGCTAGTGGAAGCTACACCAGCCTCGGTAGAAAATCTAGAATAGAATTATCAGGTTGTTATTGTTGGTGTTGGTGTTGTTTTGTTTTTTTTTTTTTGTTTTTTGCCTTTGTTAACTATTAGAACCCTTCACCGTAGCAGGGATCTTTCTTATTCAAAGGGCTTCTCTGTACGCTTTAGTGCTCAATTTAGTCTTCTTATATTGTAATTTTAAAATATCCTTTTAAACAATTCAACACTACTTACACAACTAATAAATCAAAAATTTGTAAATTTAGCAAATTAACATTTGCAGGCAGTCATATACTGGCCACAAATTTGTCTTAAACATCTAATTGAATATAGCAGATTTTTTTTAATTTGCTTTATAAATTTCAAAAGCAGAAAAAGCACACACAAATTATCACAAGCTTATTCAACTCATTATTCTTAATTTCATTTCAAAATATCGATACTGTGAGTTTACATTGATCTCTTTGTTACCTTTGTACTGACGTTTATTTTTACTTATCCTCTTACACTTTCCCAAGATTACAGCAATATTTATCTCAGTATTTTTCTGGATGTCTAATATATTCCAGACCAAAAATAAAAAGTATCTCTTCAGACCATCTGAGGATGCAGGTTTTGACCTACCAACCAATTGATTCTGGTAGCCAGCCTGCAAGTTGAGCTCTCTTTCCTTAAACTTTACCTATTGCATGCTTAAGACCATTTATGCGTCTTCTACTCTGCTGTTTTTTCTCGTGACATGCTCTTTAAGTTGTGCTGGGTCAGTGCCTTGTAACTCATTGTACGCTTATTGTATATTGATCTCGTCTGCAGGTGTCATTGGAAACTCACGCCTGCCCCGGCCACCTCCACATATCATTAGAAAGGTGATTTATAGTAGATTATGGTCTTTGTCTGCATGGCCAAGGTTAATCCTGACAATACTCAGCTAGTTCATCGTCTTAGAACTTGACACTAAACTGTCTTTCCGTTTGTATATTCTGTGTGATCACTGGTGCTGATTTGACTGTTGCCTGACATTCTGCCTAATTTTTATATGGGACCACTTGAACTGATCAGTCCTTCTGTTCTATTTTTCCCAAGACTATCTGGCTCATTCACAACTCTTTGTCCTTACTCCTACTTGCTTACAAAGATAGAAAAAAACTGCATAGTTGTTTCTGATCTATCCATATGGATAGAAATGAGGCTCTTTGCTCATCTAGTGCTTGGGACGTGACCCAATTTCCTTCTCATCTTTGTTATCACCCAGACGTGCCTGCTAAGTAATTCTTAAAGACAGAATCACGAGAGATGAGGTCTTCAGAAGCTCAAAACAGCAGGCACTGTTTTCCTATTTCTAGCAACTGCCTGGTATTGTTAATGCTGTTGGCCCCAACCAGGAGAGAACAGGACACTTGATCACCTCCCCTTAACCTATCCTCTACCATGCCATCAGTATAGTTGCAGAGGACTTTGGTCTTTTTGGTCAATTCTTAGTGGCTACGGATAAGAGGGAAGCACACCCCCGTGTGGGGTGAGACACCGGAGTAGTCATCAATCTGAGTGTCAGCTTGATGTCCTGTGAGGCTGAGTGATTGGTTTGTAACAGTCTGCCTTGGGACGGCTGATAAAACATTGGGTTGCAGGGAGCTGTCACACGACGACCTATTTTTCCACAAGCCTGGTGCTCTGCAGGCACAGAGAGAGGTCAGCATTCTGCCACTCCCTGCCCACAGGCAGACGGGGTTCCCTTACAGGACTGGAAAATGTTCAGGCAAGATAGAGCTTCGGGGCTTCAAGCCAAGTGCCTCCTTGTTTAGAAAAGGAACATCCGAGCCAGAAAAGCGATGTTTCCTAACGATGGTCACAAAGCCAGCCAGCCAGCAGCAGAGCCCAACAGCACAGCACCCTCCCAGGCAAGCTCTGCTTCTCATTCAAGCATGAAAACCATCACGTGAATCAAACTTACCCAATGTCAGGTGAAAGATGCCACATAAACCAAGACCAGACCTCTCCTGCACACCCACATCGCCAAAGCACAAAGGACCCTCTCTCTAGGCAGCCCTCCTCTCAGGGCAATCTCCCCACGTCCTATTTTGCCTAAGACCCTACAAAATAAGGCCTTTTGAATATGCCAGACACCACTGGGGGCTCCTTTATAATATTGAGAGGATAAGCAATTCCATAAATGTGCTATTATTGTAAACTTTACATAGAAATGACATTTTCATAGGGCAGCAAAAGTGAGAGCTTGTTTAGAGTGTGATAGGAGCCTCATTAAGGACTCCAGAAACCTTTAGTAAACACATAACCACGACAGGGGATGCCTGATGAAAATACAGCAGGTCGACTGGGCACGGTGGCTCAGGCATGTAATCCCAGCACTTTGGGAAGCCAAGGCAGGCAGATCACCTGAGGTCAGGAGTTCGAGATCAGCCTGGCCAATATGGTGAAATCCTGTCTCTACTAAAAATACAACAAAATTACCGAGGCATGATGGTGGATGCCTATAATCCCAGCTACTCAGGAGGCTGAGGCAGGGGAATCACTTGAACCTGGAAGGCAGAGGTTGCAGTAAGTGAGATCATACCATTGCACTCCAGCTTGGGAGACAGAGTGAGACTCCATCTCGGAAAAAAAAAGAAAGGAAAAGAAAATATAGCCAGTCATTTGGGCCCCTAACACCCAAAGCTTGATGCCAGAGCCTGCTTCTTCTGGTCTTTTCTCCATGTGTAGAAAAGCTTGCTGCATACAACCAACTTTATCCGTCAGATAAACAAAATCCTCCCACTTCTCTCCACTGGGATCATTGCCACGGGCCTGGATCACCGGATGGAGGATATTCCTAGAGGAAAGGGTTAGGAGCCTCAAGTCTCCAGAGAATAAATTCTAGAGGGCATGACAGATATCTGTCGCTGTTTAATGACATTACAGCCTAATCTCAGAAGCAACATCCCAATGCTTTTGCATTGTTCTACTGCTTAGAAGCAAGTCACTGGGCTACTCCAGGAGAGGGGATTGCACAGGGCACTCGGAGGGAATCTCTGGGGCCATATTGGAGGCTGCCTAATGCAGAATGGCAGATAACAATAACACACAGAGGAGGGGCTGGTGATTGTACATAAAGCATTCTCATGTCCTTGACCTGGTCTTTTTCAGGGAAGAGAGTAAAGACAATGTTTATTTATGCAAGATGAAAAAGTTCTAGAAATATGAGGCCCAACAATGTGAATATACTCAAGACTTCCAAACTGTACACTTGAAAATGGTTATGATGGTAAATTCAAAGTCACATGTGTTTTGCCACAATAAAAACAAACAAATAAATACGTAACATACTTCATATGCCAAGGTTTTTAAAATAGGTAGGAAAAAAACAAATTTTTTTAAAGATTTATTAAGATATTAAAACTCATGTTAAAAATCTCAAAGGTAAATACTGCAAGACTAGAAATACAGTATATAATTTCCAAGCTATAAATAAAACAATTAAAAGAAAAAATAAAACATTCCAATTAATCCAGACTAATGCTGGAAAGAAGGGAGGAAAGGCATAAAGAAAACCCAAAACAGGATAAAATAATTATTAAAATACCAGAAGCTTGGCTGGGCGCAGTAGCTCACACCTGTAGTTTCAGCACTTTGAGAGACCGAGGCAGGGGGATCACCTGAGGTCAGGAGTTCAAGAGCAGCCTGGCCAACATGGCAAAACCTCATCTCTACCCCAAATGCAAAAATTAGCCAGGCATGGTGGTGTGTGCCTGCAATCCCAGCTACTTAAGAGACTGAGGCAACAGAATCACTTGAACCTGTGAGGCAAAGGTTGCAGTAAGCCAAGACAGTGCCACTGCACTCCAGCTGCCAGCGCGAGACTTCATCTCAAAAAAGAAAACAGAGGCCGGGCGCGGTGGCTCAAGCCTGTAATCCCAGCACTTTGGGAGGCCGAGGCGGGTGGATCACGAGGTCGAGAGATCGAGACCATCCTGGTCAACATGGTGAAACCCCGTCTCTACTAAAAATACAAAAAACTAGCTGGGCATGGTGGCACGTGCCTGTAATCCCAGCTACTCAGGAGGCTGAGGCAGGAGAATTGCCTGAACCCAGGAGGCGGAGGTTGCGGTGAGCCGAGATCGTGCCATTGCACTCCAGCCTGGGTAGCAAAGAGCGAAACTCCGTCTCAAAAAAAAAAAAAAAAAGAAAGAAAGAAAACAGAGGCCTTAATAGATATAAATGGACTATATTAACCTGATTTTACAAAACAAAGACTGACAGATTGCATTTTAAAAGTTGGCTATCTACTCTTTAAAGAGATACATCTAAAACATAGATCTACCGTGAACAATTCATTTGATGGTGAAACAGTGGAAACATTTCCTTTAAAATCGAGAGTAAGACAAATACGCCCCTCACTACTGCTTGTATTCAACATTGTACTGAAGGACCTCACCAGTGTAGTAAGACAAAAAGAAAATGTTTAAGGATTTGAAAGAAGGAAATAAAAATGTTACTATGTGTATACAATATGACTGTCTACACAGAAAAACCTAATCTACAAATTACTGGAACTAATGAAAATTGAATTAGCAATTCATTTGGAGATTAATTGACTACACTATTCCAAGAAATAGCTAGCATGCATCGCTTTCATTAATTCATTTTCATGAAGGTGGCGTATATCATTGTATGTATCGACTACTATTGTGTCCCTTCTTTCGATCAAAACGCATGTTGTTTCCACTGTTTTGCAATTACAAACTCTTGTGGACACCTGTTATTTATGTCTTCTGTGTCAGAAAATGTTTATCAGCCAGAGCTTTTTTTCTTTCTCCATTTCTCAGCAGCTTAAGCCTGGGCAAAGGTATTTAGACTAATTGCTCTAGTTTTATCAGTTTTGTCTAGTAATGTTTCCATGCACACTAACAGTTTTTAAATGTTATGTTCTGAAGACACATGAACAGATGGCAAAAAAAAAAAAAAAAAAAAAAAAAAAAGACTGAACAATATCCAAATGGTTACAGCAATGGCGTTACAGCGAAGGGCATAGTGTTGAGCCAGGCCTTCTTTAAACGTTGCTGTGCAGCGGAAGAAACTCAGATGTTGTGTTTAACTTGTGTGCAGGTCTGCGGGGACAGGATGGCTGTGATTGTTCAACAGGCGCACTCTTCTCCTTTATGAAGAGTGCAATTTCCTGTCTTATTTTTCATGGCAGCTTGCTAACTTTCGATGTAATTCTTTTTATATCTTTAGCAAAAGCATTTTTTATTCCTCTAATCAGAAAGGGAATGTTAGGGTGCGTTGATTCTGGAGAAATGAGTCTTTTCCTTGCTTAGGAATTTATTTCGCTGGCAGGGGGACCAAGCCAATAGCAGCCCTGCTTTTCCCCTCCAGCATCCACCTGTAAGAGCTTGTAATCTTATATTATTCATGGCCCTGGGATCCTATTTCCGGAAGGTCTATGTTTCGTGAAGATAAAATACAAGCAAGTTCAGAGTTTCCCGTAGAAACACGTCCCTCCTTCCTGTCCAGGAGAGCTCTACTGCAGAGTTGAGGCATCTAGCAGACCCATTCTGGCTTCATCTCACTGACGTAAGAGATGCAGAAATAAACGACAAATTGGCTTTGGGAATGAAGAATATAACTTCCCTGATCCCAGTTCAAGACATCCGGGTGGGAACTCCCACTGGGTATCCACTCTGCCTTCCTGGGGAAGCTCCACAGGATCATCAGGAAGGAAACCTGGGATTCCACACCCTGGAGATACTGGGTCTCTTATGCTCTGTGGAAGCCCGAGTTTCTGCCCTTCCTTATACACTTCCTCTTCCTTCAAGGGCTTCCCAGTTGAGGCACTCCTCCACCTTAAATCCAGGTGGCCACATTCAGAAGCAGTGTCACGCTGGCCCCTCAGCAACATGCTAACATAGAAAAGGAAGGTCTCTACGAGTCAGCTCTGCCAACAGGATTGCTTCCTAGGAAAAGTGCAAATTGATTTTTTCCTCCTGGGGAATTGGAGGCAGCCATGGACAATTCATTACCACATGCAGGGAGAGCAGGGAGAAAAATAAGCTAAGCTGCTCTCATACTAGAAAGCATTTAGGAAGCAAACCCATAAATATAGACAATTATTGTGTGTTCATTAAAAGTTAATTTTTTAAAAAAGAATTCATGCTTGTTCTGTAGGGCTCTGTGTATGGCCAAGATTCACTCCGGGGCCCTGAACATTGCAAGAAACATTTGCACTGGCAAGGAAAGGTGCTGGCCTCTATTTTTGTGGAAACAGGGTCTCCCTATGTTGCTCAGGCTGGTCTTGAACTCCTGGGCTCCAGTGATCCTCCTGCCTAGGCCTCTCCAAGTGTTGGGATTATATGAATGAGCCACTGCACCCAGCCAGGATGTGTATCTTGATTGTGGTGGTGCTTACATGCAGTAAAACTGCATAGAACTACATGAGCAGACACGTGCATGCATGTGAAAACTGCTGAAACCGGAACACAGTCTGTCGAGTGTACTAGTGTCAATGACGAGGTTTTGCTATTCAGTTATGTAAGATGTTATCATGAAGGGAAGTGGATGAAGGTACACAGGACACTTCTTTACTCTTTGGGTAGCTTCCTGTGTCTATCGTTATTTCAAGACAAAAAGGTTTTTTTAAAAAGTGGCCTGACGCTCTTGAGCCTGAGGCTGTGACTCTCCCTCTGCCTGTACATCCCACAGTGCAGGCCCCAAGTCCCCGGAATCTGCGCTCCACTTCCCTGGCCTCTTAGGCATCTGAGAAGCCTGGCGTAGGAAGGAAGCATGAACCCTAATATAGTGCTCAGTTCCTCCTCCTTTTATAAGTGAGGAAACAGAATCTCAGCGGGGCGAGATGAGTGCTAACCGACACCCCGATTTACCGTCTGAGTTACATGGGAGCATCTATTCTTAGGAACACGCTAAGACAGGGTGCCCTAAAATGGTCAGGCTAGAGCGCCAAAGCAAGGAGGGCTGGGTTTTGTCTTGTAGAGTGTGTGTGTGTGTGTGTGTGTGTGTGTGTGTGTGTGTCTGTTTGTGTGCATGCTCACCTGTGGGCTGCAAAGCACATACTGGTGTCGCACTACCGGCATGGATGGTGTAGAAATTCAATTCCACATCATGGGCAGATGTTCAATAAAGTCAGCAAGAGGGTGAGCATGTCTGAGCTCACCAGCAAGATGAAAGCTTGTGATGATGGTGGAAACTCTTTCTGACCCCAGCAGCTGCAGAAACTTGTATTTTGCCAAGGAAGCCTCCTTCTTTGGAAATATGTAGGAAGAAGGCAGAAATCTACCTTTCAGGTACCACTTTAAGCAACAGAGGAAAGAAAATTATCTTGCTTTTCCACTATCCTTCCAGGGGTAATTCTAGACCTTTAAGGTTCGTCCGTGTCTGAGGGAACACCACCTACCTCTGACCTCCAGCTTTAAAGACAGAAGCTGCACTGATAGCATTTACATGAATCAAGATGAAGGTCACAAAACCACAGCTGGCTTGATTTCACAAAGAGCCCTTGTTGGTGAATGTGAAGTTCCCAGAATACACAGTCTTTAGGACTTGAGTTTTTTTGTAGATGTTGTTCTCTGTGCCTGAGTTGGTAGACAAGAGTCTACTGCAAAGGGTCCTACTCCAGCCCTATACAAGATTTGCAACCTGCACACTTTCCATAAATCCTCTCTGCCTCAGTTACCTCCGTTCTAAAACACAGATAACAGCATCTTTCTTAAGGCTTTTGTGAGGATTAGAGATGATACACGTGTAGGGCTTAGAGCAGCACCTGTGGTGGGTGGGGGCGGGGGAAGAGCTATAGAAGTGACCACCGTTATTACACCCATCTGTAATTACTGGAAATATTTGGAAATATATAGGAATGTACTTAAGATGAATGTCACAAAAGTGCCTCCACAGCTTCCAAGGCAAAGCACTGGCACCTGTCCACCAGGTGGCCGTCTCTGTCACCCACACTGGGTTAGACATGCCTCCTGTTCTCTCCTGTTCTCTCACAGTGCCGTGTGGCTAGTCTGCGTGACGGTCATCTGTTTACCCCCTCTTCCTCCTGAACGTCAGGGGCTGCGTCTAAGACTAAATCATCTTCATATCCCGCATCGGACACAGTGCCTAGCAAACAGTAGGAGCTCAAAAACCTTTACAATGGGACCAATAAACAAATATCAGGCCTTTTGTCTCTCCTGTTGAATTAGCATCCCTCCTTCCATTTTCTCTGCACCTACCAAAAATAAGAAAAATCAAATGGCTGCTGTGTTCTGCCAGCCGCTCTGACTTCAGGCACGTGTCCTGAACAATCTAACTGGAGGAATATTTACCCCCCAACTCTGAGTGCTGAACGCTGCGAGGATGAAAGTCATCTTTATGGCCTCTTGTATTAGAAGAGGGCACACTGAAGTTAAGATTTATTACAAGGGCAGTGTGCTAGCAAAACGTTTGAGGAGATCAAGGAGCAAGCTGATTGTTTCCAAAATCAGCTGAATGACTGCTAAGGTGATGCGGCCCCTTACTTTCTGGGTCTCATGGTTTATCCGCCTTCCTCCGTTCACTCCTCCAACACTTAAGCAGCTCCCATGGTGCAATGCAATGAGCCAAGCAAGGTGTTGCTAGAGTGGGGAAGTCAGAAATAGTGAAGGGACTTTTTTAGCTCATTCTCAAATTCTTACGGAGATATTTTCGTAGAGTTTATTTCTTAAAACCTTCTACTTCTCTCCCCTAAACCCAGGTTCAAGCGATTCTCCTGCCTCTGCCCCCCGAGTAGCTGGGATTACAGGTACCCACCACCACGCCTGGCTAATTTTTGGATTTTTTAGTAGAGACAGGGTTTCACCATGTTGGCCTGGCTGGTCTCGAACTCTTGACCTCGTGATCCACCCACCTCCGCCTCCCAAAGTGTTGGGATTACAGGCGTGAACCACTGCACCCGGCCGAATAAGTTGTTCGTTTATAGCCTGTATTTGTGCCTATATTCAGGAACACAGACAGCCTTTCCAGAAGAAAATCAGTGTATAGGAAACAAAGAAAATGGATGAGTTGACGTTCCATCTCCAAAAGTCATGACGACTTATGGAGAGGCATGGAACACACACACAACACAACACAATCTGCCCAAGTCACAGCCACGGAATAACCACATCCAGAACTCCTGAGACTGTGAAACTTGACTGCCTTACAGACCGAGAAGGGAGAGACAAAGCTTATTAGACTACAAAAGATGTTGCCGGTCTCTTAAGTAGTTCCTTCATTGACGCCAAATATCTTTTATTTATAATCATGTCTTTTTTACTTTTTTACTTTTTTAAATTTGATGCCTGTTTGCATTCCCACCTTCAAATCATTGCTCTCCGCCCAAGCACAGAGCTCCCGCGAGCCTGCAGGCAGCCCAGGAGTCCTGCGCACACCGGGCTCTGTGGTCTTGGCTCCCCCAGCCCCACGCCGCCCACTCACATATGCCAAGCTCTGCTGTTCTTCCATGTTCCTCTCCACATTGGGAGTTGTTCGCAGGCGTGTCCTGTCTCATGCTCCCCATCCTCCGCTAGCTCTCCTCGCTCATCTTTTCAGCTTTGTTCTCTTCATCGCTGAACTCCCATCTCAGATCTTTTCATACCTAAGATCGTGTTTGGCAGAGAGTCGATGCTCAGGAAATAAAAGAGGAAAAAAAAAATGCTTTTAGGGGCTGCTGCAGGAATCCTACCTAAGCAGAGCCGTGCCTTTCTTGAAAGAATTCTTGAGAGTCGCTTGGGTAACTGCCAAGGTTCCAACTCCTCAGGACTGAGCGAGGGGAAACACCATCTCTCTTTTGTAGAGACAGGAGCCAGAGACATGAAAAATGAGAAAGGGGCGGGGAGCATCTCGCCAGGTCATAAAGGGTTGGGCAAAGGAGGCTGCCTCCTAACTCTTCATAAATTCTGTAGCCCTTGTGAAATGGTTTATAAGGAGGTTTCTTAGGACATCTATGAAGGGGTTAAACGTTGAGCCTGAGTAATACCCGGTAGATGTGGGATCTCACATTTAAGATCATATATCAGGAAATCAGCAAAAAAAAAAAAAAAAAAAAAAAAAAACTTGATGTGTCTTTTAACGGTGGATTTTAAACTAGGCAGGGCAATAGAATCACCTGGGGAGTGTTTACAAACCAGGCAGCACCCAGAATTGTTAAATCAGACTGTCTGGGTGGAGCTCAGGCAAGGGTATATTCACGGCACTCTCCTAGTGACTCCAACACGCGGCCACATTAAGAACCAGCAGCGAAGGGCATCCCAACCATGAGATGGTGTTCCACCAACCCTGTTTATATCTCAAGGGCGGGGAGGTCCCAACTGACATCTAGGTTTCATCTCAGAACTATCTCTTTAACTTAAAGCTGGGCTGAAGGCCGGGTTGGGTGGTTCAGGCCTGTAATCACAGCACTTTGGGAGGCCGAAACGGTTGGACCATTTGAGGTCAGAAGTTCAAGGCCAGCCTGGCCAACATGGTGAAACCCCATCTCTAATAAAAATACAAAAATTAACCCAGTGTGGTGGCACACATCTGTAATCCCAGCTGCTGAGGAGGCTAAGGCATGAAAACCCCTCGAGCCTAGGAGGCGGAGGTTGCAGTGATCCAAGGTCATGCCATTGCACTCTAGCCTGAACAACAAAGCGAGACTCTGTCTCAAAAAAAATAAAATAAAATAAAATAAAATAAAATAAAACTGGGCACAGTGGGTCACATCTGTAGTCCCAGAAGTTTGGGAGGCTGAGGTAGGAGGATCACTTAGACCCAGGAGTTTAATACCAGCCTGCAGCAGAACCAGACCCCATACAAATAGATGTATGAACTTAACGAAATCATTTTAAACCTGGGGTGTTCTTACATTAAAAAGAAAAATGATTTTTAAAAGTTGGTTTCATTGTCTGCAACTGTGATGAGAATAGTCAATATTCCAACATCTTCTTTCTAACTGACTCTGTTCTCCTTTTGCCCAATTATTAACTGTCTATTATGTGCCTAGCACTGGTCAAGATGCTTTATATGCATTATTTTCCTTAATTCCTAACAAAAAGAACTTCTACTGCTTTCTCCTCTTGAGAAAAGCAGCACCCGTGCAGAGAGACAGTGACATGTGCCATCACAGTGAAGAATTTTAGCAAAATTGGGAAGCCTGTTGGATCTTGTCGCTCTCTGTAAGCAACTTGAGTCCTAGGATGCCCAGGTCCCGGCACACACGTCTGGACTCGTTTCCCCTCCATCTAAAGTTCTGCTTCTGTCTTTTGTCTGCCTCGCTCACCCGCTCCAGGGTGAGAGCCGCGCGGCATCCAGGGCGCAGTGCTCAGGGCTCTGGAGGCTGAGTCTGGAGATGGGAGGAAGTCACTTCCCTGCCTGAGATCTCAGCCTCTTCCTTAGCAAGCAGGCATGTTAGAACTAACACCCCATGCCCTGGCCACTCTCAAGACGAATGAGAGAATCAACCATTCAAATAACATTTGAGGACCTCCTGGCCCATTTGGTTCAAACCCAGCACCATCCATGAGCAAAGACTAAGGCGGCCTCAGCTGTTACCTCCCAGCCGGTCTGCCAATTCCTGCTCACTCATCCATCATACTCCACCGCATCAGATGCCAAGGACAACAAGTACCTTGGCTTTTTCTTTTAAACCATATCTAGTTCATGACTTCTGGAAGCAGGAGGAAATTCCCTTTCAGAATTTGCAGCATGTCAAGAAAAGTCCCAGAGCCATCTTTGCAGCTGTACAGTCAAATAAACCACCCTGTGCATCCCGGCCCTGCTTCTGTTCCCTGTCAAGAGACAGACACATTTGTAAGCAATGCAGACATGAAATACAACAGGTGTATCCTGGTGGTGTGGGAGTTACCAATGCCATGGTTCCCGCTGTCCCTAAGCCAGGCTCTCCCTTAGAAGGAGTCTGCCGGCTGGTGAAATCCACATTGGCAGTGGAGAAGCATGTGCCAAAGTCTAATCTTCCATTATAAACAGAGAACAGACTAGCATTTATCCTTTCCTATCCCACACAGACTGACTCCAGATTAGTAACAGGAAGTTAAACGACTAACAACACCAAGCCGAAGAGGCAAGTTCCCGTGATGCTTTTAGACTTGGGGGAGCTCTGGTCACTACTTAACCAACCCAGTAGGGGTCTGGGTGAACTGGCCTGGTCAAAATACTCCTTTTTTACCTCGATTCCACCACAGCTAGTACAGTGTCCAGCGCATATTAGACGGTTAATAAAAATATTGTAAGAAAAGAATAGTGACACCATTATTAAGACGGTGTTTAAAATGAAGTGGGGTCAGGCAAGGTAGTATAAAGTGAATTCATGAGAAGCCTGCCTTGCCCATAGAAGACTATAAAATATTGATTTGTGTTGACTATAAATGAGAGATTTAGAGTATACATAGAGTGTACATGCATCTTTTGTTGAGTTTATTATTCAGTGGTGTGCTATCATAATCAGATGGTGGAAGTACTATAAATCCGATGACAGCAGAAGCATTTCTGATTTGTCTTTCTATCCGCAAGACCTAATCCCCTTCCTACCACAGGTTAGTGAATGATGAGCCACGTTGCTCTTCCTCTTGCAAGACCCACTGTCACGCATAAGACAGGTTCCAGTTCCCTCTCACCTTCATGTTAGGATCCTATGCTATGGGGCGCCATGGCATCCTCTTGGTAACACACACAAAAATTGTGCACTTAATGCATTGGTTTTATTTTGTTTTGTTTTGTTTTGTTTTTTGATGGAATCTCACTCTGTTGCTCAGGCTGAAGTGCAGTGGCACAATCTTGGCTCACTACACCCTCTGCCTCCCCAGGTTCAAGCGATTCTCCTGCCTCAGCCTCCCGAGTAGCTAGGACTACAGTTATGTGCCACCACACCTGACTAATTTTTGTATTTTTAGTAGAGATGGGGTTTCACCATGTTAGCCAGGCTGGTCTTGAACTCCTGACCTCGGGTGATCCACCTGCCTCGGCCTCCCAAAGCGCTGGGATTATAGGTGTGAGTCACCACGCCTGGCCAGTGCACTGTTGTCTATTCCTAAGACGCAAAGATCAGACATCACCACCTCACATAGGTCACTACTTTCCTCAAGGCATTTGGCAAGATATTTTGGTTAGAAGTCTTCAATGCCACACATCTCTTACGATTTCTAATGTTTATATCATGATTTAAAAAAAATAAAAAAATAAAAAAAACTCCCCCTATGCTGATGGAAGCCAAACTTACATTATTCTGTGAAACTGGAACTTAGAGGCCAGAGGGGCATGCAAGATACGTACTCCTTTTCTGCCAATAAAAAGGCCTACTATGAATTCTATTTTTTTTTTTTTTTTTTTTTTTGCAGTTAAAAGCAGACAAGATAGGAATCCAGAGTTTTAAGTCTAGCAGCCCAAACATACCTTCTCACTCAAAAACACATTCACCAAGGTTGCCAGGCAGCCAGCAGGACGTTGCAGCTTTTACCACGTCATATCACAAATAGAAGCTATTCCATCGGAACAGTGTTCATTTTACGTTTGTTGCATTTGATAGCGATAAACACGTGTAAGTAGTTTGAACACACTATCTACATATCTGAGATGAAGAAACAAGAAGCCAGTTCCTACGTACGACTGGAACGTGTGAGTCAATTACTGAGGAAATGCTGGCCAAAGAGAACTGCTATTATGAGATAGGGACCTCGTGGGGAGCCCTGCTGGGCTTCTCCGTGGTAATAAGATTTGATAGGTAGAAAAAAGAAGAGATCAGGACATAATAGAAAAACACAGCTAGAATACATTTACGACATTGTAGGTTATTTCTTTTCCACAAAGGCAGGGAGGGGGTATGAGGGGAGGAAGCAGAGAGAACACAGTGGCATTAAAGACAGAAAAGAGGAAAGTTAATTTTGCATCGTGCTCGTGATGAATTTCCAGCAGTGGGATTTTACTGAAGCCTGATTCATCATCTTCTTGTAAAGGTCTACGGTGACCCTTGAACGTCATCCTATGAATTTGCCAAGAAAGTTAAGATGCTCTAGTAAAAGTACAGCCATGAAGGAAGACAGACTTCTAGATCCATGCCCAGCTAGGCCTGTATGATAGACAGAATACAAGCCGGCAGAATTGGTCACCAGCCAACCTAAAAGAAGAAATCAAAAGCAAGGCCTGTTTGTTATTTTGTTACATTTGGGAAAGAATTCTGGAAGATGCAGAGGAATATCTGCTACCATTTGGCCCAGGACCAGCAGTTCAACCACACTCAGACACTCTATCCCCAGTGCCAAGTGGTTCTGTTTCTCTAGAGAACCCTAACACACCCCCTTTTATTAAATGGCCATCCAGTACTATTTTATTGAGCAGCCAGAAGCAGACCAGCTTACTCACATTCTGTTAACTCAATTTTTCCTTCCCTCCATAAACTGTTTACTAGGGGGCAGTCTTGCCAGTGCCGCTAAGCTGCGTGTGGATGGTAAGGTCTCCTGGGCGCGCTACACCCTCTCTCCCTCCCCAGGTCATGCCTCTGTCGGAAGCATGCTGGTAATCGCTAATATCCTCCTGGGACCAGGGTGTGTTCTACCAACAGCACATGCAGAAAGCAGTACCAGTTTTTAGAGAAATGCGGGTCGCAGGGAATGAACCGTGAAAGCTAAGGTGTGTTTGAAGAAAAGTCAGTGTTCCGGAACTCAGGATGGTAGTTAGATCTAAGTATTGGTATGAGGAGAAAACGAGAAAGGGAGAGAAAGGGAGGGCGAGAAGGAGAGAGAGAATGAGAGACAGGAAGAGAGAAGAGAAGAGGAGAGGAAAGGATACGAGAAAGGAAGGGGAAGAGAGACTACCTTTACAGAGCAGGAAGGACGCTGCAAGCTGGAGGTTGCCCTTGGCCATGAGAATGGGGAAGGCTGGTGGAGGTGAGGGTGGAGGGGGTCAGCTCCTTTTCACAAGGACTCTGCTGTAAGAATTCTACCCTCCCCTGAGAAGAAGAAGACCAATTTCTAACCATTTTTAAACCCAAGCAATAGTACTGTAAGAAACAGACACATGCGCATGTACACACACACACACACACACACACACACACACACGTGATTGTGAAACTGGTGACATCTGAATAAACTCTGTGGATTGTATCAGTGTCAATGCCCCAGTTTGGGTATTGTCCTACCTGTAAGATCTTACCGTGGGGGAAGATGAGGAAAGGCATATGAGACCTCTCTATCTTTTTGCAACTTCCTGTGAAAATACAATTATGTCAAAATATAAAGCTAAAGAAAAACCTCAAGTAGAGCTAGAATATGGAAAATGGGACAAGCTGCCTAAAAGTCGGGCCCTCCCCTACGCCTCAAACCACCCAGCCAGCAACGCAGAGGGTGTGGAGCTACATCCACGAACTCCAGGACTTGGGGACAGACATCCAAGCTTTCGGGCTGCCTGAAAGCAAATCAAGGATTGGTCCAGCGGAGGGCACCTGGGCCCCCACCATCCTCTGCTGAGGAATTTCATTTCTAGAGACTCTGCCATTGGATTTTGTCTTCTTCCTACTGATTCCAGTTGAAAGTCCACTAGTAGCTGTTAATAGAAGCCACTCCGGCAAGGTTGTCCTCCCTTTGACAACTTCCCAGGTCCAGCCCAGCCGAGGCCACTAACAGAGAGCAGAAGGCACAAAAATACCTTTAGAGCTGAGATTTGTTCAAACCCTGCTTGCTTTCTCAACCTGGCTTGTTTATCCAATTCTATTTTACTTTATGAACGTCCAAGAAAACCTTTCTAGGAGAAATTTGATTGTTGCTGCCCTTAGTATGCAAAACAGATGCTGCTGGCTGCTCTCCTGGAGCTCCTCCTCACCTCTGGCAGGATTCACATGCTGCTGGTTTGGAGAAGCCTGCCTTCCAGGGCCCACGTGCCTGGGGGAGAGGGGAGCAGGTGCAGTTTGGGGTGTCCTGGGTTCATCCACTATAATTCTGTCCTCCCTTGTGCTGAAGCTGTAGAAGTCAGCAGGACAAGACAGCAAGGGAGTGTCACATAGAGGTCAAGGAAGAAATAGTGAAAATGAACAGTCTTCTATTTCATGATGAAGCTTTGACTTCTTTCCTCAGCTCATTTGCTGAAATACAGTGACGTATCCGGAGGAAACACTTATCTCTGCCCTTGAATTCCCAGAACACCAACTCTGATTAACTTTCCGATGTTATTGTTTCACAACGTCCAAAGCTAGATGATCCATCTTACATGTATTAAAAGTTATTGAGGCAAGGCTCCAAGGGAAAGTCTCTCCACTCTCGGCCCGCCCATCGCTATTCACACTGTAGAAGGAGAACTACTTTAAAATGCAACCTACCATCTTTTATTTTGGTAGGTGATTCTGAGGCATTTGCAGCATAGATAAAGCCTGGAAATTGATAAAGCGATTGTTTAAAGCAGTGAGCGCCACCAGGGGTGAGTTTGTCCCCCATGGATACTTTGGTAATGTCTAGAGATATTTTTGGTTGTCACAGCTAGAGGGAATGGGGGTGCTGCTGGCATCTGGTGGAGAGAGAGCAGGGATGCTGCTAGACATCCTAAGATGTGCAGGATAACACCCACCACAAAGGATGCCCAAAACAAAATGTCAATAGTGACAACATTGAGGAATCCTGCCTTAAGGTTCTCAGCAAATTTACTACAAATAACCACTATTATTTATCCAGCAAACAATCACTGGAGATCTAAAGTAATCTTAAGACATTAGGCATAGCTCTGGCACCGGGGAGTCAGCTTTGCAGCATCTAGCGGAGGAATGACAGAGGTATACAAACAAATATAATGTAATACAGAGCATTCAAAGTGCCTGGGTGGAAATGCAAATAAATGCAAAGAAGGATATGGGTTTGAGAGGATGGGTTTGGGGGAGGGGAGGAACCAATGTCACTTTCCCCAAGAGGACCACAGACTGCATGTTTACACTCAAAGATATCACTCTTGCATATAAATTTGAAATAACTGCTGGGAAAGCTCACCAAACCCCTAAGCACTTTTTAAGCAATCTGTCTTTCTGCTTCTATATACAGATCCTCAGAGAGATGCAGCCTACAGCTTTCTTTGTGACTTTGTTCCTTATTAAGATTATTTTCCTAACAACAACGTGTTTCTAGCACCAAGAAAATGCTTTGCTCCCTTCTCCCACCCTTAGTTGGTTCTTTCTATCCATTCCTTTAAAATATTGATAAACAGACAGTGTAATTCTGTAGCTGCTAATTAACAACGTAATACATCCTTAGCCTCTTTTATTTTGCCTGGATAGCAACTTAAATTTATCCACAATTTTGAGAATGCACCTTCCTAAGCATCTGTTCATTGGCGTCTATCTTTTTCAATACAGAGTGCCAAGGATATAGCAGGAACTATTGTCTCCAACCCCCTGGTCCTATTTTCCAGGCTGAAGGAAGCCCTGGGACACCACAGAGATACTTAAGAAGGAGTCCAATGAGCATAAGACAAAAGGGCTCTTCCCTACCCTGAGGAAAACTAGTGACTGGACCAAAGGGGTTTTGATCAAACAAAAGTGTACTTACGTTAGATTTGCAAGGCTGAAATTGCCTAGTGATCATTTCCATTGCAGATATCATAGACAATGATGCATCTTCCAGGTCAGCAATGTGGATGATAAAACTGTCTGGAACACTATCATTGGCAACTGTGAGCTCATAGCTAAGCTGAAATGGAAATCAGTTATGAAACAGAGCTACCAGATGCCATATGACTGCACACAAAATATTCTGGGCAATCTTACAAATCAAATAAGTAACATATGTAGTTGAGGTTCTACTTTGTGAGTTTCACTGCACAATACCAGGAAGCAATTTGTTGGTTTGTTTTTAACTCTGGCTTTGAATCTTGACTCTGACACTCTCTAATGTGCGGATCCAGGTAAGTTAATACAATGTCTCTGAGTCTATATTTTCATAACAGTAAAGTGAGGTACATTAGACCTATCTCTTCAGATTACTGTTTATTCTGCAAGTCCTGTCAGGAAAACGAAGACCATATCAGTTATTTTAACAGAGAGAATTTGATATAGGGAGTTGGTTAGAGAACGCGTTGCTGGAGAATCAAAAGAGCAAAGAAAGGACCTCTGACGGCTGAGAGAGCAAAGGCAGAGATTGTGGGGATTAGAAACTGGATGCTTGGGCCAGGTGCTCAAGCCTGTAATCTCAGCACTTTGGGAGGCCGGGGTGGGCAGATCACAAGGTCAAGAGATCGAGACCATCCTGGCCAACCTGTTGAAACCCCATCTCTACTAAAAATACAAAAATTAGCTGGGTGTGGCGGCCTGCACGTGTAGTCCCAGCTACTAGGGAGGCTGAGGCAGGAGAATTGCTTGAACCCGGGAGGCGGAGGTTGCAGTGAGCCAAGATTGTGCCACTGCACTCCAGCCTGGTGCCTGGTGACAGAGTGAGACTCTGTCTCAAAGAAAAGAAAAAAAGAAACTGGATGCCTGACAGAAGGACCCGTGGAGCTGAGACACAGACTGCTAAGGAAGGGGTGGCGGCTTCTGATGTACTGTTATTGCAGTAGCTTAGGGCCCTGCAGAGCTGAGCCTTGGCTGGTGCTGGGAAAGTGCAAAAGAGAGCAGGAAACTGGAGCCAACTGGCACTGCCAGGGTGATGGGCCATCGCCACTGACACTCTCACCAAGCACTCAAGAAGGAGCAAGTCCTTTCTTCAAGTCCAGCCTCCGTCTCCCTGGTACCTTGACTGGCAAACAGCAAAAGAGAAACACGATTGCCGAGAGCCCAGTTAAAAAGCAGAGGAGTGAGGGCTAGATTTGAGCTGAGAAACAGCTCCACTAGATGGCCCACCCATTCACTCATCACGTACACTTACGGAGTGCGTCCTGTGTGTCAGACTGTGAGGCTCTCTGGTAGGTGCTGGGGAATCTGGAAAATTCAATGGGAAAATGCTAGGAAAGTGCAAAGCTCAGCTATTAGTACAAGGTGAACTCTCTATTAAAAATAGCTCTCTTGACTCCAGCCCAGTGGGAAACATAAAGGAAAAGGAAATGGAAAACAAACCAAACAGAACGAGAAACTAGCTCTGACCTTCAAGGAATCTCATGTTTAGATTAAGTGTTGTGGGATAAGCCCCGTAGCAAAGTACAGAGTGATACATGTTTGTACAGTTTGCCGAGAATGCCGGACATCATTGTTTTAAGAATTCAAGGAAGCAAGAGAATATTTAAGGGCAGGGAAGCCTTCACAAAGAAGATGGGAATGATCAAGACCCAAGATTTAGACAATGGCCAGAAAGGCTAAGACCGCCGCGAATGGGAGAAAGCACACAGGCAAATCAAACATGGTGGAAATGTGCTGCTGTGTAGGCTGCCACCCTGGTCTCAAGGAATGGAGGATGGATTCTTGATGTGGAGCATGGATATCGGAGCCAGTGGATCCTTTCTGGACCTATTCTGACGCATAGCTAAGCCGCTGGAGCTTTGCGAATGAGCAGAAATTACATGTGGAGACCAGGCGCGGTGGCTCAAGCCTGTAATCCCAGCACTTTGGGAGGCTGAGGCGGGTGGATCACGAGGTCAAGAGATCGAGACCATCCTGGTCAACATGGTGAAACCCCGTCTCTACAAATGGTGCAAAAAATTAGCTGAGCATGGTGGCGTGTGCCTGTAATCCCAGCTACTCCAGAGGCTGAGGCAGGAGAATTGCCTGAACCCAGGAGGCGGAGGTTGCGGTGAGCCGAGATCGCGCCATTGCACTCCAGCCTGGGTAACAAGAGCGAAACTCCGTCTCAAAAAAAAAAAAAAAAAAAAAAAAAAAAGAAATTACATGTGGAAAAGGCCATCCTTATCGCCCCTAACATATCTAACTCAATGCCTTGTAGATAGTGGACTGTTTGGGAGTGAGAAATATGACATTAAATGGGGTGAGATGGGATGGGATGGGATTAAACAGAATTACAAAGGCAGGTCTTAACTTTGAAAATCTTTTGGAGAGAGATCCAAGATGGCTGATCACTAGCAGCTCGGGATTGTAGCTCCCACTGAAAACGCAAAGAACGAGAGGACACCATACCTTCATATGAATTCTTGTTGCTCACGCACCAGGCGATTCCCAGCAGAGGAGCCCCACGGGTCGCCAGCGCGATTCTTGTGACCGGCGAGGCGGCTTTGCCGGCGCCTCGGAGCGTCGGTTCTTGGTGCAGAGTCAGAAAAGCACCATCCATCTTAATGCCGCTGATTTAGTAGGCACAGTGGGTTGCTCAGATTTCGGCGCTGAGAATCAATAAGTTGGACGTCCACTCAGAAACCCAATTACAAAGACGGTAATTATAAAGACCACAGATGGATAAATCTACAACGAAGGGAAGAAAACAGCCCAAAAAGGCTGAGAATACCCAAGATCAGAATGCCTCTCCCTCACCAGGGGATCCCAGTTCCTCATCAGCAACGAAACAAGGCTTGATGGAGAACGAGTGGGTTCCAATTACAGAAGCAGGCTTCAAAACGTGGATAATAAGAAACTTCTGTGAATTAAAAGAACTTATGCTAATACAATCTAAAGAAACTAAGAACTTTGAAAAAAGGTTTGACGAAATGTCAACAAGAATACAAAATTTAGAGAGGAAAATAAGTGAATTGATGGAACTGAAAAACACAATACGAGAACTTCGTGAAGTATGCACAAGTTTTAACAGCCGAATTGATCAAGCAGAAGAAAGGATATCAGAGGTCGAAGACCAACTCAATGAAATAAAACAAGAAGACAAGATTAGAGAAAAAAGGATAAAAAGGAATGAGCAAAGTCTCCAAGAAATATGGGACTATGTGAAAAGACCTAATCTACGCTTGATAGGTGTACCTGAATGTGATGAAGAGAATGAATCCAAGCTGGAAAATATGCTTCAGGATATTATTCAGGAAAATTTTCCTAACTTAGTAAGGCAGGATAATATTCAGCTTCAGGTAATACAGAGAACACCACAAAGATATTCCTCAAGAAGAGCAACTCCAAGGCACATAATCGTCAGATTCACCAGGGTTGAAATGAAGGAGAAAATACTAAGGGCAGCCAGAGAGAAAGGTCAGGTTACCCACAAAGGGAAGCCTATCAGACTCACAGCAGATCTCTCAGCAGAAACCTTACAAGCCAGAAGAGAGTGGGGACCAATATTCAACATCCTTAAAGAAAAGAACTTTCAACCAAGAATTTTACATCCAGCCAAACTAAGCTTCATAAGTGAAGGAAAAATAAAGTTTTTTGTGAACAAGCAAGCACTCAGAGAATTCATCACCACCAGGCCTGCTTTGCAAGAGCTTCTGAAAGAACCACTACACATAGAAAGGAACGAACAGTATCAGCCTTTCTAAAAAATACCAAAAAGTAAAAAACATCAATATAATGAAGAATTTACATCAACTAATGGGCAAAATAGCCAGCTAATATTAAATGACAGTATCAAACTCACATATATCATTATCAATTCTAAATTTAAATTGACTAAATTCCTCAATTCAAAGACAGGCAATTTGGACAAAAAACTAAAACTGTATGCTGCATCCAGACCCATCTCACATTCAAGGATACACAAAGACTCAAAACAAAGGATGGAGAGAGACTTACCAACCAACCAGAGAGCAAAAATAAATAAATAAAAAGCAGAAGTTACAATTTTTGCCTCTGATAAAATAGTATTTAAAGCAACAAAGATCGAAAGAAGCAGAGAAGGACATTATATAATGATAAAAGAATTAATGCAACAACAAGAAGAGTTAAAGGTCCTAAATATACACGCACCCAATACAGGAATACCCAGACATACAAGACTTATAAAGAGACTTAGACTCCCACACAATAATAGTGGGAGACTTCAACATTAATATTAGACAGATCAATGAGACAGAAAATTAATAACGATATCTAGGACTTGAACTCAGATCTGGAACAAGTAAACGTAATTAACATTTATAGAACTCTCCACTTTACACAAAATATACACTCTTATCAGTACCACATCATATCAACTTAGAAGTTTAAACGCAATGTTGGTTGGCTCCTTGTTTGTTACTCTCTTCCCTCATTTTCTTTCATGTCTCCATTATTAAGGACAATTATAGGCATACCCATATTTAGACTGCATTCTAGCCCGGGCAGCAAAGCAATACCCCCATTCTCTCTCCCTCTTCCTCTTTCTCTTTCTTCCTCTTCTTTATTCTTTTTCTTATTAAAAAAAAAAAAAAGAAAAAGAAAAAGAAAATCTTTTGAGAAAATATGTTGAGCCTAATTATTTTTTTTTTTTCTTTTTCTTGAGACGGAATTTCCCTCTTGTTGCCCAGGCTGGAGTGCAATGGTGCGATCTCGGCTCACTGCAACCTCTGTCTCCCAGGTTCAAGTGAATCTCCTGCCTCAGCCTTCTGAGTACCTGGGATTACAGGCACGTGCCACCACGCCTGGTTAATTTTTTGTATCTTTAGCAGAAACAGAGTTTTGCCATGTTGGCCAGGCTGGCTGGTCTCGAACTCCTGACCTCATGTGATCCACCCACATCGGCCTTCCAAAATGCTGGGATTACAGGCATGAGCCACCGCATGCGGCCTGAGCCTAAATATTAATGTCTACTCAAGCTCTCCTAACTTTTGTATCTCCCTGTTTTAATAATACTAATAGATGCTTTATTAAAAGCTTTGTGCAATCCATGAGCAATTTTAAGATCAAACATTCAGTAACTAAAGTAATTCAGGCAATGATAAAAACGTTCCATGATAAAAACATCAACAAGTAAAAATATGACCCAGCTAGCAAGACACTGTTCATCCCATGGATGGAAACCCTGTTATCAGAGTGAACCTGACTTTAGCTTTGAAGACACTGCGGGGAGCTGATGAAAATATCATGGGCTTATTTTTAAAAGTGTTGGGCAATATGCTTTTGAATAAATGTAGTAATTCATGTGAAAACAATCTTGGTGCAAATTTTGAACCTGTTTGCAGATAAAACATACTCACAACTAATCTATTGTTTTCTTCTTCGCAGATCCATTGCAAGATTTTGGCTTTTCTATCGAAAAGTGTTCCAAGGAATTAAAACCAAATGTCAACATTAGATTTGGAATTATCCTGAGTAAGTTTCAAAAAATGATTAGCATGAAATAAAGCATTTCACAGCCTCTTCCGACTCCACACACCCAATGACTGTGTTAACTATAATGACTCGCTAAAATATTGTACCTTCACCACTCTCTGGAATTCACTCTATTACGTCTTCCTTTTCAAATCTCTCCCTGGGTAAAATCCAGGTAGGGTAGAACTCTCATTTAATGCTGTACTTTTGTGTATAAGACTTCAGACACTCATTTGGACTATATAAGCACCTGAAATCAGTACGACCAGCAAAAAATGAAAATATTTGGAGATTAAGTATCAATATCTACTCAGCCTCTCTTAACTTTTGCTTAGTTAGCAACAAATAAAACTACTACCAGCAGTATGGTTGTCATTTGTGTTATTTTGTATCCCAAATAGTTCATACAAGTTCTTAAGCCTGGACAAAGGCAAGGAGAGGAGGTAATATTTCCTCCCCAACCCCAATCAATCAGCTAGAGTACTTTCTGACTGTTCAACTTTCATGTGATCGTGCAATTACGGTTAGTCAATATATTTGCTATAACTACTAGACTACCTCCTTTTCCAAAACAGTTATATCAAAATCAAAGTCGAGAGGTTTTAAAAACTTAACATGTGGAATCATTCGAGAGAAATGGAGGGAACGTTCACAGAAATCAAGAACTCTCACGCATCTTTGTATTTCTGAAATCTCACACGGTATCTGGGCTCTAGCGGCAGCTCAAGAAATGTTATAGGGAGGGAAAAAAAAAAAAGAGAAAAAAGAGACATGGAAGAGTGGGTGGAACACGAAAGGGAGGAATGGAGAAAAAGACGGAATTGGAAGCCACGCCCATGGAACCCGCTGCCGCTTCCTGTGTACCCGTGCCGCAATACCTCCTGGGCGATGGTAGCAGGTGTGTGCAGGCTGACCACACCCCATCACCACCATGGGGAACAAATGATACTATGCAGCTGGGAAGTTCCAGAAGCCAGACCTGCAGATGTAACTATTTGTATCCCAAATAGTTTAAAAGGCCATAGCATCAGGGTGGGGAGCTCAGCTGATTAGCTACCTTGTCCAAGCAGGTATTTTGAGAAACGGCCACCTTTCATACCCAGGGTCCCATCGTAATCCCCTGTAGCGCTAAGTGCTGTTTTACTAAGGAAAGAAAACTGTTCCCCACAGAGAGCAGAGTAATGGAAACAAAAGGTTCTTTAGCTCATACTGCCTTACACTGTGAATGCCTTTGATACACAGTGAAACACACAGTAAGAGTAAAGCTGTTCTTCTCTTTCCTCCAGGAGAGGACATCAAAGAGCTATTTCTTGATCTAGCTCTCATGTCTAAAGGCTCATCTGTTTTGAATTTCTCCTATCCCATCTGTGAGGAGGCTCTGCCCAAGTTTTCTTTCTGTGGAAGAAGGAAAGGAGGTAAGTCATCTGACTTGCTCACTGCTGGCAGGGGCCTGCAGAGAGATCAACACAAACTTGCGTCTGAGGCCGGGACACCCAGATCAGAGCCTGGGCTCTGCCCCTCGCCTTTGGACGGGCTTATCCTCACTTATCAGCCTGTGTTACATAAAAATAACATTCCATCGGCCCATTCCGTAAGGCCTACCTTACAGGGCTATTGTGAAAATCAAAATGAAATGACACATGTGAGATGCTTGAAAATAGACCACTGCTACTGTGAGTAGCAACATCTTATAAAAAGGGCGGGCAGCAGAAAGAGCCAAGAACTTCCAAAAACCCACTGAGGTTCAGAGTGCTTCCGAGTTTTCCCGCCACAACTTCCATAGTGGGAGGGTGTCCTTAGTATAGTCATGGACTTCAAAAAAGGGAAAAATGAAACTTACATCACTGCCTTTCCCACGTGGGTCACTGACTAACAGGGGCATTAGGTAGTTACACTCGAATTACAGAGACGGAAACTCCATTATATTAGCTACCTTTTCTCCAGTGCACCAACTCTCTACCCCCACCATACAGCCTCAAAGAAAGAGCAGGTCACCTGTGCCCACCTGTCCCTATCTCTCCTTTCCTCCTTGTCTTCCCAAGGCTCCCCCAAGGCTCTGAGACTCTTCCGTGGTGTAGTTAAAACCTGGCTCTGTTCTCTGACTATCCTTCCCCAAGAGTGGTTCTCTCCCAGCTACTCTCCCCTCCCAGGGTCTCCTTCCTACTCCTATTGGCTAAGGCAGGGCATACCCCCAACACACCCCTCACCCAACAGCTCAGAAATACCCCTTTATCGAATTCCTCATTCAAGAGAGCTAGAATTTTAAACCGTCAAGTTCCTTGTGAAATGGCGCAATCACTCCTTTTAAATGAAAGATCTAGAAGAAATCGGAATCTCCTTCCTACACTGAGGCATGCAGACAAAAAGAAAACAAGGAACTTCAGGGAGGGTTGACCAGATGGAAGCCGGGGGAACCCTGCTGGCATCTGTCGACAGCTTGGCTCCCTCACCACCCTCGCCATCCTCCCCAGCGTGCGGCACACCACTCTATTCTAGCGTTTGCCATGCTGAGCTGTCCTGGTTTACTCCCACATATGCTCCACGTTGGACACAAGCTGCTTGAGAGTAGGGTCATATCACCTTTGTGTTTTTACACCCAGTATTTCCAATGTGGCTGGCACACAGAGAGCGCAAATAGAGACACACACAGAACAAAATGGCTAACATGACTGAGCATTCGTACCAAGCCCTGTTAAAGGAGCTTTAGATCCAGTAAGTCATTTACTTCCCACCCCAACCTTACAAGTTAATAGGGTATTAATATTCCAACTTTATAAATGTGGAAACTGAGGCACAGAGTTTAGGAACTTGCACCAAGTCACAGAGCCTGAGGGATCCATAGCTTGAACCCAGGCACACTGACTCCAATCTTAGCTTTAATGAATGAATGAATAAAAGAACAAACAATACAATAAATAAAGATGTCTTGCTTTTGGACAGGGGTTTATTGAAAATTATCATTTAAGAAATCTTTCTGCCCAGTGATCTGACTTTGTTTCATATTGGAACCTTTTTTATTCTTAGCTCACCCACCTTAAAATGATAAGTCCAGTTTCCTCTCTCAACTTACTGGAGAGATTTATTTTTAATCAAGTATGTTCATGCATTTCTCAGAATGCTGAGCTCATCATTAGTCCATCCCTATTTAACCTTTTCCACCTGCCCTCAGCTGGGCAGACCCTGAACTCCTCACCCACAGTCAGTCCTTTCTCCCTCCTCCCCTGCCTCCCGCCCCTCCCTTCCTCCCTCCCTCTCTCCCTCCCTCCCTTCCCTTCCTCCCTCCCTCCCCTTCCTCTCTCCCTCCCTTCTCCCCTATCTTCCCTTCCTCCTTCCCTCTTTCCCTCCCTTTCTTCTCTCCCTCCCTCCCTTCTTCCCCTCCTTCCCTCCCTCCCTTCCTCTCTTCTTCAGCCACATCTTGCTCCATGTGCCAGCCATACATACCTTAGGCAGTTGCCTTAAGGACTTGTTTGCCACTTTCTCTTCAGAGCCTGCATTTTAACATATGCAACATCGTTTGGACGGTCCCCTTAGTATGTATGGCCCACTTGCCATTTGCTTTTTATCCAGATCTAGCTCAAGTATCTCTCTCTCCGTCTCTAGCTTCCTCCAGCCCCAGCAGATAAAGCGTTTCCTCTGGGTGCTCTGAGAGCATCATGTTCCTACTGCTGCTGCAGCCCTTACCCCAGCTGGAATGGAATTTTATGGTTAGAGTGTGTGTCCCTCCCAATTAAACTCCAAACTCCTCGAAGGAGGGCATATTTCTTGCTCCTGTCTGTCTCTGCAGACATGGCAAAGAGAGCTGGCACAAAGTAAAGGTACAATAGATACTTGTTTTATTGCATTTGCATGTGAACATACGGTGGATTGAACACAGGTATAAGGTGAACAGAGCTCACCTTTAAAACGACACTTCAGGCTGCTTACGTGTGGCATAAAGACACAACATGCATCAAACTGTAGTGCAGAGTACATTTTCCTGGTCCTTGCTATGTTTTCCTGTGTATGGTTTTAATAGGATTGAGAAAACAGAAGAGAGATGGTTCCCTAAATCAGTTTGAGGTGTTCAGTTCAGTTTAGCAGCTGAAAAGGCTGACGTTTTTTCTTATTTGAATGCTGGGCAGCTGGGCAGCCATGTATTTGCTTTATTTTAATGGGAGTGATGACTGCATAGGCAAGCTGAGAAGCTGGCATCGGGGAAATTGCCAGGAAACTTCATATAGTGCCAAATGATCAGAAAAATGATACACAAATGCTGCGTGAACAAATAGTTATATGAACTACATAAGCCAGAGAAACTAAAATCTTAAATTGAGAGGCTTCTTGGATTATTAAACTTTTTAACCCACCACAAACCTCCTGTAGGAGTGATTCTATTCCAAAGAAGTGATTAATACTAAGACCAGAGCCGGGAGAATGGCACTTGGGAGAACTAAAGTGAATCCAAATCCAAGCTCAAGCTGCTGTCGCCATGTTACGCATAAAAAGGAGTCTCTCTGGGGCTTGCAGGTCCTTCGTAGCAGAGCGGTGAGGAAACTGAATGTCCACCGTGGGCGGCACATTACGGTGTCACTCACAGTTGAGCTATTTGGCGTTATTGCCATGGCCTTACTATGCTTCTCACTTACATTCTTCTACAAGCTGCATCTCGCCAGCTTTTCTCCAAGCCAGATGAAACTACAAAATGGGTCAGGCTTAGTGAGATGGAAATGTTGCCCCCTTTTCCCTCTGTGTTGTCCTCAGCTTGCTCTAAGGCAAGCGTCACATTGGATTCAAAGACCAACTGATGATCCTTCAGTATCATTACTTACACTGTGATTGACGATTTGGGAGAAATAGCGTATACGACCAATGATAGGACATAGACTATGCAGGTCATTATTCAGCCAAACAAAGGCACAATATGCTGTGATTTTCAAATGATGCCGTAGGTTACTAAATTGCATGAAAATATACTTGTAAGAATATTACGTGACAAAGAAGCATAGCCACTATTGAATCCTGTTGCATAAAATGCCTGTAAGTGTATACACCACACAAAACTCTGAAAGGCTGAGTCTGCTTATCTCTGCAGATCTTTATTTTCATCTTTTTTGAAAATCTCACTTGCTTTTATGATAAATTTACAAGGTTACTCTTTTAAATGTGAGTTTATCACTGTAGGAAAGAATAGAGAGAATAAATTCTGTTCCCCTAGGAATAAATCTAAGAGTTTTCAAAGAGAATTACAGCCTGTGTACTATTCAACGATATTTGGAGTTGAATAGAAAGTTCTGAATCAAAGAGTTGCGTAGAACATCAAGGGATCATCTAACAGCCATCCTCTTGCCTGGGATGCCCACAGCCCCATTTACTCAGGCTGTGGGCTCCCTGAGAAGGAGACACAGCCACTGTTTTCCTTTCTGCTCTGTTAATGCTGCCTCAGTCCTTCTGTCTCCTCTAATAGCATCGAGTCGTTTAGATTTATTTGCTTTAGTTGATCTCCATGCTTTCAAGCAGGGTCCATAAGCTAGACAGCCAATTCTAAGACTAAGTTGAGCTTCGCTAAATGTCCTTAATGACCACACCTAATTCCTAGCCTGAAGGAGGGAAGCTGCAGCCAAGTCCCTCAATCCTCAAGAACAATAATGCCGATCGAACCCCTGTGTGGTTAGGGAGCTTTGGTCTGGTCTGCAAACGCCAAGCATGCCCTTACCCCAGCGGGTCTCCGTCTTGGTTGCACATTAACTACTCCTGTGCTTTCCCAAGCAGCGACCACAAGCCACAGGTCGCTGCTGAGCCCCTGAAATGTAGCCAGCCTGAATTGAGATGTGCTGTAACGGTAAAGAACAGACTCCGTTTCAAAGCTTTAGCCTGAGAAAAAGAATGTCAACTGTCTCGATCGTGGTTCCACTGGTTGTTGAAAGGTTAATATTTGGAATCTACCGAGTCAAGTTGAATTTATCATTAATATATGACTTTAATTATTTGTCAATAAGATATGAATATTATATTAAAATTAATTTCACCTTTTAAAATGTGGCTACGAGAAAACATAAGATTATATGTGTGACTCTCTTTATATTTTTATTGGACAGTGCTGCATTATTATCTCCCTTTACGATTTTGAGGGTCCCAACATCCAGGCCATACCCTAGACCAATGAAATCAGAATCTCTAGGAGTGAGAATCAAGCCAGGTGGTGACCAGAAGTGCTCTGTGTTGAGAATAAATGAGGAAAAACAATGTTTTTCCTATATACAGCCTCATTTTAACAGATGAGGAAACTGAGTCTCAGGGAAGTTAAGTAACTTACCCAAGGTCACAAAGCCAGCAGGCAGTGGAACTGGGTTTCTGTCCAACTCCAAACCCCTCTGCTGTATATCTTCCTTAAACATAAAGAAAGCTTTGCTAGAGAAAAAGTAAATTTATTTCAGCCCTCCACTGAGACGGAAAAAGATTTAAAGGGCATAACAAAATTATAGGAATCCAAGAATCATCTTTGGACATAACCAGCCATTATTATAAGGCAGTGGTTCTCAAAGTATGGCCCTCAGACCAGCAACATCAGCATCATCTAGGAAATTATTAGAAATGGCAAGTTTTTGGTCCCTACCCAGACTTACTGAATCAGAAACTCTGGGGTTGGGGCTTAGTGATCTGTATTTTAACAAGCCCTTTGGGCCACGTGTTGGCAAACTTTTTTCTGGAAAGGGCAGGATAGTAAACATTTTGGCTTCGCAGACCATATGGTCTCTGTGGCAATTGCTCAACTCCGCCCTTGCAGAGTGAAGGTCGCCATAGACAATATGAGAATGAATGAACATGGCTGTGTGCCCAGATTACATAAAGTGAGGTGTGTCTATATCTGCTGCATGTATTTTATAATTGATTTTGCTTTGTTTAACTTATTTATGGACACTGAAATTTAAATTTCATTTAATGCTTACATATGGTGAAATAGTATTCTTCTTTTGACTGCTCAATCCTGCTCTAGGTGGTTCTATGGCAGGGTAACTGTTGTGAACCACTGTTAGAAGATAAGTCAGAATCCAGGGCTCTTAGCCAAAGTTACTGAGCACAGGTACGCTGACGCAGTCACTAGGTGGACACTTCACCTGAGCTGCAGCATAAATTCAGATCCAGGACACTGAGGATAATGCCACACCTGTGCTCTCATTCTGCTTTGTAAGACCAGTGCCAACAAATCAGATTTGGGGCAAAAGGGATTTAACAGAAAGCCTGGTCAGAGCGGCAGCTAGCAGGAGGAAGGGCACCTTATGAAAAAGCCAGAAAGTGGACCTGGAGGTCTCCTTCCCTCCCTACAGCTGCCATGGACAGTCTGGAGGGCCATTTAATTTTTCTGTGTCTCAGTTACTGCATCTATCAAATGACAGTGACCATGATTCATTATTGGGTAACTGTGGAGACTAAATAAGGTAGGTGACGTGTCTGATGAGTTAGGAATCACAGCAGAGTCCCTCTGGGCTTCCTCCCCAACCTGAGGGACCTTGAGGCAGAGGGCAGGAGCAGTTTGTGAAAACTGCAGGGCTGATTTCTAAACTCTGGTGAGTCTGTCATAGAAACAGGCCAGAGGTGAGGCTTCAGACTCAAACTGACTCGCCCAGGAGCCAGAGAAACAGCCAGTCCATGACATTTCACACTGGCAACCTGCTCAGGATCCCAGAGTTTCCTGACCAGTAACTGAACAAGTCTTTTGTGGCTATGTTGTTCTGTTCTGTTTGTTTTCTTCCTTTGATCTAAGGTCAGCCTCTAAAATTTTTATTTTCTGCCACTGGCTTGACTTCCACCCAGAATGCATAATCTTAGAAATGTCTGCTCCCTTCAAGGGAACCTGACATCTATCTAAGTATGGCCTGTCACCCTAGCCCACAATTGTCTGACATAGGAACTTTTCCCAAAGCCTGCGTTTGTCAGCACTCACCAACACCGCACGTGAGACACCCACAGCCCTGTCTAGCTTGGAACAGAGTCAAGTTCACTCTAGTTTCTTTCAGTCTCTGATGTATCAAGCATTCAGTACATCTTGATGTCCACTCTCAGTGAGGTTCACTTTGTTCAAGTAGTTTCCTAGAACATCCCACGTCAGGAAGATGAGAGTGAAATGTTAAATAGAGCCAAAATTTGGTTGTAAGATGTACTGTGGAGTCTGAAACTCAGGTGCCACCCTGGGAAGCAGGAGCAAGACTTCATGCTTGCTCTGCAAGCTCCACCCCAGTAAAAACTGGGGAGAAATTACCTGAAGGTGGCTCATGTTTGGGCTGTCAAGAATATATTGTGTCGGACCATGGAGATGTGAGATTCTCAGCTGGAAGTGAACCTGGAGATTTGGGTAAGGACTCAGATTAAACCCATAAAGTAAATAGAATGAACACATGATTTTCTTTCTTTTTCAAAATTGTGTTTTTTTAATTTCCAATTTCTATTTTAAGTTCAGGGGTACATGTGCAGGATGTGCAGGTTTGTTTCATAGTTAAACATGTGCCATAATGAATGACTGCACAGACCATCCAGTGATGATCTGTGATACCATCCCATGATATCACCTAGGCATTAAGCCCAACATCTATTAGCTATTTTTCCTAATGCTCTCCCTTCTCCCATCCCCCACCCTCCAACAGGCCCCCGTGTGTGTTGCTTGCCCCAGTGTGTCCAAGGAACGCACGATTTTCACACTTGATAATAAGAGACACATCAATTGTCAAACCTGGTTCTGGCCAAACCTCTCTGAGTTCTGACCAGGGTAGGTCAACCCAGGCAAAGTGGCCTTGGTTCTATAACACCAAGTGAGTAATATGCTTTCAAAAATAATTTGCACATGGATTCACAGATTGACTTGCAGATATCAATTGTACACAAGCTACTGCCAAAATCAACTGAAATTAAAATAAAGTTTTAGGGGAGTTAAATACATCAATTGTGTGTGTGTGCATGTGTGTATACACTGGGTATGTATGGTTATAAATTAGAGGATCTGTAGGTTAAGGAATCTTTGAGACCTTGAAAGCTGTGATTGACGTAGTCCAACACAATGAAAAGCTCAGAGGACTTGATGATACTATATTCATGTCAGGATCCCAGAGAGCTGCAGAAGACAATGGTGCCCACAAGAACTACTGATTCATGGAGAATCCATGCCTGCGTGAGCCACTTCTCAGTATGAGCAAAATCCATTAGGAAACACATTCAACAGATCAACATACCTCCCTGTGTGCAATATGCAAGCTAGAGAAAATCGTTCGGTTTAAACTTGATTTTAAATGCATTAATTTTTAAAGCTTGCAATAAAAGAAATATTATGATGACACCTTTTGCAATCTGAAGAATCCTCTCATCGAGAAAATAACTGGACTCTGGTTTATTGTTTGTGTAAGTCTGAACTTTCCTACACTGTTTGACCAAAGTGAGAAATACATCATAATTAGATGAATTTCAATATGCAATAGAGTAGATCCCCTGAGAACTGTATTTAAAGTCTGGCATAATATTGCCCGGAAGGCAGATACTTTTCTGACAGCAGCTAAGGGATTCTATTATAATACTCGGTGATTTTACATATACAAATAAGTTAAAAGTCTAACCACAGTGAGTACTCATGGTTACCCATCCTCCCTTTCTTTTCATTACTTTCCTTAATTAGATGTTTCTCTTCTGGTCCTAGTTCATGCTGAACAGTTGGACCTGCTGATCCTCCCAGCATCATTCAATGCAGAACCTTCTCAATCTCACTGCCTGCACCAATTCAAAATTCTGTCTTCACAATAATATCTAGATCAGCAATCAGATTCCATCCGTTAGATTGCTGTGGCCTCCTCTATTTCTGTTTCAATGTGCTCCTTTCCACAGATCTAGGAAATGAAGGGAATTTGGGAGGAGTGCCGGGAATGCAATCTGTTTACTGCCTAGGTTTGGAAAAAATCCACAAATGCTTTCTGCAAAATGCCTTACCACCTGCACGGCTGGAGTAGAAGACAGGGCTGAACCATCCCCCCAGCAGGTGCTACCTTGAAGAAATTAATCTATGCTGACGACCTGACAGCCTCTCTAAAGTAAGCCCCCAGCCATGGCCCCACTACCGTGGGCTCAGTGATTCAGTTGCTTCGTGTTCACTACACGTATATTAACAAATGCAAGCCCCAGGAATTCAGGCATTGATTTAGGCTATAAGAGAAGGGGAATAAGCAGCTTAACAGAAGCCTAAATTTTAAAATACAGTAGTCTCCACTTACCTGATAGGGACATGTTCCAAAACCCACCCAGTGCCTGCCTAAAGCCATGAATAGCACCAGATCTTATATTTACTATTTTCCCATACATACATATGCCTGTGATAAAATGCAACTTATAAATTAGCCAAAGTTAGAAATTAACAATAACAACTAATAAAATAGAACAATTACAATTTACTATAATAAAAAATACGTGAGTACTGTCCCTCTTTCTCTTTCTCTTTCTCTTTCTTTCTCTCTTTCTCTTTCTCTTTCTCTTTCTTTCTCTCTTTCTCTTTCTCTTTCTTTCTCTCTTTCTCTTTCTCTTTATCTCTCTCTTTCTCCCTCTCTCAAATGCTGTAATATTTTCAGGCCACAACTGACCACAGGTAATTGAAACTACAGAAAGTGAAACTGCAGATAAGGGGGACTACTGGCTACTGTGTGTCTTTTCTTGGGTATCACCTATGTTATATTTGTTTGCTCACCTTTGATTTCTGGGCCATTTTAGACTTCCTGCTCCTTCACAAGCTGCAGATGTTCCATACCTGCTCTTTATTCCCAACATCCTCCAATCCTAGCTTCGAGTCCTGTCCTTCGACTGCTGCCAATAGCCCCAGTGACAAAGTGGCTGAGATAGGAACTCGTGTCTTGGCTCCTCTTCTCGTGAATGGGTCTACAGACCCGCGAAGGGAGCGCTGGCTTTCTGTGACCTGGAAAATTGCCCTGTTTCTCCTGCCATTATTATCCCCACTGTCATTTTGTAGCTGCAGGCAGCATGCTACCAAAACCAATATTATTCTGGAAGCATTTCCTATCCCCTCATTCATCAGACTGCAGTGCTACCTCTGGAGAGTAGGGACCTTAGCCCAGTCCAGTGGTTCTCAACCTCGAGCAGGCATCAGCATCACCTAGAGCACAAGCTCAACCACAGTTGCTGGACTCACCCCCAGGGTTTCCAGTTCCATACATCAGGCAAGGAGTCTAAGAATTTGCATTTCTTACAAGTCCTCAGGTGAGGTTGATGATGCCAGTTCAGGAACCACATGGTTAAGCACAAGATTTTGAAGCCAGACCTACATAGCTGAACCTTTACACTGCACCTACCATTTATGTGACCTCTGACAAGTTACTTAACCTCTCTGACCCTCAGTTTCCTCATCTGTACAATAAAGAAAATACAAGTGACCTCATAAGGATAAAATGGAATAATACAGATAAAGCCCATGGGCTGGTGTTCTGCACACAGCAAGCATCCAATAAGTGATCCACGGCAGCTACTTTGTGCAGCTGATGACAGACTTCTCAAGCAAGGGCTCTGAGCCCCTTGAGTCATCATGCGTCCCAGAGTGAAAGTCTGCATCTTAACAAGGCACATGAAGAGGCAGTGGAGTTATTGAGGCTTAGAGGGTTAAGACCTTTTCCCTTACAGGTGGCAGGAAGATGCCTTTGGTACAAGCCTGCATATTCTCTGATGGTTGAACAAGGTGAAGTTTCCCTGGCCCTCTTGTCCCTGTGGGGAGAGAGCACCATTTATATCTCTCATAGAACTAGAAGTTTCAAACACCATCATCTTCCCTTCATCCTTTTCTTCTTTTCATGAGATTATTCCTTGTCTCCAGACTTCAGTGGTAGGTTTCCTGCTTGTGATTACCAGGCAGCTGCTGCATCACCTGGAAAAAAACAGAACTAAAAGCAGTAGCCACCCTACAGAGGGTAACGAGCAATGACTAAGCAAAAGAGCACTTTTTCTTGCTAAACAAAATGAAAGGAAGCATATTGGGTTTTTTGTTTCTTTTTTATTTTATATATTTATTTTTTTTTTTTTTTTGAGACAGTCTTGCTCTGTCACCAGGCGCCAGCCTGGAGTGCAGTGGTGCAATCTCAGCTCACTGCAGTCTTTGCCTCCTGGGTTCAAGCCATTCTCCTGCCTCAGCCTCCCGAGTAGATGGGACTACAGGTGCATGCCACCACGCCCAGCTAATTTTTGTATTTTTTAGTAGAGACAGGACTTCTCTGTGTTGGCCAGGATGGTCTTGATCTCTTGACCTTGTGATCCGCCTGCCTCGGCCTCCCAAAGTGCTGGGATTATAGGCGTGAGCCAATGCCCCCAGCTGCATATTGGTTTTTAAGGAATTATAGAGCCCTGGGTGCTTTCTCCCAATCTTCAAATTCAAGCACGTTTGTAAATGAGCCAACCATGCTGCAGCTGTACGTTGACTTCAGTCAATTTTTTAATGTTCCTTGAGCCCAGTATACTAAGACTAAGGATGACCTAGGACTGGAAATAATTTTGATTTTTTAAGACAAGCTTCTTTACAAATCCTTGACTATTATGGAATTCCATAAATCCAACTCAGTAATTCATACACTTTGATGTAATAATCGTTTAGGAAGCTAATTAAGTAAGCCAACTCACTGCTCCCCCATGCCCTCCAATCGGATCCCAGAGCCGCTGGTATTTGCATTTTAACAAACTAAACATCCTGAAAGCCCTGATGTGAGTGAGCCCAGAGCTCCCCACCCCTCACCCGCCCCAGTCTGAGAAATGCAGCCCTCTGTGATGTCTGTTTGTTTAGCTTGTCAGTCGCATTGCTCTTTCCCAGGGCTGTCCAGGTTTCTGAGGATCAGCTCAATTTCTTCTCTTTGCTCCCATCATCATCTACTTCACCAATAGTGGGGCTCCAGTCTGATTACTTTGGTTTTCTCATTGAAGGTCACAGACAGGTAGGGGGCAGTGGATGGTAAGGGCCTGTGTTGTGTTGAGTAGCAAAAAGAGGTATACAATATTCATAGACAGTGGGGAAGAAATTTACTTGAGAAATACAGTAAGATTTCTAGGCAGTGTTGAGTGCTTTTTTTAGGTTTGTGCCCATAAATTTAAAGATACTCCAGTCGTCCTAGATGTATATTTTCTTAGACACATTCGGTAGCTCCAATGCTAGTGAAGGTTGATGGTTGGGTTGGAGTTTCACTGGACAAGAATGAAATGGAGAGAAAGTCAAGGCTGTTGGGTTAGAGGCAAGGAAAAGATTATGATAATAGACCATAGAATCTAAGGAAGGTAAGGAAGAAAGTGAAGGCAAGAGGGAGTTGTTGATAGTAACAGTGGGGGGAGTGAGTTGAATTAAATTTCTGTTATTTCAGTCAAGGTGCTAGAATTGGTGAGCTGGCAGGATATGAGGAAGCCACATGGCAGAAGCCTTGACATTTAGATTTCAGAAGTGGTGCCTTTTTGTAGGCTGTGAAATATCCAGGGTTGACATGAGAGATGGTGGTTGAGGTGTAAAGATTGAAATGATTGTTGGAGATAAGGGAGTGAAAGAACTGAGACATCATGGTACTTAGTAGGTCATCAATGTCAGTATTGAGATCAGCAAGAAGGATGATGCCTTGCCCAGTCACTCAGTGATTACTGCCTCCCCTGTGATTCCCCAGCACTGAAACCTGCATATTCTAAGCATCATGGTTAAGAGCACACATATAGGGGTCAGACTATCTGGGCTTGAATCTGAGCTTTTCTTCCTATTCATTGGGCAAGTAATGTAACCTGCCTGAGCAGTACAGGTTGGCAGTGTAACTAGCATGTGCAGAGCATTCAGAGGGACAGCCTCCTGGCATTCATTTGTCATGCTGGTGCTTTGCCCAGCCTGAGGATGCACCCCTTGCATTGCAACTTTTGCTAATGGTGCCCCTAACAGATATACACTGCAGTGGTTCAGCTACTAGAACATGATTTCTTTTTTTGGAAGATATCCTTTTTTCTTAGTAGATACTCTCTGACCCAAACCAAGACAATCAGAGAAGACAGACAAAGATACCCCTTCCCAATCTGTTCTGGCAAGAGAGGGGTTCGTTGCAACACACCAGTCTCTACAGCTGCCCACTTTCTGTCTGGTATTCCAGCCTTCTTGCCAATTCTGTGACTCCTAAATGTCCTTTCAAGAAATTACCTTTGCTTTTGTTGGCTGGATTTGGTGTCCTCAGCTTGCAACTCAAGGATGTTGCTACTACAGGCATGAACAACCCAAGAGCACTCCTGCTGGCTGTCAGGATTTGGACACAGTCCGGCTCAGGAGCAGAGTCCAAGAACAAGGACTGGTGTGCTATCCCTGTCTGGTCTGGCTGGGTTCCCTTGGGCATGTTTTATACCTACTCTTTGATTCTACAAATTGCTGTATGGTGGCACAGTACAAATGACTTGACCTTGGAAGCAGACAGACTTGGGTTTGAGACCCAGTTCTCCTCCTCACTAGCTAACTGATGTTGAGCAATTTGCCCAACCATCCTGCAACTCAGCTTTTGCACTTGCAAATCAGAAATAGCAATGCCTCCCCATAGGGCATTAAGACAACTGGAGAACTTGTATGCAAAGCCGCTGAGCAGAATGCAGTCCCCAGGAAGGGTAGAAATGGCAATTAGTTATTAACTGTATTATTGTTCACCCGGATGTGAAAAAGAGTAACAGAATGGACATTCACTTGGTGGATACTGAAATACGCAATGAGACTAGGTTTTGGAGTTTCTTGAATTCGTTCTAAGACAGAACTTAGAACTGTTAAGTTCTGTCTGTGCCTTTTTTTTTTTTAACTTTTGTTTTAAAAAATGGATGAGTGTGACTCTTTGAGGAGCAACACTCCAATGACACCCGCTCATTTAATGCTCCCAGGTTTGCTCATTTGTGTTCTTCACTGTTAAGTGGTCCTTCGCTGGACTGAGAGGTTTTTTATTAAATTGGTCTCTTACAGTTTACAGCTTCAATTGGGGCTTTTTTGGGGGCTTGTGAAGTTCTTGAGATAACTGCAAGTAACTCATGAAACTGTCTTTTTTTTTTAACCTGATAAAATAACACCTAAAATTACATTTTTACTCCATCCTTTCTCAGATCCTCTCCAATTCTTAGATTCCTTTAATTAACATTCTCACACTCCAGGTCTATAAAAAGAGCCCAAGTATATTTACACCATTTCTTCCCTTCCTTTCATGTACAATCTTTATCAGTTTTTAATGTGCAGTGGATTAAAGAAATTCACCAATTCACCTCCCCGGTTCTGAACACTTGAAGTCATTTCTGAGTGTCAGCTTTTTTTTTGGACCCAGATCTTTGGGTGATTGTCATTGAGTGTCTTTTTGAAGAGAAAATTGGTTTTTAAGTTGTGGAAATGAAAGGTCCCAAGGGTTTTGGGTGACATCAACTTGATATGAGGGCCTGTGACTTTTACTGTTTTGTTTTGTTTTGTTTTGTTTTGTTTTGTTTTGTTTTGTTTTGTTTTTTAAACAGGGCCTGGCTCTGTCACCCAGGTGGTGCAATCTTGGTTCATTGCAACCTCCGCCTTCCAGGTTCAAGCACTCTTCCCACCTCAGCCTCCTGAGTAACTGGGACTACAGGTGCATACCACCACATCTGCCTCATTTTTTGTAGAGAGGGGATTTCACCATGGTGTCCAGGTTGGCCTCCAACTCCTGAGGTCAGGCGATGCACTCACCTCGGCCTCCCAAAGTGCTGGGATTACAGGTGTGAGCCGCCGTGCCCTGCTCATCTTCTAACTGCAAGTTTGCAGCCTTTGACCACCATCTCCTCCTTTCCCAAACTCCTTAGGCCCTGCCAACCACCCATCTACTCTGTCACTATGACTTTGACATTTATTTAGGAGTCCACATCTAAGTGAGATCATGCCATGTTTGCCTGCCTTGTTTCATTTAGCATAATGTCCTTTAGGTTTATCCACATTGCTGCAAATGGCAGGATTTCTTTCTTTTTAAAGGCTGAATCATATTCCACTGGGTGTATATACCACATTTTCTTTACCCATTCATCTGTCACTGTTGTTTTCACATCGTGGCTACTGTGAATAATCCTGTGAGAAATTCCCACTGTCAGTGGGAATGTAAATTACTACAGCCACTGTGGAAAACAGTGTGGAGATTCCTTAAAAAATTGAAAATAAGACTTCCATATGATCCAGCAATCCCACTTCTGAGTGTATATATATGTATACCCAAAGGTGATGAATTCAGTATCTGGAAAGGATATCTGCACGCAGGGAGGCAGTGTCGATCTGGGAGGATGTAGCCCTCAGCTGCCCTCCAGGTGAGGCCAAGAGCAACGTAGGAGGAAGCTCAAAGTCTGCGATGGCATCTGGTGCATAGCGGACCAAGGTCAGGGGCTGCAGGATGGAGAGGAAGGTGGGAGTATGTTCCAGACCCACCAAGAGCATCGTGTCAGGAGGAGGAGGGAGGGAGTGCATGGCTTTATTCTAGTGAGCTCTGTATACAGTCTTTATTCCTCTCCCTGCCTCTGGCTATTTCCTGAGAGACCCAAATCTGGAAGATGGGGAAGGCCCAGGCACTGCTCCTCATCCCATCCCCTCTGCTCGATAGCTTTGCTTTCTTTAGTCTCTGACCCTCCAGGATATGGTGCTTTCTGTTTCCTTAAGACTTGGAGCTGGTAGGTGAGGACTCCCATTTAAGGTAATAGCAAACTTGCCTGGGGTAGAGACTATTAAGTGTCCACGGCCTTCAGGGCAAATGTCACTGTAGCTAGATCTGAGCAGGTCCTAAAGGCTGGAGGTTTCTTTAAGGTTTCCATGGAGGCCAGGCAGTGTGGTTAGGTAAGCTCCAGGCTAAGCTAGGCCTAATTGTAATTTTTTAGTATTGTTTTTCACTGTCTCTTAATTTAGTAGCCCTTCTAGTTCCCGGGCCATTGAACTGTTATCCTCCGAAACTCTGAGTTCTTTGTGTCTCTCCTGGAGGGGTCCTCCCGGGATTCAGTGTAGCAGGCTTGGCTGCTCCGTTTCAGAGGGAGTTCTGCGAGTCCTCACCATACAGTTGCCCAGAGTGTGCCTGGCTCAGGGTTGAATGGGAGCAGAAATCCAGCTTGTGCCCCATTGGGTCAGGGCCAGCATCCCAGGACTGGGCTGGGTCCCACCAGCAAATGCTTTGAGTGGTCTGTGCCGCATCTTCTCAGCCCCTGGTGAAACCTGGCTGCTGGAGTGGGCATCAGCAGGGCCTCTGACATTACTCCATGTCAGGGGGCTGCCCCTCTGCACACTTTCCTGCTTCAGAGCAGGGCAACTGGGAAGTGCAGGGATGTGAACTCCTGAAGCCTCCTGACCTTGAGAAGGACAATTCTGAGGCACCCACTGCAGTTCCCCAGGGGTCGCTGTGGGATGTGGCTCTAGCTCCCTGTGCTGATAATCAGCTCCCTGGTGCATCTCTTACAGCCTCTAGAAAGCAAACATTCCTCTAGAAAGCAGCAGCCTCTAGAAACCAAGCTTTCCCCATCACCCTTGCTTCCTGGCATCATGGCCTAGTGTCCTACCTACCCTCAAGTCCTTGATCCTGGCTTTACTTGGGGGTACCCCAAACTAGGAACGTTTCCTCACTTCCTGGTGCCCCTTTTTCTAAGGTATTATGCCAAGGCCATAGATGAGCTAGTGGTGGCCTAGCCACCTTGCTGTGGATACATTTGCACCTGTTTCATGTGATGAAATGGTACCCCAACGCCCTGGAGCCTGTACCTTCACTTTTATTCCAAAGGCCAGGAAGGAGAATATTCATGCCCTGGATTATCTCTTTGGATTCTCTAAATCTCACACTCTGGGAGAAGACAGGAGCTGAGTGAGAGGGACAGGAGGTGAAGACCACAGCTGTGCTCCGAGGGGAGGAACAGGGCATTCGAGAAAGCCTGTGAGTTTTAGAAAAGAGGGACTGGAGGAAGGAGGAACGGGGCACAGTCAACCTCTGTCTTTGTTTTCTTAATTCAGTTGGATGGAGAGTTACTGTCCCTGAATAGTGCCCAAGTGTGGAATAACCTACAATAAATCAAGTTAACTCACATAAAGCAGATTTGAAAACTTTGGCACTCTTTGGCAAGTCAAATGACTTTTATTGGAGGATTATTTTGGTTGCTCCATAGTTAGAACTTGCTCAACTTTATTTCTAAATGTTACTTGGGGATGCTCAGCCTTTGGTCTCACCCTGTTGGCTGTGCAAAGGGTCAGCGTGGTCTGGGAATAGTTCCTGTGGTATTTTCGGAGTCACAACTGTACTTTAGAACTCATAACTGTGTAATTTGTGTTTGGATGGCTTTTTCTATACATGAGCTTGCTTAGTTTTGCTTCCAGCTAACTCTACTTTGGTATCTTTCCCTGTCCATTCAGTGAGGCTTGTGAGATTTTATTTTATGGCCTTTCACTAACTAAAGAAATGTAATGTTATTTACAACTTGAAAACATTCACTGTGTACTTGTAATGAATCGTTTATGAAATTAGAATTTTTCCTGGGTTTCTTCACTCATGATCCTCTCCTTAGGCCTCTACGGTGATTCAGTGAGGTGCTTATTATCTCTACCCTCCTTTTTTCTTTTTTTTTTAGAGAAGGCTCCCTCTATTGCCCAGGCTGGAGTTTGATGGCATGATCATAGCTCACCACAGCCTTAAACTCCTGGGCTCAAGTGATCCTCCTGCCTCAGCCTCCCAAGTACTGGGGACTATAGATGTACACTACCATGCCCAGCTAATTTTTAAACTTTTTGTAGAGACGGGGTCTTCTTATGTCACTCAGAATGGTCTCAAACTCCCAGCTTCAAGGGCTCTTCTTCGCCTCATCCTCTGTAGCAGCTGGGATTACAGGCATAGCCACTGTTCCCAGCTACCCCTGATCACGCCTACCTTTTTTTTTCTTCAGAGACAGGATTTCTCTATGTTGCTCAGACCGGTCTGGAATTCCTGAGCTCAAGCGATCTGTCCCCCTCAGCATCCCAAAGCGCTGGGATTACAGGTGTGAGCCACCACAGCTGGCCTTTCCCTACCCTTTTAATTTCTGATAGAAGCTATTTTTCTCTTCATGACAAACGCAGTGAAGGACTCCTTGCCATCTTACCATCTTTCTCTGCCAAGAACGGGCACAGCACATGGGCTGTCATTGACTTCTAACCAAATCATTTCTCCTTTCGTTAGAAGGCACGCAGGTGGTAGTTTTATGGGGGAAAGGTGACAATAATGGCCCAGTAAGGCAAGCGCTTGGGAGCAATGATACAATCTCCTAACAGAGAGACTTTTCTCTTGCCTCACATGTGTGAGCAAGTGCATTATCTGTAAAGTTCTCAGAGTTGCTGGACTTCTATGAAAGCATTTTAATTAGAAACCTATGGAGTTTGAGTTTTCCCCATATTATACAGTTTTGGGACTTTTCACATGAGGTCAGACAAGGCATGCTGGTTTTCCAGTTGGGGGCTGTGCAGCCTAGTAATGGCTCCCCAAAAGTCCTAGTCACAATCCCCAGGAACTCTGAATATGTTACCTTATATGGCAACGTATAAGGTAACTCTGCAGATGTGAGGAAATTAAGGACTTTGAGATGGGGAGATTATCCTGTGTAGCCCAGGGGGCCCAGTGTCATCACAGAGGTCCTTATAAGAGGGAGGTAGGAGGTCAGAAAAAGGAGAATGGCAGGTAGAGATGGAAGCAGACAGTGGAGTGATGCCACTATGGGTTGGCGAATGCCGCAGCCTCTAGAAACTGAAAACGGCAAAGAAGCAGGCTCTCCCTGGGCCTCCAGAAGGAACACAACTCTGTGATGCTTGAATGCTCATTTTCTGATATCCAGACTGTTAAGAGAATAAATTGATGGTGTTGCCAATTGCTGCATTTGTGGTAATTTGTTACAGCAGCTATAGAAAGCTAATACAGTGGTCTTGGATTAAGAAAGGAGGACCCAGGTAGTGAGCCTGAGAAGGGCCAAGGATGGTGGCTTGTTTGTATTTGCGCTCTCCACAAAGGACCCTTCAGAAACACGACACAGATGTAACCTAGGATTTAAGCAGAAGAGAAGGTGCTTGGGTTTAGGGCCGGGCGAGAGAGTAGAATTTCTAACATAAGCTCACAAATGAGCTCAGGATGGACTGTTCAAAATATTTAAGAGCAGTATAGATGCTACCAGGTCAGATCTGTGCCACAGAACATTCCTCAAAGATGGCAATGATCTGCATCTACACCATCAGATAGCTCCCAGGCATGTGTGGCTATTCCGAGCTTGCAGTATGGCTGACAGGACTGGTGCACTGAATTTTTAACTTAACTTATAATTCTTTAAATAGCCACATGTGACTTGTGACTGTCACATTGGACAGTGCAATTCTAGATCAGCACTAAGAGAAATGTAATGTGAAACACATATACAACGTTAAATTTTCTAATAGCTACATAAAATGAAAAGGAAAAGGAAATAAGTGAAATTAGTTTAGTAATATATTTTGTTTAACCCAGTTATTAAAAATATTACCATTTCAGCATAGAACCAATTTAAAAAGTCTTAATGAGGTATTTACCTTTTTTTTCCTACTTTGCACCAAGTCTTCAAAATCCGGTGTGTATTCTGTACATTTTACTTTGGACTGGCCATGCTCCTAGTACTTAATGGATGCAGGGGCCAGTAGCTACTGTCTGGATGGTGCCAACTATTTAGTCGTTGACGAGGAAGCCAGGCCTAGCGGTGGAAATGACTTGCTTTCAGCAGCCTTCCTTCTGCAAGTCCTGTTTGTCTGCTGTCCAGGCTCCTCCTCTGAGAGATACATAACTTCCAGCAGCAAAGCTAAAAGAATCTAACTTTTTTTGTTCCACTTACCAACCGATTCCTAAATTTTGTCGACAAATACTTAATGCAACACTCAAAATACAATTGACAAATTGGTGGGCTGATTAGATTCCTAGAAATCTAAATGGCCCCACTGTCGGTCTGCTGGCCCCTCCACAAACTTACCTACACCGGAACTCATTCTGCTCTGTTTTCTCTCCTACAGTTGTGGGAGTAATTCTCATGCTTCTCTCAAAGGCAGGAGGGGATGTTAATGGCCTTCCTTTTCACTTTCTTCAACCCTTCTTGTCTTCAGTTATTCCCTCTTCTGCATCTTCAATCTCTCTTTCTACGAGATTATTCCCTTTGAACAGCAAATATGGTACAGTATCTCCCATCCCGAACAAAGAAACAAACCACTCTTAATACCACGCTCTCCTTCAGTTATCTTTTTTTTTCTTTTGCTTCCTCTTATGGCAAAACTCTTACTTTCTCCCCTCCTTTTCTCTCTTCAGTCCACCCCTTCCAGGCATCAGTATTCACCTCTTCAGTATTCTTATCAAGGTCACCAAGTGACCTCCATGTTGCCAAATCCACTGCACAGTTCTGTTCTCATCTTACTCAGACTCTCAGCAGCAGCATTCAGCATGGTTGGCGATACCCTCCTGTTTTTAAAACATTCATCTCCTGGCTTCCTCCATCTCTCACTCTCTGGCTACCCTCCACTCCACCGACCATTTCTTCTTAGTCTCCTTGGCTGGCTTCTCCTCAGCCCAACCTCTGAATGTTGGAGGCCCTCAGAAGGTCCTGTCCTCTCCTCTGTCGAAGAATTCTATCTCCGTGGAATGAGGAGGGCATCTCATCCTGTCTCATGGCTTAATCGCCACACGCTGATGACTCCAATATTCATGGCTCCATTCCTACCTTTTCCCTAAAATTCCCGACTTGAATAGCCAACTGCTTCCAAAGATTCTTATTAATCATTTCCCAGAAGTAGAGCTCTTTAATCATCACACACACACACACACACACACACACACACACACACACACACTCCTCCTCACCATGTTCCCCTAATCTCAATAAATGGCACCCCCATCTATTCAGATGCTCAAACCAAAACCCTTCCTGGCCCCACTCTCTATATTCACTCATTAGTGGGTGCTGTCTCCCAGCACAGCCGTGATCTCATTCACGTCCTCGACCTCCACCACCACCACCCTTCACCAGTTCATCATTTACCTCGGCCACAGAAGAGCCTCTTCTCTGCATTCTCTACACAGCAGAATGTCTCTCCGAAACATAAGTTAGCGATTTTCACATGACTTTTAACACCTTCTCCATGCCTCTGGAATGAAATCTGAACTCCCTACCATTTCCTGCAGGTCCTGAAATATCTGTCACCCCTTAGTCTTTCCAAGCTCTTCTCAACACAGTATCTCTTGTTCACCGTACTTCAGGACACTCATCTCCCTCTGTGCTTCCAGTTTCCTAAACTCTTTTCCACATCAAGTCCTCTGTCCTTATTTTGTTCTTCTGAGGTGATCTTCCCCCAGCTCTTTAAATGCTTGGCTCATTCTGCCCCTTCTGGACCGGGTTCAAATACTATCTCCTTAGAAACACCTCCATGACCTGCCACCCTGTGGAACACGGCACCTCCCAGTTCCTGGCATTAGCAAATATTCATAGAGTGCTTCTCAGGCATTGTTATTAGTGCTTTTTATTGATTAACTCTTTAAATTCCCCACCACCCTAGGAGGTAGGTGCTGTTACTGTCATTATCTTACCCATCTTAAAAAAAAAAAAAAAAAGAAACTGAGCCCAGAGATAATGCTGTCCAGGGTCACCTAATCTCGAGACTGAACCCTGCACAACCTGGCTCCAGGCTGGCCCCTTCCCCACCACACCCTCCTGCCTCTCTCATATTACTTGTGTGTCCTTCTAGCACTTGTTACAATCTGGATATTGTCCTGTTTAGTTATGTCTGTATCATCATTCTCCTCATTAGAATATGCATTAATCTATTTTCATACTGCTATGAAGAAATACCCAAGTCTGGGTAATTTATAAAGAAGAAAAGGTTTCTTTACCTACATGGCTGGGAGGCCTCACAATCATGGTGGAAGGCGAAGGTGGAGCAAAGGCGTATCTTACACGGCAGCAGGCAAAGGAGCGTGTGCGGGGGAACTGCCCTTTACAAAACCACCAGATCTCATGAGACTTACTCACTATCACGAGAACAGCACAGGAAAAATCCACCCCCATGATTCAATTACCTCCCACTGGGTCCCTCCTATGACACACCGGAATTATGGGAACTACAATTCAAGATGAGATTTGGGTGGGGACACAGCCAACCCATAACAGAATATAAGCAACATGTGGACAGAGACTTCTTTTTTTCATCCCAGGATCCCCAGGGCCTGCCACGTGGTAGGTGCCCAACCAATATTTGTGGCATGAATGAATGGTAGGTGTAGGTCAGGAAATGAAAACATTTCTAGCAATAGCTGCTCTTATTTTGGTGCCAACAACTGTCACACATCTATGTGACCACAGACCCTGTGAATTAATCATTCTTTTAAATGATTGAATGCTTTATATTTTTTTTCAGAGCAGATTTACTATGCTGGACCTGTCAATAATCTTGGAATTGAAATTCCTCAGGTAAGATATTACTTAATTCCTGCATGAAATACTTTGTTTCTTGAAGAAGGTGAGAAGGAGGAGGGGAAGGAGGAGAAATCAAGAAAGGAAGAGAAGAAAAGAATTAAACAGTTTAAAACGTATAGGTCATCCCTGCAAAAACCCTTTCTTAATAAAACTTCTACTTCACAGTGGGCACTCGAAATTTCTCAACACACTGGCTTTGTCATTTTGGCATTTAACATTTTACGTGTCAGTGAACCTCAGGGAATCCTCCGAGTACAAACCTCCCACTGAGAGGGATGCCGGCGTTTTGTCCAGCAGGATTGCAGCATCTGTGGGGTGCCATATGGCAGTGATGCTGGGCTGTGTGGGCGGCACCATGCAAGCTCTGGGACTGTGCTCGGGAGGCTGGCGCTTCCGAGAAAGGAAGCCGCACAGTCATGAAGGCGTGAAGGTCCCCCAGTTACTGTCCTCGCAGTAACTGTTACTCATGAGCTGCCACTAAGTCAATAAATCCCACATCTTTAGTAGTTGCTGGCAAAGCTCACCGCTAAGAGTAGAATTTTCCACTAATTCCTTTCTGTTCAAGATAATGTGACGTTATTAAATGGCTCAATCTATGTCACTGTGCCATAAGCAATACGTGTCCAATATGCTACCCTGCAGAGAATCTTATGGAAGAACGTGAAAAGGACCACAAAAATGTGATCTTTTTAAAATCATGCTGACGTATTCAGTACATGTGAGATTTGGTTATGTGTATATGATACGTAGTGATCAAGTCAGGGTATTGAGGATGTCCATCACTGAATACATTTTGTTAACTCTAGTCACCCTACTCTGCTATCAGACACTGAATTTATGTCTTCTATTAACTGTGTGTTGTACCCTTCAACCCGCTTCCCTTTATCCTCTCCCTCCTCCTCCCTCTCCACTCTGGTATCTGTCTTTCCACTCTCTATATCCATGTGATCATATGTTTTAGCTCCCACAGGTA